>NC_136061.1:1219354986-1219759986 GCF_964261635.1 Lissotriton helveticus
CTCTACCTTTTCTGCCTCTTACTCTCCTTTGTCCTGCGGTGTCCCTCAGGGCTCCGCCTTATCTCCTTTACTATTTAATTTATATATGCAACCTCTGATTTTTTTCCCTGCAAAATTCTACTGTTACCACCTTTAATTATGCAGATGACTTACAGTTAATTTTTCCCATTGATACCTCCCCCTCCTCTCGTATCATTTTTCAGTCTACCATGCTCGAGATCTCGGAATGGATGTGTCATAGCCAACTTAAATTGAACCCCACTAAGACGGAGATTGTCCTGGTGGGTGGAGCAGCCAACCCATGGAATGACAGTTTCTGGCCTCCCTCACTTTGGCTTCCTCCCTGCCCCGCCAAATCTGTGAAGAGTCTTGGCGTGGTCATCTCAAGCGACTTATCCATGGGGCCCCAGATCGGTGCAGTCACGTCATCCTGCATTTTCCATCTACGCAGGATACGTAAAATCTGTAGATTTCTTACCAGAGACGCACTGATCCTTGTCATCATGGCCCTGGTCACGTCGAGAATTGACTACGCCAACACTCTGTACGCCGGTATCCCTGCATACCTTCTTCACAGATTGCAACTTGTGCAAAATCAGGCAGCCCGCCTGGTTTACCATCAACCACGACACCAGCATGTCTCGCCACTACTGCGAAGCCTTCATTGGCTCCCAGTAGCTCAGCGCTGTATTTTTAAATTGGGCTGCACAATTTTCAAAGCCCTCTCTGACCTTGCCCCTATTTTTATCTCTTCTAGATTGACATGTTATGTTCCCTCTAGAGACCTTCGCTCTTCTGGCCACAATGTGTTGGTTGTCCCAAAAATCAAACGGAAAAAACATGGCGGCTCCTGTTTTTCCCTTTGTGCCCCCAAGACCTGCAACTCCCTCCCGTCCGCTCTTCGACATTGCCCTACCTATGAAGGATTCCGTAAAATGTTAAAAACCTACCTTTTCCAGTCTGCTTTTGAATAACACTCGCCTCCCTCATCCTGCATCTGTTATGAGCGCCATGAAACCGTTTGGTGACCGAGCGCGGTATAAAACTTTTTAACATAACATAACATAACATCCATGACAGTTAGCTTTGTCTGTCTGCATTTTATGTGCACTGATGACCAAACCATTAATTTCCAAAACGTTTGAAATTTTGCATCTAAAGAAGGATTAAAAATAAACTGGGAATTTAGAGCAAGAAGAAAATCAAGACCTTTAATTAGCCACAAATGGTTCTTTCTTATGGACATTGAATAGTTCCTTCACTGAAATGGCATTGAGGACAATAGGGGCCATATTTATGAGCCACCTGTGCCCCCGGAGCGTCACCTTTTGTGCGCCGCAAACTAAAAAATCATATTTATTTGATTTGATTTATTATTTATAAAGTGCAAAAAATTGCCCAGAGGAGACTTGTCGCTGCCTAAAACGAGTAAAATGATAGCCAGTAACATGGAGGACAATAAAAAGGCAAGGTTTTTAAATCTTTCCTGAACTTCAATAAAGAGGGGGCCGTTTTTAACTCCAGAGGTAGCCAGTTTCAGTTCCAGGCCGTGCAGTTTACCAGTCTCCTGCCTCCCCAGGTAGCCATTCTGTAGGTGGGAACAACCAGATCTTTTGCTGAGCTGGAGCAAAGATTCCTTCTTGGAAGATACCATCTAAATCTATCTTTTAAATAGGTGTGGCTAGGGCCATGAAGTGCTTTGTAGGCCATGCTGAAGACTTAGAAGGCAATCTGTTTCCTTACCGGTAACCAGTGCTTTTTATTTATGGCTTGAGAGGCTGACCCATATCTGGAGATCTTCAGCAACATTGGAGCCACCATGTTTTGTAACAGTTGAAGTTTATTCATGGATTTTCTTGGTAGGTTTTGGAACAGACCCTTGCAATAGTCCGTTCTAGATAGAACTAGTACAATGATAACTGTCTTAATTAAGTCAAAAGGAAGGAACTGAGCAATTTTCTTGACTGAACGCAGCCCAAAGAAGGAAGCCGAAGTGACTCTATTCCCTTTGCTTTGCATAATAATTAGTTCTCAGTCAAGACACCAGATTGTTTACCTTCTGGATTGGCAATGGAGTAGTGCCAAGTTCCTCAGGCCACCAGTCTGGTGACCAGAATAGTTTGTTGGCAATTAGGGTTGATTAATGAGGTTACGCAAAGCCACTTTGCGTGGCTTTGAATGGCCTCCTACATATGGTGTTACGCAAGGCAGAGCAAATCGATGTGTTGCCTTACTCTGCTTTAGGGAGGTGTTCGCTGGGCATTGCAGTGAGTGTTCCCATGCAACACACATAGATTTTGACGCTTCCCCAGATTTACAAAACCATGTAAGCCCAGAGATGGGCCAAAACCTCACGCCTCCTGAGGGGAGGTGCAACAAGGAGAAATAATTTTAGTTCTCCTCTTTTTTTCCTCTTTGCATGTGGCTGCATTCTGCAGCACACATGGAAAGAGGAAAAAAACCTCCCATGATTGCCCCAACCTCCACAAAAATAATCCTGCCTACAACACAGGCATCCTTGCACCAGGGTGCAAGGGTGCCTGTGATGGTGCTAGGCTGCCAAAACTGCTATAGTACAGGGAGAAAATTCAGGAATGCACCATATTGTATACAGACAGTGCATTCCTGCCTGTTCACTGTGAAATCGGGCAGCGAAGCAAGGTGACTTGCTGCACTGCCCTATGTCAAAACCCCATAAACGAGGCACTAGGTCAGTATCATTTAGTGTTAAAACACAAATTACAATCTACAGAAAGCATCATGTTCTCTCAAACCTCCAATAAATAACAAGCGATCAAGAATAATTATAGAGCCTAATATATTTTACTTTCTCTCTTTGAAAAGGATTTTATGTGAAAATCCTTTCTCCACCTACGCATTCCCTTCTCATTCTCGCCTCTGCCCAATTAATAGTTTGTTGGTAACTTTAGTTACTGCTGGTTGCTGTGATCGCCACTGTTTCACCTCCAATTTGTTTTAATACTCATATTAGCATATAGATCTGACATGTAGACATTTCACTGTGAGTTTCTGGAGCTTCCCACAGTCTTCCGTGCATTTTCTTCTTTTCTATTTAAATGTGTAAAGCCGCCAGCTAAAGCCAAATGACACTCAGAGCTCATTAAATAAAGACATAAAGATATCGTTTTTAAAGCCACTTTTGTAACTACTTTCTTTTCAAGAATAAAAAAAATATATATCAAAATGTTTTCTTTCCACAAAAGCCAAACTGTTACGGGAGCAGCACCCACCAAAAACACACGAATCTATGAAGAGGGGAAATAATCCACTACCCCAGCATCTGTGGGAGGAGAATGTGACATCAATTGAGACAGAACTTTCTCTGCATTCATGCATTACAAATACTTTGAAAGTAGGAAAGTAAGAACCAGGCAAAGAGCTTAGTGAGAACTAAGTGGTGCGTACTCAAATGTACCAATTAAAAAAGCAGTGGGCCGCAGGGTGAATGGGTGAGATGACCAAGGTTCGGAATGGACTGTTCCCATGAGGAGCAAGGTCAGTCCTGAGTTGCATTAAGTGGGCCTCTGGGTCTGATTTATAGTTTGGCAGACAGGGTATTCCATTGCCATGTTAACAGAGTGCTCAGTATGCCAAACTCAAGGTGCACCCACCTGATTTTGAGTCGGGTTAGAACTCATGTTTTATGCTAAAGGGGTATAATTTACTCTTTCAGCGTAAAACTTTGTCCGACGGAGTTGTGGACATCAGAAGTAAGCCATCCTACTGTCACCCTATTTAGAGTGGAAGGATGGATAGCTTTTTTTCCTCTGTCTTTTTCTGCCAGGTATATCCTGACGATAGTTCCAATGGAATGGAGTCATTAGGTTTTTTATTTTTCATAAACTCCTGCTTTTAAAACTTGAAAAACTTTGGAAAAGGTTGATGGCTGACAGTCATTTTTGATGGAGCCATCTGTGAAACATTTACTACATTGATGGAAACTGCCATAATGACAATGTATATAGATGTCTGCAGGGTCCGGCGGACATCTCTAAATGTTGCAGGTGGAGTAAAGACAGGTTGGCTGACTGCCTCTTTACTCTATCCACCAAACCCTAAATCAGGCCCTCAGTCTAGAATGACACTGTGTGCAAAAAACAAACGCTATCCTGAGTAATTGCTAGTAACGACTTACAAAAATTTGTCCCATCACATTTAGTGTGGTTGATTGCCAAAAGTATGACTTGTTACATGAGACTGGCACAGCGTTCCAAGCCTACTACTGCCAGTGCTTGTGAAGTCCACAAAATAGCAAATTTGCACACATCCAAAAAATCCCAAATCTAAAAAGTTAAACGTTTTATCCAAATCAGCATGATGAGAAAAACCAACACAGAAATAACATGCCCATTTAAGGGCCGCTATACTCACATGCCAACCCAAGAATACCTTTATTTGGTAGGATGTCACACCAAAAACATCCCCCACCCCCATGATATATTTCTCTAGGACGAACCAGCCCCTAGAAAAAGATAAATGCAAAAATACAAAAATAAATCTGCACTTTTGACAGTAACACTGTCAGTTCCAGGCCTACCCTCCATTTCAGTCCAAGCATCTAATATTACCTCCACTGGCTTGAGAAATATAAAAGAACTTCTAAGGGAACACTGCCAAACTAGGTACAACAAACACCAGCAAAGCCAGTAGGTCTAGCCTTGGCCACATGCCTATTGACAATTCTTGTGTTGAGTTGTCATGGTTTTTACATTGCCCAAGTTAAATTAAAAAATAGACTTTGGCTAAAGACGAAAATGTTTTTGGTCTCAAAAAGGACACATTACAGTAGTATTCCCTGTTACTGAAGCAAACTACTTTGTGTGTGAATGTGATCCTTGTGAAAATGCACCATTCCATAGGGAAGTCAGTCATCAATGGTTGAAGTGGCTGACATATTGCCCCTTGATGCATGCTGAAGTTGGTGGAAGAGAAATGTCAATGGCACGATCACAGGCTATTGGATGAAGTCTGGCTCAAAATCCCTGTAAGTATATATACTTTTAGTAAAATCAAAAGGTCAAAGGTCTTGGATAACAAAGACCTAAAAAAATAATTGGTCTGGCAACCTCTTGCCTTTGAGAAAGAAGATATGGTACAAAAAGGCAAGAAGGAAGGGATGGAATGAAGGAGTGAACTCATAAAAGGAAGGACGGAAGGCAGGCACAAAAGGAAGAAGGTCAAATGGAAGGAAGGAAGGCAAAAGGGGAAGGAAGAAGGAAAAAAGGCAAAGAAAAGAAGGAAATAAAAAGAAAACAAGTAAAATGGTAAAAAGACGGGAAGAAAAATGTATGAAGGAAAGAAAAAAGAAAGAAGACAAAAAGAAAGGAAGAATGAAAGCAAGAAAGAAAGAGACAATGAAAGAAAGGAAAAAGATGGAAAGCAAGAAGGGAAGAAAAAAGGCAAAACAGAAAGAAGGGAAGGAAGAAGGAAAAAAGGAAAAAGATGGAGAGACGGAAAGGAAAATGAAAGAAGGCAATAAAATTAAGAAGGAAAGAAAGAAAAAGGCAAAGTAACAAATGGGAAAAGAAAGACAGAAAGAAAGAAAGAAGACAGAAATGAAAGAAATAAAGAAGGAAAGAATGAAAAAGTGAAAGATGGCAAAAAGAAAGATAGAAGAAAGAAAAGAAGGGAAGAAAGAAAAAGGAAAAAAGGCAAAAAGAAAAATAACGAAAGAAAGAAAACAAAAAGAAAGAATGAAAGGAGGTGAAAAAGAAGGAAATATGGAAAGAGAAATATTGAAAGAAAAATGAATGAAAAATAAGAAAGATGTAAAAAAAGAAAGAAAGAACATTGAAAGAAAAAAGATGGTAAAAAGAAAGAAGATGGAAAGAAGGAAGGAAAGAGGGTTCACAGTATAAAATATTGGATATTAAACCCCAAAATACACCCCACTTATGTTACATGTTCTCTGCAAATTAAACATGATAAAAGTTGGTTTTCTTCCTGGGCAAAGTTTATTAAAGAACCATTGGCAATACTGAGACCAGGAACACAATATGGTAAGCTGTGAAATAGCATTAGTCAGACAAACAAAGGCCATTCCGAAACGAATTTACAACAGCATTGGCAGACAAGAACTGATATTTCATCAAAAATTTAGGGTATGCCGAAACAGAGGGAACAATTTATGTACAAAACAGGGGGGACAATTTTCATTTCATTTCCCTTAAACAGTACATAAAAACAATTAGAAGTTCTTCTATGTTATTATCTTTTCGCCCTGTTTTGTACATAAATTGTTCCCTCTGTTTCGGCATACCCTATATTTTTGATGAAATATTTTTGATGAATTGATTACTCAAGGGTTTGCCGTATTGGTAAATGTAAAATGGTGTAAGAACATTTTTGCCATTTGTTTTATGTGGTGATGTCACATTTGCAGTGTAGTTCTTTTGTAAATTGTGGGATTCAATGTTTGTTACTGTTTTGATTTAATGTTTGTGATTGTATAATGTTTCTGGAAGGAATAAGTGTTGTTTTTCACACACCTAATTAATAATTCATAAATTGAAAAGGTTAAATAAATAACCAGATCAAACAGAAAGGAGTTTGTTTGATCTTTGCGTTGAATAGACAGCATCAAGTAGAGAAGGGGTCAGGTCCTCCTTTTTTGTTAATAATTTGTACGGCACTACCTAACCCTGGTCCATTGTACCTAACACCCCTTGTTTCACTCTTAGAAAGCAGGCATTGTCTTGCTTCACCACTCTTTGTGCCTCTGCTGGGCTGTGGATTGACTGTCTGGCTTTAGAGTGACAGGGGCTGAGGATGCGCATTCACTGTAGACAGCCACTGGGGGGTTGAGGTGTGTCCTGCCTTTCCTGGATGAGTCAGGGCTGGGCTGCATAGACTTGAGCTGCATTTAGAGCCGTTGGAGGATATTTCCTTGCACCTGGATAGGTTGATTTGCCTTACACAATGCTCTCTCCAACTACTGCCAGGAAGCTGGTCCAGAGAGGACAGAACTGGTTTGGACTGAGCACAGAGACTCTCTGCCAGGAGAGAACAAAGGGAAACGTGGTATCAATATTTAGGCCCAGACATTAGAACTTTAGAACTCTTGTGGACTCAGAAACCTGTCAAAAAGAAGAGCTGGAGAAGCTGTGAGGAGGAACTACCACTTGGCTGAGTGCTTAGCTGTGTTGACCTGCAGGGGCTGCTTCTGTCTTGGGCAGAGAAAGGATTGGACTGTACTTTCTGCAACATTCTTTGTTTGAGTTTCTTCCAGTGTTTGAGGCAGAGCTTACCTCTCTTCAAGAAGTCCCAGGAACAGCAAAGACTTCAAGTTCATCTGTTACCAGCACTACGAACTGTTGTTTTGTGTGCTGCTACAGAAGAAAAGAACTAAGGGGCATATTATAAAGGGCTGGAGATAGCGTCCGTTTTTGGGCAAAAAGCAGCGATAATTATATCGCATTATCTGCAAGGACACTCTAGCGCGTGATTCCATGCCTCAGCACCCGTTTCCTTAACGCCCAGCTTTGCAACCTAATTATATGCAAAATGGGCGTACCTAACTGAAATAACGTGGATAATGTCGCTAACAAACCTTTCTCCTATTATCAATCTGCTCGCTAACCTGCATAGCGATGATAAAAGTAGCGCTAACCGCACTTATCGCAGGTTTCATCATGCCTGCTTTGAATCTTACTTAGCCATTATATCATATGGGAGGTGGATTGTAAGGATAAGCCCACCCTGCCCTATTTACAAGGGTTTTCCTATCGCTGTGCTTTTTGCACATTTTGCAGCTATCGCTGGATTTTTTATCGCATTGGAGATAAGCGTTGATGATAACGCGCTATCTCTGCGATATAATCCAGCGATAGCCGATGATAATTTTACTCACGCTAAGAGCGGCCAGCGATAATTATCGCTGCCAATTGATAATATGCCCCCAACTAAGAACTCAATTGAATAAAATGAAGGCATCCGCAGTCCAGTAACCTAAAGACTTTAGACTGAGGATACCCTTGAAAGTGAAAAAAGATTGAACAGAGGCTTTATACGTGCACAATGTTTCCAAACATGGCATGGGCGTTGCCTTGAAGATGAAAGTCACACAAGAACACTACCAACCCTAGCCCTGATGAGAACCCCCAGCCACCAGTGTTTCACAACGTGTCAGCGATAACCATCGGGGAATTCTTCTAATTTTCATCAGTATGGACAGTGATGAAGATAATGTGAATTACGAACCCATCCATATTAGATGATATTGAAACCCCTGTGATAGCACCAAGAGGGTCATGATATTGCAGAGTGTTGCTGCCATCTCCATAGCCAGAAGACAACGCAGTGGGCACTGCCGCACTTCACACAACAACCCTGGTTTCAACGACGACACTGTTCAAAGCTGCCACCAAGCTACTGCTTGCACCGTGATCTGTGTACACTGCACTTTGCACCACCTCGCTTCACACCGCTGCCCTGGTATCAACAACGGCGCTGCTCCACGCCGACATCGATGCCTCTGTTTGAACCGTGGTTCAAGGGCACCGCTCGTAAGTTACATGATGCATCGCCCTCATCCGACACTGTAGCCTTGGCCTACTGACGCTGGTCCCATCGACTCTGGTTCACCAACTGTCGATAGTGCTCCTGCAACAGCAATGATAGTGCTTGCACGGTGACCTGCCAGCACCGCGACAAACACCACATCACTTCGCACCGCAGCTCTGGTCTCACTGATGCCGCTGGACGACCATCCCCGAGCTGCAGCATGTGCCGCAACCTGAGTGCACCGCACCCCGCACCACTGCACTTCGCACTGCAGCCCGACACCTGCCGACTCCAGCGCTCCCGACTTCAACCACGCGGAGTTTGCTCTGCAATGTTTGTGATTTCAAGGGATGTATGACGTTATAACGCATACTTTTACAACGCATACCTTTACAACGCATTTCATACAACGCAACATCCATTACAACGCATTCCATTACAACGCATGCCATTACAACGAATTTTTAAAAACTACCTTTACAACGCATTCCATTACAACGCATACTACCTTTACAATGCATTCCATTACAACGCATACTACCTTTACAACGCATTCCATTGCAACGCATAACATTACATTGCATGTAAGGTAAGTATTGGATAGTGTAGGGGTAAAAATTACTATTCTAACTCCAGGGGGGTGCAACAGTAGGGTAAGTGTTGGATAGTGTAGGGGTAAAAATTACTATTCTAACTCCAGGGGGTGCAATAGTAGGGTAAGTGTTAGATAGTGTAGGGGTAAAAATTACTATTTTAACTCCAGGGGGTGCAACAGTAGGGTCAGTGTTGTATAGTGTAAGGGTACTATGCATTGTAATGCTATGAGTTGTAATAGTATGCTTTGTAATGACTGCGTTGTAATGACTTGCGTTGTAGTGGTATGCGTTGTAGTGTCACGCGTTGTAATGGCATACGTTGTAATGGATGTTGCGTTGTAAAAGTTTAGTTGTAATGGTAGTGCGTTGTAAAAGTTGCGTTGTAAAGGTTGTTTCCCGATTTCAAGGTCCCGAAAACTCCTGCATCAACCTCCAGAACCAACACTTGCCGACGTCAGCTCTTCGGAGCTCAATGAGAGGTCGCCAACGCCCTGTATTTCTAAAAGGTACTGTTTTGAGGTTTTTCCCAACACCATAGCTGGCCCACTATGCGCATTCAGCCAGGACTGTTTGGATTTGTTGTTCACAGCGCCGTGATAGCCCTGAATGGAGCTATTGACTTCAAGGAACTGTATTTTAAACCTATTTTTGATTATTGATATTTCTGAAAACTTTATGTTGGATTTTTATAATTTTTAGGTCTCGTAGAGGCATGGGCTTGAGCAGCAAAGCTGCTCTGGCCACGCCCTGCAAGAGATTTTGTTCTAAAAAGGGTCCTGTAAGCCCCTCTCCTCCTTTCCATTGGGTAGCGTCAGCGTTTAGGGTAGACGCTGGCTTCCCATTGGAAAAGAGGGGTTTTGGGTGCCACCCTGTCTGTTTTTCGGACAGCCCCTCAGGACATCATAGCTGGCGTAAAGACGTTTCTTATCAGCTTGTTTATTTAGCAAGCTGATAAAAAAGTCTTCAGAAGAGCTGGGCGGCGCACAGGCATTCCGAGGGCGCCTTCACTCCCCCCTCCTCATTTCACGGTGAAGCAACTAATTAAAACAACCGCTGACGTCTTGGTTTTTTTTGCATCCATTTCACGGGGAAGCCGTGTTTTGTTCGGCGTTCTCTGCACCGTTCTCGGTTTTTTTCTGGACGAAAGTGAAAGCCTACCGTGCTTGTTTGTAGTAGCCTTGCTCCTCAAATGCTGCTGCTGTGTTGCCATCTCTCTAGGGACACTCAGCTTGAAAACACTCGACTTGTTAACTGCAATGCTACATCCGCTATGCTTTGCCTCTAGATATGTCGATCCCTCGCAGACTGTGCTGACTCTGCCCCTCCTGATTTTGAAACAGACCAACACAGTCACCACGCAGTCTCTCCAGCAGTCTCTCCAGAATGATACCGCCACCCAACACCAATTCCCCAGTACGGCTGAGCCAGTTGCCGTTTCAGTGCCCATATACCTCACCGATGCGGAACAAGTTGCAGAGTTTTGTCACACTCCCCTCCAATCCTCACTACCGCGTTTTTATTTATCCCATGCTTGTTTTTTTAATTATTCCTTTGCGGCCCGGCCGCGCGGCCAATGCTTGATTGTAAAGTCTGCACTGTATTGTAAGGCTGATTAGTTGGTGGTTTACTTAATATAGATATATTTCTAGAAGTTTGACTCCATCATAACTCATGCCAGCACAACTCTCGGCAACAAGCACTTGCACGCACATTAGGTTTAAGTTTAGTTTTACTTGTCCCTCCCTCCAGAATAACCATTAACAAAGTAATATCTGTCCTGGCATTTTGAAAGAGAGTTGGATGAGCATGTACAATGGCGTGCATGTTACCTGTGTTCATTCGCATGTTTCTGGCTTCTCGGAGTATGCTTACTATTAAGTGTATTCAAAATCATTTACACAAGTGCCACGCTACCTCAAACCTATTGACTGCAACATTATGCCCGGTGTTACCACCTTGAAGCAGAGGAAAGGATTATTTCATAATGGGCCATGGATTACCACCCATTGTTCAGGGGGCAACATGATACTGTGGGCATTCATGGCACGCCTGCTATAGCCAGAATTAACATCGTTTTGCAGTAGATGCCTACAGTGTGGTAAGATTCTCACAATAATTCCAGGCCTGTTATTATGACAAGGTCCTCATTATGAAGTGGAAGCCCACACTATGACATGAGTTGCCACTATATCTAGAGGACCACCATTATCCCATGGATGCTCACAATATGTCAGGAGTGAGCAGCTTTGTCAGGACTGGCATTATGCCACACGTAATCCATGGGTTGGCGTGGATGTGCATAGGATGCCGAGGATTACCAGAGCTAGAGTTGAAAAAATGAATGCCCACAGTACATCAAGAATTACCACCATTCTAGCTCAAGTTGAAAAGAAATGCCACTATTTTGCTACAGACAACATTGTACCAGGGGTAGGCATCATGTCATGGATGCTCACAGGTTGCAAAGAATTGCCATCTTTGTGCAAGGGCCATCATTACAGTGGGAGTAGGTAGAGTACATCATGCCATGGATGGCCACAAGTTTGCTAAGAATTACTAACCAAAGGGAAAGCATTTGATCTGAGTGGGCACACTGACATACCCAATCCCATGCACTCATGGACACCTATGAGGACACACACAAATATGTATGTAGCGTTGATTCATTTTGTTTATGCTAATCTGCAACTGTTATCCTGGCTCCTGCTACTGTCCGGACCCCTTTTCTGGGCTTCTTCTCCACTCCTGCACATGGCTGGACTGCTGATACTGTAGGAGAGATTTCTGATCATCACTCACTGGAGAAAGGAGTAGTTGACAAGTGGCCTGCTGGTCCTGGTATCAGTGGGGGATTGATGGAAGTGCCACGCATGGGGGCCTTAAGGGTTGGGCATCTCCTGTGGCCAGGGGAGGCGAAATCCCAGAGCTAAAAACTCCAAGATTTCTTTAAACATCTGTCCAGTTGTATTATCTTTGAACTCGTGCCAACCTCACTCTACCACTCTACCGCTCTCACTCTACCACTCTACTGCCCTCACGCTACCGCCCTCACGCCCCCACTCTACCGCCTCCACTCTACCACTCTACCGCCCTCACTCTACTGCCCTCACGCCCTCACTCTACCGCCCTCCCTCTACCACTCTACCGCCCACATGCTCTCACTCTACCGCCCTCACTCTACCACTCTCCTGCCCTCACTCTACCGCCCTCACTCTACTACTCTACCGCCCTCACTCTACCACTATACTGCCCTCACTCTACCACCGTCACTCTACCACTCTACCGCCCTCACGCCCTCACTCTACCGCCCTCACTCTACCACTCTACTGCCCTCACTCTACCGCCCTCACTCTACCGCCCTTATGCCCTCACTCTACCGCCCTCATGCCCTCACTCTACCGCCCTCACTCTAACACTCTACTGCCCTCACTCTACCACCCTCATGCCCTCACTCTACCACTCTACCGGCCTCACGCCCTCACTCAACTGCACTCACTCTACCACTCTACCGCCCTCACTCTACCACTCTACCGCCCTCACTCTACCGCACTCACTCTACCGCTCTACCGCCCTCACTCTACCATCATGTCTAATTTATGCTCTTTTTTCTGCACACTCGTGTCCTCTTGTTTGTTCTCTCTAGCATCACCCTCATCACACTCTCCTAACTAGTCTTCCTTCTCCAGCATGTGACCCTACTTGCACCCTCACTGATCCATCTTCATTCTTTTCTGCTTTTCCCTGTTTCCACCACACACTCCACTCCTTTGTGTCTACTTTCTGGCCTCTTTCCTGATGGAAGTGCCACGCATGGGGGCCTTAAGGATTGGGCATCTCCTGTGGCCAGGGGAGGCGAAATCCCAGAGCTAAAAACTCCAAGATTTCTTTAAACATCTGTCCAGTTGTATTATCTTTGAACTCGTGCCAACCTCACTCTGCCACTCTACCGCCGTCACTCTACCACTCTACCGCCCTCACTCTACTGCCCTCACGCCCCCACTCTACCGCCCTCACTCTACCACTCTACCACCCTCACTCTACTGCCCTCACGCCCTCACTCTACCACCCTCACTCTACCATTCTACTGCCCACACGCTCTCACTCTATCGCCCTCACTCTACCACTTTCCTGCCCTCACTCTATCGCCCTCACTCTACTACTCTACCACCCTCACTCTACCACTCTACCGCCCTCACTCTACTGCCCTCACTCTACCACTCTACTGCCCTCACTCTACTGCCCTCACTCTACCGCCCTCACTCTACCGCCCTTATGCCCTCACTCTACCGCCCTCACGCCCTCACTCTACCGCCCTCACTCTAACACTCTACTGCCCTCACTCTACCGCCCTCACGCCCTCACTCTACCACCCTCACGCCCTCACTCTACCACTCTACCGGCCTCACGCCCTCACTCAACTGCACTCACTCTACCACTCTACCGCCCTCACTCTACCACACTACCGCCCTCACGCCCTCACTCTACCGCACTCACTCTACCGCTCTACCGCTCTACCGCCCCAACTCTACCATCATGTCTAATTTATGCTCTTTTTTCTGCACACTCGTGTCCTCTTGTTTGTTCTCTCTAGCATCACCCTCATCACACTCTCCTAACTAGTCTTCCTTCTCCCGCATGTGACCCTACTTGCACCCTCTCTGATCCATCTTCATTCTTTTCTGCTTTTCCCTGTTTCCGCCACACACTCCACTTCTTTGGGTCTCCTTTCTGGCCTCTTTCCTGATGGAAGTGCCACGCATGGGGGCCTTAAGGGTTGGGCATCTCCTGTGGCCAGGGGAGGCGAAATCCCAGAGCTGAAAACTCCAAGATTTCTTTAAACATCTGTCCAGTTGTATTATCTTTGAACTCGTGCCAACCTCACTCTACCACTCTACCGCCCTCACTCTACCACTCTACCGCCCTCACTCTACCGCCCTCACGCCCCCACTCTACCGCCCTCACTCTACCATTCTACCACCCTCACTCTACTGCCCTCACGCCCTCACTCTACCACCCTCACTCTACCACTCTACCGCCCACACGCTCTCACTCTACCGCCCTCCCTCTACCACTCTCCTGCCCTCACTGTACCGCCCTCACTCTACTACTCTACCGCCCTCACTCTACCACTCTACTGCCCTCACTCTACCACCCTCACTCTACCACTCTACCGCCCTCACTCTACCACTCTACTGCCCTCACTCTACCGCCCTCACTCTACTGCCCTTATGCCCTCACTCTACTGCCCTCACGCCCTCACTCTACCGCCCTCACTCTACCACTCTACTGCCCTCACTCTACCGCCCTCACACCCTCACTCTACCACCCTCACACCCTCACTCTACCACTCTACCGGCCTCACACCCTCACTCAACCGCCCTCACTCTACCACTCTACCGCCCTCACTCTACCGCCCTCACTCTACCACTCTACCGCCCTCACGCCCTCACTCTACCGCACTCACTCTACCACTCTACCGCCCTCACGCCCTCACTCTACCATCATGTCTAATTTATGCTCTTTTTTCTGCACACTCGTGTCCTCTTGTTTGTTCTCTCTAGCATCACCCTCATCACACTCTCCTAACGAGTCTTCCTTCTCCCGCATGTGACCCTACTTTCACCCTCTCTGATCCATCTTCGTTCTTTTCTGCTTTTCCCTGTTTCCGCCACACACTCCACTCCTTTGTGTCTCCTTTCTGGCCTCTTTCCTACTTAACTTTTCATCCTTTCTCCTTTAATCCCATTTCCACCTTCTCACAACCCCTTCGAGCACTGTTATCTTAACATTTGTGTTTCTCTCTGTCTTATGATATCTGCCCTGCCACCTTTTACTTCGGACCCTCACTCTCACACCCTCACACCTCCTCACCCTCACACACCCTCACACCCTCTCACCCTCCCTCACACATGCTCACTCATCCTCACACCCTCACCCTCACCCACCCTCACTCACCCTCACACCCTCACACCCACACTCACCCTCACACCCTCACCCTCACAACTCTCTCACCCTCACTCACCCTCTCCCCCTCATACCCCCACACACCCTCACCCTCACACCCCCTCACCCCCTCACCCTCACACACCTTCTCACCCTCACACCCCCTCACCCTCACACCCCCTTATCCTCACCCTCACACACCCTCACCCTCACACACCCTCTCACCCTCACACACCCTCACACCCTCACACCCCCTCTCACCCTCACACCCCCTCTCACCCTCACACCCCCTCTCACCCTCACACCCCCTCACCCTCACACCCCCTCACCCTCAAATCCCCTCACCCTCCCTCACACCCTCACACTCCCTCACCCTCACACCCCCTCACCCTCACACCCCCTCACCCTCACACCCCTTCACCCTCGCCCTCAGACCCCCTCACCCTCACACACACCCTCACTCACCTTCTCACCCACCCTCACCCACCCTTTCACCCTCACCCACCCTCTCACCCTCACACACCCTTTCACCCTCACACACCCTCTCACCCTCACACACCCTCACCCTCAGACACCCTCTTACCCTCACACACCCTAACACCCCCTCACCCTCACACCCTCACCCTCAAACACCCTTGCTCTCACACCCTCATCCTCACACCCACTCAACCTCACACCCTCACCCTAACACACCCCCTCACACACCCTTACACCATCACACCCCCTCACACCCCCTCACCCTCACACCCTCACATCCCCTCACCCTCACACCCCCTCACCCACACACCCCCTCCCCCTCACACACCCTCAGCCTCCCCCTCTCCCTCCCTCCCCCTCACACCCCCTCAACCTCACACCCTCTCACCCTCACACCCTCACCCTCACACCCCCTCACCCTCACAACCCCACACCCTCACAACCCCACACCCTCCCCCTCACACCCCCTCCCCCTCAGACCCCCTCCCCCTCGCACCCCTCACCCTCAGACACCCCTTCGCCCTCATTCACCCTCACACCCCCTCACCCCCTCACACCCCCTCACCCTCACTCACCCTCACACCCCTGCACCCTCACACCCCTCACCCTCATCCCCTCACCCTCACACCCCCTCACCCTCACTCACCCTCACCCTCACATACTCTCACCACCACACCCTCTCACCCTCACACACCCTCACACCCCCTCACCCTCAAACCCCCTTACTCTCACATCCCCTCACCCTCAAACACCCTCCCCCTCACACACCCTCACTCATTCTCACACACCCTCACTCACCCTCACAACTCCACACCCTCACTCACCCTCTCATCCTCACAGACCCTCATTCACCCTCACACCCCCTCACCCCCTCACCCCCTTACCCTCACACCCCCTCACCCGATCACCCTCACACCCCCTCACTCACCCTTACACCCTCACCCTCACACACCCTCACTCCCCCTCATCCTCACACACCCTCACCCTCAAACCCTCACACACCCTCACTCACACACCCTCACACCCCCTCACCCTCAAAACCCTCTCACCCTCATACACCCTCACCTTCACACACCCTCACCCTCACACCCCCTCACCCTCACACCCCCTCACCCTCGCTCACCATCACACACACTCACACACCCTCAAACATTCTCACCAGCATAGTATAACAAAACATAGCATACCATAACAAAACACAGCATAGCATAGCATAACAAAACAAAACATAGGATAACAAAACATAGCATAACAAAACAAAACATAGCATAGCAAAACACAACAAAGCATAGCATAGTAACAAAACACAACAAAACATAGCATAGCATAACAATACATAGCATAACAAAACAAAGCATAGCTTAACATAACAAAACATAGCAAAACAAAACATAGCATAGCATAACAAAACACAACAAAACATAGCAGAACAAAACATAGCATAACTTAGCAAAACATAGCATAACATAACATAAAAAAATAGCCTAACAAAACATAGCATAACAAAACATAGCAAAACACAACAAAACATAGCATAACAAAACACAACAAAACATAGGATACATAACAAAACATAGCATAGCAAAGCATAGCAAAACATAGCATAGCATAACAAAACACAACATAACATAGCACAGCATAACAAAACAAAGCTTAGCATAGCATAACAAAACATAGCATAGCATAACATAACATAGCATAACAAAACATAGCAAAACAAAGCCTAGCATAATAAAACACAAAACATAGTATAGCATAACAAAACATAGCATAGCATAATAAAGCATAGCATACCAAACACAAAAAAACATAGCATAGCAGAACAAAACACAACAAAACATAGCATAGCATAACAAAACAAAGCATAGGATAGCAAAACTAAACATAGCATAGCATAACAAAACAAAGCATAGGATAGCAAAACAAACCATAGAATAGCATAACAAACCATAGCATAACATAACAAAACATAGCTGTTATAACTAGTTGGTACATTCTGTCCACCCCTGTTCCCTGACCTACCTTGGTACCTTCCTCATGAAGCTGTTGATAGAATGTTGGGAAGAACCCTCAGTGAGGAGAGTGGATGGCCAAATAAAGAAGTCATTATTAAGCTCGTGTCCTACCTCTTCTTTACTTCACACTTCCAACACTGGCGACGGACCTGTGCAGGGGACAGTTGTTGGCCATCTCCCCTTTGAGTACTCTCTCCCCACGGTAGCGCTCCTTGGTGAGGAAATATGGACAGAGATCGCTCCCTCTAAGGTACACTGCGTGCAATCTTGTATTCTGGTGTTACTTTTATGAGAGGGGTTGTGACAGGGAAGCGCTGAATAAAACAACGTTTGACACCTTGGAGGACTTACTTGGGTGCAGTCCTCGTACAAGTGCCTGGTGCCTGAGGAGACCTTCTTCCATCTCCGGTTTTGAGGGGGCCATCTGTAATTTCCGCTGTGGGTTCTTGATCTGGGGTATCGTCATGGCCGATGGATTAACCCCTGTGCCCCGCGCTATGCCTTGGATGTGCTGATTGATCCTGTCAGCGTCTGTGAGAGCGTGCAGTGAGTGGCGCTTCCGTGATACCACCGGCCCCGAAGTGTTCCTGTGATCCGCTGGGGCCTGTCGGAGAACCTCTGGCAACGTCCGCTGTGGGTGTGCAAGGAGTTGGGCAGTAGATTTGTAATTTGCCCGGGCACCCGTGTGAGAATTCCTGTCAGCGTCCGACGTGTGTGGAAACAGCTGCGCTGAGGCGGCAGTGTCTCGACTTTGCAGCGCGCCAGAATCCGGTATCTGCCTTCTGTGCTGAGGCGGTAGATCGTGTGAGAATCCCTGTCAGCGTCCGACGTGTGCGGAAACAGCTGCGCTGAGGCGGCAGTGTCTCGACTCTGCAGCGCGCCAGAATCCGGTATCCGCCTTCTGTGCTGAGGCGGTAGTGTCTCATCTCTGCAGCGCGCCCATCCGGCATCTGCCTCCTTTCTGAGGGAGGAAAGCAGGAAAGTAGTGTTCCAGTCTCGCAGCGGCCCGAGTGTCTCTGTTTCGTGGTGTTCCAGTGAGTGTACTGACAATTCCTGTCAGTTTCCAGCTGTCTTCCTGCTGGGGTCAACATTGTGTTTTGGCCTCGTATTAAATTGTTGTCACATGAAGAAAAGAAGTGATATGTAGAGTTGGTCATTCATTTTGGTGCTCCACCGTCATTTTGGAACTGGTTCTTCACATCTTATGCCTCAGGTTTTGAACAGGAAGGAGACTCTATAGCCATTGGGTTACAGTAAGAATTCTTTGGAAAAGTTTGTGACTGGTTGCTCGTCCTTCATTTAATAACCATTCCATTTACAGTTATCAAAAAATGCTGTCACAATAGGTATTCATAGTGTGCTGTTTTCTCATTTAGCATATTTAACTTTTGTATGTTCCATCATAGGTACTATATAAGGGCTACTGTTAGTTCACCATGGCAGCTGCAAGCATGAATCAACCACCCCCTTTTTTAAATGACATAGGGGAACCTGAAATAAGCTGGAAGGAATGGGTGAAACTCTTTGAGTCTTACCTTATAGCTATTGGGGGGCAAAGGTTCAATTCTATTAGGAAGCAACACATATTACTCCACAATCTGGGGGTGCAAGGGCGCAAGGTATATGAAAATTTACCTATACCTGAGCAGGATGCTAATGCAGTGGGTGAAGTGGATGTGTTTGTACAGACTATGGAAAAATTAGAGAAACATTTTGGGGATAGAATCAATGTAGTCCTGGAGCGTCATAAATTCTTTAGAAGATGTCAAGGGAAGCAGGAGTCAGTACAAAACTATATTGCAGTCTTGTGGGGGTTGACCCAATTATGTGAATTTGGGGATCTCACTGACTCCCTGATAAGAGACCAATTGGTGAGATGTACTAATAATCCACGCATTCAAGAGAAGTTGCTGGCTAAAAATCCAAGTTTGAAAGAGGCTGTTGAAATAGCGAAGTCAGTGGAGCATACCGCTAGATGTGTCAAAGAAATGAGGCCTGAAGGTGAAGTTGTAGCTACTATAAGTGATACTGAAGAAAGTGTAGATGTATACAAAATAAGGTATAAAGATAATTCTAATTCTAAGATAGAGCACAGGGAGAAAGGTCCTAAATGTTACCGTTGTGGCAGTAATAACCACTTTGCCACTTATTTCCAATGTCCTGCAAAATATGTTACTTGCAAGAAATGCAATAGGAAAGGGCATTTTGCCAGGGTGTGCCGTGATGGTGAGTTACACTTAAGAGACAATGATAGAGGAACTAAAAGGGGATCTAACAGAGAAGTAAAATGTATTGAGCAAAAAATGGAAAAGTTTATTTTGCAAGTAAAAGATGTTGATGATTCTGTAAACTTCATTTACCCAAAATGTGATGTACTTATTGATGATGAATGCATAGAAATGTTCGCTGATTCATGTTCACCTTTCACTTTGATCAATAAGGATGATTATGTTGCCATGGAGGGTAATAAGATGAGTGATCTTAAGAACCCTGATATTTCTCCCTCAGGTTACAACAAGGGCAGTATACCTATGCTGGGAATGAAGGATGTGCGGATTCAATTTAAAGATAGGAAAACCTATGGCACAGTTTATGTGGTCAAGTCAGGTTCCAATCTGTTGGGGTGGGTTCACCAGAAGGAGCTGGGAATCATTTTAGACCCTAATAGTCCTGAGCAAGTTTTGCTAACTGCGAATTTTCCAGGTAGTGAAAAGATTTGTGATGAGTTCTACCCCCTGTTCAAAGAGGAGTTAGGTTGTCTGCACAATTTTCAGCATAAGATCAAGCTTAAATCTAATGCCAAACCGGTAGTGCATGGCCTGCGCACTGTGCCTCTCAAATTGAAAGAACCTCTAGAAAAGGAGTTGCGTAAGTTGTGTGATCTAGATATAATTCAGCCGGTGAGTTGTTCTGAGTGGTTGGCCCCTATTGTTCTTGCAGCCAAATCCAATGGGGAGGGTATCCGCCTCTGTGTGGATTTACGCAGCCTAAATGATTGTATCTGGGTGGAAAGACACCCGTTGCCAGTTATAAATGAGATGCTTAGTACCATGGGTCCTGCTAAATATTTCAGTGTCATAGACTTATCCATGGCGTACCACCAGATAGAGCTTCATCCGGATTCAAGGCCACTCACAGCGTTTATTACGCCGTTTGGAGCTTTCATGTTCAAAAGAATGCCGTTTGGGCTTGCGTCAGCGGCAGCCATATTCCAAAGAGTCATGCAAAAGATCCTTGAAGGAGTGGAGCACACCATGTGTTTCCAAGATGACATTTTAGTTTATGGTAAAGACTCTGAAGAACATGATACCGTTCTAAAGCAAGTGTTCAAGAAACTGATGGATGCAGGGCTTACTGTAAAAAAGGAAAAGTGCAAGATCAAAGTGAAACAAGTGGAATACCTGGGACATTCCATTACAGAACAAGGTTTCAGACCAAAAGGCAGTTTAATTCGTGCTGTGAAAGAGGCTCCGAGCCCACGTAACAAAGATGAACTAAAATCCTTTTTAGGGCTCATGGAGTACATGTCGAAGTACGTGGACAATTTTGCAACAAAGTGTGAAACAATGAGGGAAATGTTAAAAAAAGACAAGGATTTTGTCTGGAATGAAGAGCAAGAGGCTGTAGCCAATGCACTTAAAGAAGATCTAATTAATTCTCCAGCACTCAGTACCTTTGATCCTACAAAGAAAACCATTCTCGCCACTGACGCATCAAACTATGGGTTGGGCGCCACTTTAGTCCAGAAGGATGGTAACGAAGAAAAAGTGGTTGCCTATGCATCTAGAAGTCTTTCTTCTCCAGAAAAAAACTACTCAGTAATTGAACGTGAGGCTCTGGCATGTTTTTGGGCGGTCAGACATTTTAAATTTTTTCTATGGGGGTTGAGATTCACTATAAGAACGGATCACAAGCCCCTCATATATGTATTTTCTGTGAAAGGCCTGGAAAACTGTACTCCACGTATCAGTAGGTGGATCTTAGGTCTTGAACATTATAATTTCAAGGTTGAACATGTGCCAGGCAAAGAAAATACCATTGCCGATTTCCTTTCGAGATTGCCGTTGCCAGAGGAAGAAGGACCTGAAGAGGCTCTGGACAGCCCTATAATGATGATGAGTTTTCCTGCCATCACAGAGGAAGAGTGGGAAGACTGTATCAGTACAGACAATGAACTTAAGATGTTGATGGAGCAGATCAAAGGAGGATGGCCGAATAAGAAAAGAGATGTTGGTGCAGAATTGGAAGAATTTTGGGAAGTACGTAACGAATTAAGTGCTATTGGAGGAAAAGTGTACCGGAATAACAGAATAATTCCGCCAAAGGAATTACGGAAGAGAGTCATCGACTTGGCGCATGAAGGTCATCTTGGACGCAGTGCTACGAAAGCTAGAGTAAGAATGAATTTCTGGTTTCCCAAAATGGATACCATGACTGAAGAAGCTGTAAAAGAATGTGGAGCGTGCGCCAAGAGCGACAAGTCAAAAATTATACACAAAGCACCACTTTCTCCAGTAGAAGTTCCGATCAAGCCCTGGAGCAAATTGGCTTTAGACATCATTGGACCTATGCAAATGCTAGGTGTGCAAAGAAAGTTCATGTTGGTTCTGGTTGACTACACCTCCCACTGGGTGAAACAAAAGTTTGTGCACAACATTAACACCAGAACAGTGATTCAATTTTTGAATGAGGTGTTTTGTGAGGAAGGTTTACCTTCCACGTTAATCACAGACAACGGGGTACAATTCGCCTCTGAAGAAATGAAAAGTTTTCTGGAGACTTCTGGAATTAAACATGAGACCACTGCTCTCTACTGTCCCAAAGCAAATGGTATGGTGGAGAGAGCTAACAGGATCATCAAAGAAAATATTCAGCTAGCCTTGGTTAATAGACAAGATGTTGAGGATTGTCTGAGAGAATGTCTATGGGCCTATCACACAGCACCCAACAAAATCACAGGGGTCTCTCCTTTCGTGTCTTTACGCGGAAGGGAGCCTAGTACCAAGCTTAATCCCTGTTGGTTAAAAGGTGGGGATGTCAGTGATGTTGATTGGGAGGGGGCAGGTGAGAAAGTTAAACAGCATCAGGCGAAATATAAACAGTGGTATGATAATAAACATGGTGTGAAGTCCCAAACATGGAGAATAGGAGACATGGTGCAAGCCAGAAGGAATTTTAAATTAGGGTCAGACATCAGCAAGTTCTATTCTCCCAGTAGGATTGTTAAAGTGTTAAAAAATGTTGTACAATTTGAAAATGGTCAATGGTGGAGTTTTGATCACATTGTAAAAGTACAGCCATAATCCAGGTTGTGTCTGAAAGACTATATTGTTTTATGCCTTTGTTTACCATTTCCTATTTTCTTTATAGGAAGGGAGATGTGTTATAACTAGTTGGTACATTCTGTCCACCCCTGTTCCCTGACCTACCTTGGTACCTTCCTCATGAAGCTGTTGATAGAATGTTGGGAAGAACCCTCAGTGAGGAGAGTGGATGGCCAAATAAAGAAGTCATTATTAAGCTCGTGTCCTACCTCTTCTTTACTTCACACAAAACATAGCATACCAAAAAACAACAACACATAGCATAACAAAACATAGCAAAACACAACAAAATATAGCATAGCTTAACAAAACACAAAACATAGCATAGCAAAGCAAAACCTATAATAACATAGCAAAACATAGCATACCAAACACAACAAAACATAGCATAGCATAACAAAACATAGCATAGTAAAACAAAGCATAGCATAATAAAACACAACAAAACATAGAATAGCATAACAAAACATAGCATAGCATAACAAAGCATAGCATAGCAAAATATAGCACAGCATAACAAAACATAGCATAACAAAACACAGAATAGCATAGCATAACAAATCAAAGCATAGGATAGCAAAACATAGCATAGCATAACAAAACAAAACATAGGATCGCAAAACAAAACATAGCATAGCATACAGCATCACTCCACACCACCACAGCATCACCCAGGGGCACCACAACATCACTATGTGCTACCACAGCATCACTGATCGCCACAGCATCACTCGTTCGCCATCACAACATCACTCAGCGCCACCACTGCATCAATCTGTGCAACCATTCAACAACACCTTGTTCAAATATGTTCTCTCAATGTTTCAAGCTTTATTACAAATGTAACAAAAAGATGTTAATATTTCACTTCTGTTCTTGGATTGTCGTCGCAATAAAATACACTGCACATAATCTTCACAAAAGTTATTTACAAAACTTTAAGCTATTGCCATTATAAATTACAATAACTTTTATTTAAGTATTAATTATTGAAAAAAAATTAAAAGCCATTGTTATTTGTAATATCAATGCATGTAAGTCACGTAAATACAACACATATTGCATTACAAATGCTATAGGTGTCACATTTGCAAAAGTTATAACTATTGGCATTGTAAATGACAAAGCTATTAATTTCGCTATTTTCAAAAACAATAGCTCAAACTTTCCTAATGCGAGACCTATTGCATTGCAAATGCTTGTTGGTATTGTTGGTCTTGTTTGCCCAGTTAAAATATTGGTTAGTTTGTTAAAACTGGTGTGGTGTCCTTTTGTAGTGTTTTCACTGCATTACTGTTGGTTATGTGTAAATGCTTCACATACAGCCTCTGAGATAAGCCTGACTGCTCATGCCAAGCTACCCAATCAATCAATCAAACCCCTTTATTCGGCTCACCAAAGCCATAGAGGTACACCACAGAGAACAATACATGAAAAACTAATAAAAAACATATTTATACATTTGGAGTTCCTTAAAATATACCACATACAAACAATAAAATAATACCAATAAAAACAAATGACTTATTCTTCATTAATCATGCAATAAAGGCAATGATACCTATGTATAAAATCAATCAGCACTTTAAATTATCTAGCTCCCTTTTTTCATATGTCTGACTGCCGCCACCAAATAATTTGCAACATTAAAAATCTCCCATGGGTTGTTTAACAACTGCAGATATAGTAGGGCAGGTCTGACTTGCACAAATCCCTTCCCCTTTTAGATGGGTCCTAAAAACCTTCGCCTCTTAGGGGTAAAATGCTCACAAAACATTGTAAAGTGCATAGTGTCCTGCAAAGAAAAATGATCACATGCACAGGGACCTAGCTCTTTTACTCTGCTCTAGCCCTGTACATCTGCTAAAAGACAATGGATAAGATTACAACGGAACTTAATTAGAAGAAATCGATGAAAGGGTTTTGTGACGATTAACAAATCCGGTTAAATCCGTGGGACTGTCTTTAACAGCAAATGTGCTCTCACCGTGGGTTTAACAATCACCAATGCCTCTTTCTCAACAAACAACATATATAAAAATTGGGCTTTAACCCATGTCACATCCTCTTTCGCTATCCTTTCCGAAGTAGCAAAGAGTTCCGGTCGCCCCAATTTTCCAAGCATTGATTTGACATATTATAGCCATTGGATTTTACCCATGTTGTCCATCGCCAAGCAGTCCCTAAGGATTTCTCTGCTCAGACCCAGTTCTGCATTAATCCATGTCTTTAGCCAACAAATCACAGGACCCATGCCAATTTGATCCTCAACAAAGCCACTGCCCAGCTGTTGGTGAATAGAAAAAGTAGAGGCAGATTTGGGGACCGCCAGGAGATATCTCATGAATTTATTTTCAACTTGCTGAAGTACTATTGCGGGTTTAAGTCCCCAAATCGCAGACCCATACGATGCTATTGCACTGCTTTTTGAGGCATACATTTTAAGCAAGACTTCAAACGCTTTGCTCCCAATCGGGAAGCAAAACCTTGAATGGCAGCTATGGACCTCGACATAACAAGTTTTTTTTCCCTTAACTGGGAAAGCCAAAAGCCTCTTTCATAAAAAAAATCCCAAATAGGGGAAAGAGGAGACCCTTGACAGCTCGACTCCTTCACAATGAAAAGTTTTATGTTTTTTAGGCCTCTGCCCTTTTGTCATCATATGCGATTTGGTTTTATTTACAATAAGGTCCAGGGATTGCATAAAAGATCCAAACGAATCTAAACGTTTCTGCAGGCCAACTGCAGTGCAGGCCAAAAGAATTGCATCATCCGCGTATAGGAGAGCAGGAATAACCCTGTCCTCTATATGTGGAATGTCTAAAGTGGCGGTGCTAAGGGAGGTATTTAAATTATTTATATATAGTAAAAAAAGCAAAGGGGCTGAAATACAACCCTGAGGAACCCCTTTGTCAATTTTAAAGTGCTTCGTGCATTTACCATCTTGGTTTAGTCTGACCATAGCATAAAGATCCTTATGGAGATCTGCTAAAAAATAGACTAGACAGCGGTCCCTCACCATATCCATCAATATGGACCATAACTTTGTTCTATTCATTAGGTCAAAAGCCGAAGACAGGTCCATAAAGGCCAACTGCAGCGTTCCTTGTTTCACCACTGTACATTTCCCTACCAAAAGGTGCAGGTTTAAACATTGATCTCTTGTACTTCCACTTTTTCTAAAGCCATATTGGCAATCTAATAAAATTCCAGAGTCATCCAACCAATCAGAAAGTTTATTCAAAATAACTCTACCTAAAACATTCACCACTGAATCGATCAAGGGGATAGGTCTGTAGCAACCTAGGTCACCTCTCTGCCCCTTTTTAAATGCTGGGATAATAGTTGAGAGAGACCAGGAAGAGGGAAGTCCGTGCTTACTAGCCGTATTTAGAAGATTAGTCATAATATTCGCCCAGAGCTGTGGCCTCATTTTATATAAATCGGCCGGGACACAATCGGGGTCAGGGGCCTTATTGCTAGTCATTTGAGCAATAGTTGCCCCCACCTTAGTTTCTATAAACAATCAATGATATATTGCCCTGGGTTAAAATAGAAGTGGCTTGAGAGACCATCTCGACTTGTGATGCTCCATAAACCATATTAAAATGGGAGTACCACTGATCCTCAGTAATATTACATTCTAAGGGAGTTTTATTTAGTCCCGTAAAAAAGGGTTTATTGACTATAGCCCAAAATCTTGCACTATCCTTATTGATCTCAACCGAAAGCAGGTCGTTCCATGCTTCTTCTATAATTTCCTGCTTGCGGCGATTAATCGTACATTTATACAACTGTCTCAATTGGGCTACAAGGGTACGATCTCTAGTGATCTGCTTCAGGGCAGAAATAAGCTTTTGGTGGGCTTTCGAACACTCTTTATCAAACCCTTTCTCCCCCAAATTCATATTACTTCTGGTCAGGATTGTTAGGCCCCACGCCACCTGAGGACAGATCTCTTCAAATGCCTATAAAACCTCTGGGCCCTTATCTCCAGGATTAAGACATATATTAGAATTCACATCCTCTAATCAATAAATCTTGAAGGAACGACTCCAGAATTATACTAGTCCATTTTAGCCTCCGTCCCTGGTCTGAGGTCCTTACATATATTCTAGTGGTTAATTGTCCCTCTTTCTCTTTAAGGCAAATTGTCTCACATAACTCAAGGGTAACAGGCTTGTGGTCACTATAATCAGACCAAATCGCACCATACTTAATAGCTTGGGGGTGATAATACCATAGAAATAAACATATAATCAATTATAGAATCTTGCCCCCTAGCCTTAAAAGTAGGGTTCCTCCTCCTTGCAATGTTTGTGTTTGGCTGGCACAAGTCAACTGCTGCCAGGAGATCCTCCAGGCATTCTCCTTGGGGGCTATCCTCAAAGCAGCAACTAAGGGGATCCTCTGGGCTTAGGTAGTCTCCCACAAAACAATCCTTCAGACACGAGTGAACATTAAAATCTCCCAAGATAAAAATAGACTAGGAAAGGGTTTGTTTGAGACTATAATCAATTAAAAAACCTTTTAGGCTAATTAAATGCTCATTTAAAAATCCAACCTTGGGTGAGTTGTAGAACGTTGTTCTTTAACCTTTCCCCTTCCCAATCTGGTGTTCATTCTTTTCAGTCGGTCATGCTGTTTTTCCGGGATTGGATGAACTATAACCATCTGAAACTCAACCCGGATAAAACTGAGTTAGTTTTGACCGGCGGCACTGGCAGTCCCTGGTTCCCTACCTTTTGGCCCCCGTCCCTAGGTTCCCCTCCTTCACCCTCTTCCTCTGTTAAGACTCTGGGCATCATCATCAATCACCAACTCACCCTTCACTCCCAGATTAGTTCTGTGGTGTCGTCCTGTTTTTTTTTATGCTCCAAACTATTCAGAAAATCTCCCGTTTTCTTTCTGTCCCCGTCCTCAAGCTGATCCTGATGGCGATGGTTCTTTCTCGGCTAGACTATGGGAACATCGTGTATAACGGTGTTCCCGCCTATGCCCTTCAGCGCCTCCAGGCAGTTCCGAATCAGGCAGCCCGGCTGATTTTTGGGCTGCCCAAATTCCACCCCTCTTCTCCTTTGCTGAAGTCCCTCCATTGGTTGCCGATCAAGGAGCGGGCCTTATTTAAATTAGGTTGCACTACCTTTCAAGCCCGAGCAGCAACGGCGCCCGTCTACATTTCCTCGGCCATTCAAGCCTACCATCCCACTAGAGAGCTACGCTCTTCCTCTATGTGCCTTCTGACTGTTCCCCGATTTAAGAAGAGTCGGATGGGGGGCCTGAAATTCTCGGTCCTGGCCCCTTCCTTCTGGAATTCCCTTCCGCTGGCCTTACGCTCAGCTGCTTCTTATATGGAGTTCCGAAAATCACTTAAAACCCATCTCTTCTTGAAAGCTTTCCCTGCTTAAAAATCTTCCTGCTCCCCTGTCCCAGGTTTTTAGTGTTTACCAGCGCCATGAAGCCGCATGGCATACGTGCGCTTTACAAATTCTTTTAAATTAAATTAAATTAAATTAAAATGTACAATTAACAATTTCATAGAATTAACATTATTAATTTCTGCAGTCAAACAATTGGTAGAACCGGTATACACCGAGCAATATTTTCCCTTCACTTTTAGGATATTAGGGTCAAAAGTCCCCCCTTTGCTCTCCCCGAGGCTGGAGGCCACGCTGACACAAAATATGATGTATAACCATCCAGCCAGAAATTATCTTCTCTTTCTCACATCTCTTGTAATCCCACTATATAACAAGCTTTAAGAAAATTAATCCATCTGGGTTCCCTACTTTTCTTTCTGAGTCCTGCAACATTCCTACTTAAGATCTTACAATTCCAATTCTCCTCCACCCTCTCCATAGGAGGTCCTTCTCCCCCCTCCCTTCCCACTGGGACAAGGGGCTTCAGTTAATCGTTTTCACCCAAGCGACTTAGGCACTAGGTCATTCGCCATTGTGTCCTCATTAACAGGTTTAAACAGTAGTTTGGGGGTAAATGGACCTCTATTTTGAGTCAAATTATCAAGCCCTCTATTTTGAGTCAAATTATCAAGCCAGTTTATCCCTGAACCCTGCCCCGAAAATGGATCAACCTTCTTTTTCATTTGTGAGGAGGTCCCCAACGGGGTCCTACCTAGGGTGCTAACCAGGGTGGTTGCTCTGGTTGCTCTCTGGGGGTGGGTAAAAAAATCCCAATGGTAAAGCCCTTATGCCCCCTGGACCTGCATTATAACCTCCATTAAACAACAATCCCGCCACCCCTATTTGATCAAAGTTAATAACAATACAGTCTCCTTTGCCTTCTTTAATCCTCTGTCCTACCCCACCAACACGTCTCACCATTATAATGTGAGCCGAGGCCTGTGTCCCATTTGCTGAGTGGTGTTTGCACCAAAACTTAGTTTTACATAAGAGGTCCTCAGTGGTTTCTATCTCATTCATTTTAAGTGGGGGTACTCCTGTAAGCACTGCGACTAATGGGGTGGCCTCAGGTGGGAGATTGAGTCTAAAATTGTTATATCTTTTACAATCCCCCCTACTACCATGGGACTCCCCTAAATTCTTGGGTTGGTTATTCACCGCAGTGACACAGTCAGGTTGCCTTCGTGCATCACCACCCCATATATTCTGAATGGCAGTACCCCTGGTTGATATGCCCTCCTCCGCAGTAACATCTGAGTGTGTGGTGATATTACTGTCACTTTTATTCTGTACGTCGGCCCCCCTGAGTGTTGTACCCTCCTCTACAATAGAATCAGATTGTACGGTTAAGATCTTGCCACTTTGATTATTCATCACACTATCAGTCTGTTTCAGTTTTTCAAACAACAGGGTACATTTCCTATCCATTAGTTCTTTGAACTGGGCGAG
Source organism: Lissotriton helveticus (assembly GCF_964261635.1). Classification (NCBI taxonomy): domain Eukaryota; kingdom Metazoa; phylum Chordata; class Amphibia; order Caudata; family Salamandridae; genus Lissotriton; species Lissotriton helveticus. Next base: position 1,219,384,734 of record NC_136061.1, read on the forward strand.
TACAGATCCCAGGGTGCTTTCCACAGCAGAAACAAGAGCAGAGTCCCCCATACTATCCCTGCTTAGTGATGAAGCAAGAATGACATTGTCTGTCTGTGCACTAACAGAATTGGTTAAAGATAAAAAATGGTTAGCTGCATGGCTTACAGGTTTTGCGCCCTTGTTACTTTTAGTTTTTTGGGCACCAACACACTGTTTTCGTTTAGCAGATGGCTCTTTCACTATTGCCTCATCCAATGGTTTGGAGACCCGTGCTCTGGTGGCTATCCCTAGCCCGTTGGAAACAACTATGGAGGGTGTGTCCGGGGTCGGCAAGAGGGGAGCTGTAAGCACATTACGAGGGTGGTAGGTAGACACGTTAATGGAGAGCCTCCTTGATTAGAAGAGCCTAAAGACGAGCATCTTGGGAATGTTAGACAGTCTAAGAAGAGTCGCCGCTCACTCATCTCAACTTCATGAGTCAGCAACGACTCTGCCCTGATGATGAAGGCGTCTAATGCGCCTGTTACTCCTTTGCGTTTACTCATAATTAGTCCGTTAGTCCACAACTCTCAACAAATGATACCTCAAGGACCGTATTATACTGAAGGGGCAGGAACACAGGGGTTATTGACAGGGATGGAATTAGCTGTGACAGTACCTTTAGACTAATAGATGCACACGGATGCCGATACTCAGTAGTCAAAGTCAGAGTGGGGGCCCAGCCCAGCCCCCTCTGGGCTCGGAAGGGCACAGACGGGCCTGCCCTTGGCTCGGGCGTGCCCACACAAGAGCCACGAAGCGGGTGCCGCAAGTGACTTTATGCGCCTCCAGGCGCGCAGAATGGTGATGGTGCCTCCAGGCGCGAAAGCAGCAGGGCAGTCTGGGGGCTGAAGTCCCCCATATTGCAGCAAGTCCAGGTGCCGGTGTAAGGGTGTGCGGGTCCCGCAAAGTGACTTTATGCGCCTCCAGGCACGCGGAATATTGACGGCGCCTTCAGGCGCGAAATCAGCAGGGCAGTCTGGGGGCTGAAGTCCAAGCTACCCAGGGGATGAGCAGGGGTTATTTTAGAAGTATGTCCCTCTTAACCCGACTAGAAAGAAGGATCCCTACTTGGACAGGGTAACAACCTGCCAACTAGAGACTCCTATTTCTAACATTTGTTAATAACTCCTTCCTGGAATGTTTGGGGGTGATCCATCAAGTGTCAGGTGAGAAGAAAGAAGGGGTCCAAAAACACAATTTCGTCATGCAATTTTTCATATGAAAATTGAAAAGCGATATTGCAAAAATGGATGAATGGAATTCCACCAGCTTTTTGTAATTTGGTGTATATCAGCAGTTTTTGAGAAATGAAGGTTCTAAACTTTGTATATCTGGACAGTTGGGTTAGCGGGTGGCTCGTGATAATCTTGTGATCACCCAACTTAAAAAAATAGAGGGATTTAATTGACCAACTGGGTGGCTTTTCCCCATTGGCCACCTTGTTCCAGCAGGAGCAAACGGCACCCACTAGAGATCACTCTCTGATTGGAAGGCCACAACAAGAAGACAAATGTTGGGGCTGCCATTTCAGGACATGGGAACTCGATCACTGTTTCCTGAAAATTAGAAAAAAAATAAGGTATAAGTGGGCAGGCTTGGGCTACTGTAGCCCTCTGACAGTAGCTCCCCTGGGGCCAGGTTTTAAAAATGTATAATTTTTGGAGCTGCTGCGATTCCACCGATGTTCTGGACTCCTGCGGGAATCCGGTCGGAGTTTGGACTTACGTATGGTATTAAATTATTACTTTAAATTTAAAAAACATAGAAATTCACTGAATAAACAAGGTTAAAGTGATATTAGAGTTAGTTATGGTAATAATATTTTACTTTTCATTAAAATACTCAGAAATGTACTGAACAAAGCAAAGGTTAAGGTGATGTTACAGTTCGGTGAAAATTTCAATGTAAACGCAACGTTTTAATCAGAAATTTAAGTTATAGTCAGGCCAAGTCAACCCAGGTCAGTTATAGTGGCTACATACAGCCTTCAACCATGTGCAGTGGTGAGATTTGCAGACCTGCTCCACATGGCCATCAGCCAGGACCTGCACAAAAAAGCCACAAATATAAGAAAGTGGGTTATTATTTGGGAAACGCGTGTCCTACCCCGTTGTACCACTTGACTGTTTTGTGGTAGCTAGACATAGCAATCTAAGGCCAGAGCAGGGGAGGTGATGTGGGCTAGAAACTAAGGGGCATATTATCAAGAATGGGCGTTACATTATCGCCGCTTTGTCTTCACATCTAACATGGGCTTCGATTGGAATTCATAGAGCATATTATCAAGCCCATTATCGCCGCTTTATCGGCAGTTTCCTGCCGATAAAAGCGGCGATATTGTAACGCCCATTCTTGATAATATGCCCCCCAGTCCACACCTATGTAATGAACAACAACCAATAAATTATTGTCCAGCCAGTACTTTAACTTATGAAATTTATTATGCACATACTATGTTATAATTTGCATTCATTTACAAATATGTACAAGTAAGCAGGTGGAAATATCTATGGTGTGACACCCCTAAGGGTCTAGTTGCCAGTCTGGCAGTCCAAGGACCATCAGACTTGCGAGGTCGCGGCGGTCCAGCCACCACTACACCGTTGGTCTGACCACCCTATTACAACTTGAGCTGTCGGACTGCCATTGCACAGCGCAGGTGCCAGGAAACCGTCATTCCTTCATGGTGGTGTGGCGGTCATGGCCTCAGTACTATGCTGGCCATGGATATAATGAGTTTCAAGACCGCCAGCGGTGTCATGGCGGTCTTTCCTCCATGAAAAGACTGGCAGTCCTGAAACAAAGAGGGTTGTCCATTTGCATTGGGGATGCATGCGAGGTGGCACAAAATGTGCCCTTCTGTGACCATGCACCCCAATACCTGCACAGCATGGACTTTACAGGCCATGGCATGCAGGAAATTTTAAGGGCATTCCCATTGTGGTGCCCATTTTCAGAGGCATGACTGTGGGACAGCCAAACAATCCCTGCCAGACACAAGGAAACTTGTAATCTGGTGGGCACAAGGGTTTGGCGCACCACCAATCTCCTAATAAGGCCATACGAGTCCAGAGTCCTAGCAAGCCCTAAATCTTAACATCATGATACCTCCCGCAATTGCTAGACACAAGTTAAAGGAGTGCAAATATAAAAAGGCAGGCATACAGGCTGTGTCAGGGTGTCATCATGTTCCTAAAAGAAAAAACATATACTTACAGACCAATACAACACCTTTTTGATTGAAGTCTTTTTTATTTTCCAAAAGGAGAACCAGAGGAGATATCCTCATGTACTCAGTGTGTCGCCTACAACCCTGTGAAGGGCCGGCCTTGTTAATTTAAATGAATGTGCAGAGCGTAGGCGGTTGGTATCAGTTCAGATGTTACACAGCAAGTCGCGACACCTTTTAAACTGATAGGGATTGTACCAACTTATAACATTCATTACAACATGTACCAACTCACTTTTAAGTAGTTGCTAATCAATGTAACATTCTTACGGCTTTTATTCAAAATACCACTGTTAATTTTGTCACTGTCAGTGTCAATAAAGTATTGCAATTTAAACAAATATGATCTTGAGTCTTTCTGTTATTTTCAACATACTACAAGCCTCTTCTGCTCTCAACCACAGAGCCAATGAGCAAAAGCCCACGCTAGAGAAGTGCTTAAAATTAATGAAAACTGGGTTCAGCTACTAGGAGACTTAAAGCAAATTTTCATAAACTTTAATGGGGGCTTCTGTGTGGACTGCCACAATCCTGACAGCTCCATAAATATTTTAGAATACATTGGTGGTGCCCTAGCCCTCTCTGGGCCACCACAAGCAGAAAATGCAAATTGTGCAATTTTTGCAATCCTCTCACAAGGCTTCAGGCCCAGCTGATCGGAGCCTGCGGAGCCACTTGAATGAAACCATCAAGAGAAAAAAACTGCATTGTTTTCTCTCTTTTTTTATAAGATGTGTCTCGGTCTCGCTCAGGGTACCCAGAGCACCTATTTTTGTTGGGGGCCATGGTGAATCCCCTTAGTCATTGTGGTCCCATATCAGGTCCTCACATGCATGGCAGACCGGTGAACTGCTTTGGAGCCAGCATCCTTTCCTGCTCCCCACCCACAGTCAGCATGGGGAGGAGCAAAGCACTCTTCTAGCCCACGGTCAGCAGGGGCGGATAATTGAGGCGAAATGCTACTGTCCCCTTGATATGGGCATGAGAGATGGATGGAGCACCACACCTGATCTTCTGCTGTCCAGGTTGTCCCCTGGGAGATGGGGCCTCCCGGGGAATGAAATCTAAAGTGAGTGGAAGCCCTATCTTTTCTGTTTTGGCTTCCATGGGGGATCTTGCGAGTTAAAGTGCTCATGTGAGGGGGCTTCACACATGCCCACTCCCAGCCTCCATGTCTATTAAATTTTTTTGTGCTGGCACCACTGGGGCACTATGTCCTTCACGTGGGTACAAGAAGCTCCTGGAGCTGAGCGCTACTCACACCCGGCTCCATGTTGGGCTGCATAAGATTCTTTGGTGCCCCTTTGTTCCTGGTGGCCCACTCTAGCCATTCGGAGTTGTCTCTTTAAGCCTCCTGGACCACCCACAAAGCCCTGTGGATCAGGGTGTACCCCCTGCACCCTTATGTGACCTTTCAATATTTTTTCAGTAGTCCTGAAATGGCTGCCACAACATATTATCTATTTTCTAGCCAGCCAATCAGGAGGGCCGACCCATCCACTTCTAGTGTGCCAGCTAGAGCCGATCTGGACACCAGTGGTCAAGATATCTCTAACGTTTTATCTGTGATAAACCCGTAACACCCACCCTGATCAACTATATAAATGCTAATTTCTCAAAAGTGAATATCTTACTATTCGTTAAAAAAAACCTCTGAAATTCACTGAAAAAAACAAAGGTTAATGTGCCGTTATAATTAAGTGAAAACGGCAGTTAAAATACCATTGTAAACTAAACAAATTCACTGAAATTCACCAATCATAGTTTCTGAGCTAACAATAGCTTGCACCCGCTAAGCACTCGTTATGCCCTCATATAATACATCACTCATGACATGCCGAATTACATCATTAATGATATCACAGATGGCAACTCAAATTACATCATTGATGACAACACTGATTACAAAACGGATGACGTCACCTAACGAGTGTAACAGCTTGGCATATGCTTCTGATACTGAAAGGTATTTAGTGAACTACATCCAGAGAACTTTTTCTATAGCTTCTATACTCCTAATGAATGTAAGCTTTTGCACAATGCTTGGCACCCCAGGGGGCTCGAATGTGTGGAGTGTCGGGGCTCTGAATGAAGAGTTGACCACAGGACAAAGGCTATCTGTAGTAGAGTCTTCACCACCTTTGACACCGAACTGTGAAAGGTATCTGGGTTTGAGAGTGTGAGCGTAGTGGACCCCGTGAAAAGTTATGCATAAGAAAAAGTATTTACTTAGTGAGGCTTGGTTGTATTGTAGGAGTGAGCTCACCATGAAGATCTGTGCACACAACAAAGTCTATAACTAGAAGAGGTTTGCCCACCTAATGGTACTTAGGTGCTTGGAAGGAGTGGGCTCTCTGTAATGACCTCTGCTCATGGAATGCTGTAGATAGGGATGTATGTCATTACATCGCATACCAATACCACGTGTACCATTACAACGTGGGTATTACTACGCGAAGTCAATGACAACGACATGCCATTACATCACAAACTTTTACCACGACTATGCCTTTACCATGCATGCCATTACAATGCAAAGACATTCGTGGTAAAGCTATGCTCATGGTTAAAGTTTGCAAGGTAAGTGACTCTACTCCACCCCTGCACAACCCTCCCCTGACCCCCAGTCCTCTCCCTACAATACACTACACTACCCTGCACGACCCCCTGACACTACCCTAAAACACTACACTACACAAACACTACAACACTACCCTAAACCCTAAAACACTACACTACACAAACACTACAACACTACCGTAAACCCTAAAACACTGCACAAAAACTACAACACTACCCTAAAACACTACACTACAACACTACCCTAAACCCTAAACCACTACACTACACAAACACTACCCTAAAACCTAACACTACACAAATAAACACTACAACATTACCCTCAACCCTAAAACACTACACTACATAAACACTACAACACTACCCTAAACGCTAAAACACTACAATACAAAAACACTACAACACTACCCTAAACCCTAAAACAACAAACAAACAAACACTACAACACTACACTAAACCCTAAAACACTACACTACACAAACACTACAACACTACCCTAAACCACTACCCACACTACTCCCACCCCTACACTACCCTAAACCCTTAAACACTACAATACTACCCTAAACCACTACCCACACTACTCCCACCCCTACACTACCCCTAACCCTAAAACACTACCCCTAGCACCACCCACTACACTACCTAAGCACCACTACACTACCCTAAACCCTAAAACACTACGACACTACAACACTACCCTAAACCACTACCCACACTACTCCCACCCCTACATTACCCTAAACCCTAAAACACAACAACACCACAACACTACCTTAAACCACTACCCACACTACTCCCAACCCAAGCACAATCACCCTTACCTCTCTTCCTCGTGGTTCCTCTCCAGCGACGCCATCTCTGCTCCCAGTTCCTGCTTCCTGCTTCAAATCGAGGGGCGGTGCACGTCATTGTGAGGAAAATGAAGAGCCTCTGTTTCCTCACAACGAAGTGGATCGGCATTACATGGCATGCGTTGTAACAGCGCATGCAATGTAAAAACACGTGTAGTAATGGCAATGCGTTGTTACATTGCATGCGTTGTTACGCTTGCGATGTAATGGCATTGCGGGGAAACAGTTGCTTTGTAATGGCTGTTTCCCGTGTATAGTAGGAGTATGACCACCAAATGAGGCTTAGGTGTTTGGAGAGAGAATGGTCCATGTAAATAGTTTTGAACACAGTGAAGGCTGTGCATAGTAGAGGCTTCATCATCTAATTGGTCTTGCATGACTGGAGATAAAGGGCTCTCCGTAAAAATGTGTGCAGATAGAGAAGGATGTGCAGAGTAGAGGCTTGGTCCCCTAATGGGTCTTGTATGTCTAGAGAGAGTGGACAACAGTAAATATTTTATAAATGCATATTTCTTTATATAGATTATGCTTTATATGATTTTGAAAAAAAAACAGAGATAGAAAGTGTATTTTATAAGGGAATACTCCTGGTCCTCTTGTAGTAGAATGGTCAAACAATTGGAGGAGTACACCCTGGAGACACCGCAATGTCTCCGAATTCCGAGAAGAGGTGCACAGAAAGGCAAAATTCTCCTTTTCTAAGAAGACCCCTCACTCACCAACCTAGTTGGTGACATGCGTCATCATTGGGGGTCTCGCCCGAACAGCCTATTGCCATCCGGGTGTGCTACGACACCTGATTACAGTGGAGCAGGTTTTTTTTTGGTGCAAGTGAGGGAAAAAAGTGGATTAAAAATTGGCCAGATTTAGCTCCTTCAAAAAAAATTTATTCTGGAGCAACTGGACAATGTTAAAAAGTTTTGGGCGATGCCGTTCTAGGTTAAATTGACCTTTCTATTGATAGTGAAAAGTGAAAATAAAATGGTCTACATGTTTCAACCTACTGGTGATAGTACCAGGTTTTCATCAGGATCAGTGAGTGTGGCCGGTGCGGTCTACACGCACTAAGGTGTACCCTACCCTTGGTCACTGTTAAACCTAACCGTGTATTCACAGTTAGGTGTTCCCTTTCTCAAGTGTTGAAAGAGAAAATCTGAAAAGACAAACAAACGCAAAACATAGTCATTTTTATCAAGAGTGTCTGAGAAAAAAGTGCTCTTCTGTTCACAACCCGTGCATGTACACGTGGCAATACACAGGATGTGTCCAGCAAGTACTGGCGGTAATCAAGCATACAATGCCCCATACACTATGCAGTAAAAAGTTACAGGAGTGTGACCCATAAACCACGTCGGGATCAGGATATAATGGTAGAAAAACAAACAATATCCCAACAGGTAATGTTTCTAAGACAAATAAGTATGTATGCAGCAAGCATTACAGGAACAGAAAAAAGGAAGACCACTATTTAATTGATTTTAGATTGTTATTTATCTTATATTTCATCAGAAAAATGATTTTCATGGTCAGGTATATACAGTTATTGCAGCACTGTATACGAGAAATCATGTGACAGCCAAAAGCACTTGGTGCTCTAGTACGTGTGAGTGAAGAACGTGGCAACGCAACTGACATGGTCAACAGCGTGGACGGCGCACAGTGAACAATAGTGAAATAATATACAGTGGGTGGCTCAAGAGTAGTGACAAAATGACATGACTGTATAGGATAATTCGCAAAGGATAGGAGGTGCGGCAGCAAGGCCGTAGGAGCGGAGTTGAAACGGCTGCAAGAGTGTGCGAGTACGGGGAAGGTGAAAAGAGGAGCGCGGGCGGAGGCGCTGTCAGGGGTAGTTCTGGGGGGCTGAAAGCGTGAATTGGAGTGGGCTGACAACCGGAAAATGATTACAGCCTGCACAAGTGAGGAGGAGGCCGGCGTGGTCAGAGAAAGGAAACGCGAGGAAGCGGTGATAAAGTCCGAGGTAGGGACAAATGGAGACTTATCATACCTGGAAAGTGAGCGGATAGAGCATAGCGATCCGTCACAGGAAACGCGAAGCGTCTTCCCCAGATGGCCCTAAAGTGAAAAAAGTAGGGTGAGAGACGAGGAGGGAAAGGGGGGGGAAATCGAGGGGGACGCTCGAGATACTAATGTTTGTAATTGGGTGAAAGGAGCCCAAAGAGGGACGTATCAGTTGTGGCGATTCAGAGGAAGCAGATACTGTATATAAAAGGAAGGCAGAGCGTCAGGGTGGGCTTGGCCTAAGGGTACAGGGGCAGTGGGGGTTTCGACGAAGCGGGAAAGAACGAGCGTACCTGTGTGAATCAAGGTAGCTGCAGTGGAGTCAATCCAAGGGCTAACTGGTGCAAGCGGCAGTCGGGAAACGAATGAACTTCCAGGAGCGAGCTGGGGAGAGGCGGGTCATGTGATGTACGATGCTGGACGGGGGCGTGTCCATTAGCGCGAGCAAGGGGGCGGGGACAGTGTGGGAGGTGCAGGAAGAGCTGTCAATTGTATGAAATCTTTATCGACAGCTAGCTGCACAGGGGGTGACCAAATCAAACGTTGAAACCGTGTGCCCTGTAAACAATCAATGATGACACATGAAGGAAAAAACGTAAGTAGCACGCATAAAAATTGTACAAGCAACTGGCGTAATCACAATGGTAATGGTGATAAATAATACCTCGTCACGTTGTTCAAATGGCTAGTAAAGTGTTTAAAGGGGCGAAAACATGTGACAATGATACAGGCAAGTTTGAGGTGCCACAAAAACATATTACAAGAGTAACAGGCAAGGACATAGTTAAAAGCGGAGGAAATACATGATTACTAGTCTAAAAATTAACAATTACACATATGCTGATATAGTAAGTGGACCCAAGGGACCACAGCTGGAAGGGCACTTAAGCGGGATTAATCAAAGGACCAGGGGAGAGCTACAGTAAAGGAACGCACGATTACACTGTGTGCGTGGCAAGAAGAAACGTGCAACGGACTATGTCGTGACCGTGCTGTTCCACTCGTCAATGGTGTTAAGACCCTGGTTGATGGAGTCGCAGAGGGTCATCCATTTACATTCAGCTTTGTTCAGGAGGAATTTGATGTCGCCACCTCGGGTGGGAAGGGTGGGTTTCTCAATTACTTGCCATCTCATGTCTGTGTCAAGGTGTTCCAATTCGAGGAAGTGTGTGACCAGTGGGGCAGTGAGTATCTTGCAGTTGATTCTGCTTTTGTGCTGAATGATCCGCTGTTTTATCATCTGCGTTGTTTGACCAAGGTATGTAAGGTCGCATGGGCATCTGATCGCATAGATCACATTCTGTGATCTGCAGTTCGTGTGGCTCCTCAGTTTATGTGTGCGGCCATTGAACATGAAAACCTTGGTGTCAAGAGTAAGTTCACATCTGCAGTGGCATCTGCACTGACCCGTGATGGGATCCAGCCCCCAGGCTGCAGTTATGGTGTGTCTGTCCGTAGGTAGTTGTGGCCAAGTGATGGCATGGACGAGGTGGCTGGCAAGGTTGTTGCCACGTTGGTAGGAGAACAGTGGCTTGTTTTGGAATGGTTCATGGGCCATCTGGGAAGACGCTTCGCCGTTTCCTTGTGACGGATCGCTATGCCCTATCCGCTCACTTTCCAGGTATGATAAGTCTCCATTTGTCCCTACCCCGGACTTTATCACCGCTTCCCCGGGTTTCCTTTCTCTGACCACGCCGGCCTCCTCCTCACTTATGCAGGCTGTAATCATTTTATTCCTCTGCCCGGTTGTCATCCCACTCCGATTCACGCTTTCAGTCCCCCAGCACTACCCCTGACAGCGCCTCCGCCCGCGCTCCTCTTTTCACCTTCCCCCTACACGCACACTCTTGCAGCTGTTTCAACTCCGCTCCTCTGACCTTGCTGCCCGCACCTCCTATCCTTTGCCCCACTGAGTTTCCCCGGGTCACGCTACTTTCCATCCCACGCAGCTCGCACTCTCTCAGCCTCACCAGCAGTCCTCGGTATTCTGTTTGCCTCCTTGGACCCCCTTCACCTTTATACAGTTCTCCCCGTGGACTCCATCTTACACCCAAACTGGACTTGCACGCCCACCTTCCATGCAGACCTTTTTCCGGCCCTTTGCCCATGTGCTACCTTAAGCCTTACTTGACTGCCGACCAGCATTCGTGTCCGTGCTCTTGCCCTTCCCCGTGCCCAGCTTCTCCCCCCACGCACTTCCATTCTCTCCCTTCCCTCCCCCCCTGATCTGTCCTTTCCTTCCCGCAGCGCTTCTTAAACCAGACAATCCTGTCCTGAAGACGATCCCAATTGAAGAGGATCGAAACGCCGTCGACTCTACAGCGCAATACTAGGCGCATTTTCTACTGTGGCTCAATACAAATTGCGAATTATCCTATACAGTCATGTCATTTTGTCACTACTCTTGAGCCACCCACTGTATATTATTTGCACTATTGTTCACTGTGCGCCGTCCATGCTGTTCACCTTGTCACTTGCAACGCCACGTGGTTCACTCACACGTACTAGAGCACCAAGTGCTTTTTTGTTGTCACATGATTTCTCGTATACAGTGCTGCAATAACTGTATATACCTGACCATGAAAATAATTTTTCTGATGAAATATAAGATGAATAACAATCTAAAATCAATTGAATAGTGGTCTTCTTTTTTTCTGTTCCTGTAATGCTTGCTGCATACATACTTATTTGTCTCAGAAACATTACCTGTTGGGATATTGTTTGTTTTTCTACCATACACTATGCGGCATTAAAGGGCAAAATCAAAATGGACAGGAGTTCCGTCCATGACAATGCATTACAACCCAATATCCACATTCAAAAAGTTAGAAGATCCTAATGAAACTGGATTCCGGCTGAAATCCACTTTTACACCACCGCATACTATTCCAGTGGAGGTGGCAACTTCCGAACAGGCAGTCTTCAATGAAATTGAACACCTAGATCACATACAACCATTCCTGAATATGAGCAGAGAGGTGAGTTGTGCCCTAGAAAGCTTGAAAAAATGTGACGGTATAATCATAAAACAAGTGGACAAGGGGGGGTGGCGTGGTGATCCAGGACAAGGTAGCCTATCGGGCAGAATGTCAAAGATTATTGTCAGATGAGAGGAACTATTGTTTACTGACATCTAACCCCACCATGGATCTCAAGCAAGAAATCAGATCCCTTGTGGATCAGGCTAAATCTATGGGACACATCTCAAAACAGGAGGCAGATTTTTTGTGCAACAGTGAGGGTAAAATCCCTTATTTAAACACAGTGCCCAAAATGCACAAAAATAAAACCCCTCTGCCAGGCAGACCCATCGTGTCTGGCATAGGGTCTCTACTAGAACCCTTGCCATGATTCTGCGACTTTTTTTCAAAACCTTAGTACAAAACACCACAACCTATTTACAAGACACCAAGAGTCTATTGAAACTTCTCAAGGATATCGCAGTGGATATTGGTGAGCTTTGATATTGAGGGCCTTTACACCAGCATCCCCCAGGATGACACTTTGGAAGTACTCAAGAGAGCACTGAACAAGATCGACTGGACATACAGGGCACCCAAGGACTTTATCCTAGAGAGAAAATTCATACTCAACTAATAAAACCCCTTCAGCCACTACATTGTCTTTTGGAAGAGGTACATCGATGATGTCCTTGCCATCTGGCAGGGACCGGACGATGCCCTTTCAGACTTTATCACATGGATCAACACATGTGATCCGAATCAGAGGTTTACTCATACAAAGGATCAAAATACTATGATCTTCCTGGATGTTGTGATCACCAAGGAAAACCCACCACAAACCAATTGCCAAGAACAATCTACTCAGATTTGAGAGTTTCCATCCCAGACCATTGAGGGAGAACTTGCCCTATGGCCAATATCTTAGGCTATGCCGAAACTGTACTAAGACCCCAGATTACCGGAGTCAAGCAACGGATCTCACAAGGAAACTGTCTGACAGAGGTTACCCTGAAAGAATTCTCAGCAAATGCCAGAAAAGGGAACAAAACCAACCGAGAGAGGCCCTTTTGGAATATAAGTCACAGATTGGAGATGGAATAGCATGGACCTGTGTGACTACATACAGAACGGCATCGAACCAAGTCACAAGGTCCATCAACAAACATTGGGCCATGCTTAATACAGAAAATTTGCATTGGGAGAAACCTCTTTTCTCCTTCAAAAAGCAAGGAGCATAAAGGACTCTGTAGTGAGAACACGCCGTAGGGAAACCAGCCCAGAGAACCCAGCCACTGTCTTGAACGCATAGGGCCTACCCAACATCGTTGGACATTACCAATGAGGGAACTGCAGCATGTGTCACTTAGCAGGCAATACCAAGACACTAACTTTGGAACCTGGGAAAGAATAGACTCAATGGTCTCACACTAATTGCAACAGTAACAACGTTGTCTATATGATCAAATGCCCTTGAGACCTGCAGTTTGTGGGAATGACCTGCAGGAAAGTGAAACAAATGATCTGTGAACACCGCAGCACTATCAGGTGTAACAGAACAGCAACAAGATTCACAGAGCACTTTCTCCAAAACAACCACACAACCAATGACATGAGGTGGACTCTCATAGAGCATATAAAATCAGGAGAATGATTACAACAACGCCTATTTGAAAAGGAACAACGTGGATATACAGACTTTCCACGCACAAAAATGGGTTGAATAAAAACATTCCATGGAACTCAGTCCTCTCTAAATACCCTTTGTCTTTTTCCTGAAAACAAGTAGTACTTTACTTTTACTTGTATGATGGGGTCTGATATTTTCCAACACTCTTCCTGCCCAGTTTCGTCACTAAACCACCGGTCCGGGACATTGCGGGACCAAGCCCCCACCTCTTGGAGGCTTATTCACACACTGCTTTCATCAGTGGTTGGAGGAGGTCTACAGTGTTTATCTTCCCCATGCCTTCCCCTCTCTCCCCGCCCCTCCCTTTTTTGATGAAAGGACTTTCAGTCCGGGTCCTGCCCCTTTGGAATACTGAGGTGTGTTGACACTACTGTGACTCACTCTCCTTTAATGATTGCATCCTGACCTCTATTCACCAGGTCCCCTCAAGTGGCACCCTTCCTAGTTGAGTGCCAGCTCTTATGAATGGGCTCCTATTCCCAGCCCTCCACTTGTGGAGCACTGAGGTCTTGAGGTTTTTGTGGCACTACTGTGTCACACTTTGCTTCATTTTCCACCTCCTGACCTCCTTTTTCAACACCCCTCGTGTGGCACCTCCCACGCTTTAATGCTATTCCTGACATTATAAGAAACGTCACTACGCGAGTGGCATGAAGCCACGCTCCCTCATAGCCACGCATCTTGGAAGCGTCTATAGCAATGCGGAAAGACGTCCCTGGCAACGACTCCTTCCTGGAGCGCTGTCATGCTGAGCCTGCCTACCACGTGATAGAGCCTCCACGCCCATGTCCATGTACCCGGAAGCGCTCTGCATAAAATAAGCAGTTTGAGGTTTCTTCTGTGTTCCTCGGGGTGCCGACACGGGTCTCAGACTAGGTGCAATGCCGGTGACTGGTCTTCACTCAGTAAGTAATCAGACATGACACTGGTGGGCTCCGCTCTGTCTGAAGATGCCCACCTCCTTCCCTACGCCCTTCACGAAGGCACTAATCCTTTTTCCCTCCTTGCTCCCAGACTGTGTATTGTACCAGCAACTCGACCCCGGCTCCCATGAGGCACGCAACCTTGCTACTTGAGTAAGACCCCTTTTCTCCTTACCCACTTTCAACAGCTTTTCCCTTGTTACGCCTTAACCAGCATGCATGCTTTTATTGACAAGGCGCACTCACCGATTTGTGTCAGAGCATAGACACCCACACTAATTGAAATATGGCAGTGTGGTTGAGTAAGATATTCACTGGCTGAATATCGATTGGGAGTTACTGTGTGACCAGCATAAATTTCACTCCCCAAACTCAATTGGTTTGTATGAGCGCGCAGACACTCACTTTTTGAATGTGGATAGTGGGTTGTAATGCATGGTCATGGATGGATTTCTTGTCCATTTTGATTATGCCTTTTAATGCCGCATACTGTGTTGTATAGCTTCTATATATCCTTATATCGTGTTAAGTTAGCATAGGTACATTTCGGATTTAAACGCCATTTTTCCTTTCTTGCAACTTCTGCACACGACCCTTATTTGTTGACTTAGCTTTCAACCTAGTGGTTTGCCGTGGTGTATGTGAGAATAATATGTTATTGCTCTGATATCAGTTTTGTTTAATAAACCATGTCTGCACGGAGAGTGCTGAAGTTTCAGGAGCAACACGATATGGAATTGTTATGAGGTCTGATCTCCACGCCTTCATAGTCATAACACAAGTGCAGCCTTTGCCAACTTGGGCTTGAGGCGGGATTGATATTGCTTTGCACGAGAATTGTTAACACACTTGATGCGGTGCACATGCAGAGAGAGCTGGTGTATGCTGATGTGATTCCTTCATGCTAGGACACTAAGGTATGGGCCCGCCCTAAAACAACCCAAAGAGACCTTCTTAGATAATAATATAATATATGTGTTAGGGAGGGTGAGATATAAGTGTTGTTAACTCTTATTCATTACAGCATGTTAACATGCTGTCACCATTCGCTTTTTATGTCTTAGTAACTATGCTGATAATTTTGCTACTGATAATAAGTGTACTTGTATTATCTAAGATACTGCGCCTGAGAAGACGGCATTAGTAAATAAACATTTCAAATGCACATGTGTCTTCTTTACTCCATGTTCTGGTTTGTAATGATAATATAACGAAAGAGTGTTCATGAGTCCCACGTACCCTGAGGTACTGTAAGTTCATGTTCTGGTTTGTCTAAACATTGGGTGTTTGATATGTCCAATGAGACACTGTAGCTAGCTCGGTAAGGGGTGAGTTGGTTGCTAAGGTAAGTTTTGGGACACCCTAATTTGCCGAGGTTCCACTCCTCTGTGCACAGTTCTGTGTGAGTACAGAAACCCTGCAACATGGCGCCCAACGGTTTCGGTGGTCTTATATCATGACACTCGAGTAGTTTATCGTTCATGCCTTAACCCCTTCACTACCGTTTCCGGAAAACGGGGTGTTGGTGAAACCTACCTGTTTCTTGGAATAGGTCTTTATTCAAGCTTGATTCTTACCTAAACGGTTTCTTTGGATTACTACCCAGTTGTGCTACAAAGTATTCTTTGTTTTTTCTTGTTTCCAGTTCTGTAATGGCGGCAGCGGTGGCTATTGCGCAGCATAGTCGCGTAGCGGTACGCAACCATCTTCAGACGTACCAGGTCCCAGTAGATGGGATGGCTGTGATTTTCGTGGTATGTGCAGATCCGGCGTTTCCTTACGAGTTGTTTTACTCTTGGGTTACGTTTCCGGCTGTGGACGCTAATTCTGGTTTGTTCCACTCCTACACCGCCTCAGATGTCCCAGCTGAATATACGCCGTACAGGGCATTGGAAGTACCTATTGATCATTGGCAGCATCGAGTTTGGTTTGATGGCGCCCTCCCCCACTCTATGTCCCCTGCGAGGTTAGGTCCACTCTCAATTCCAGGTACTAATTGGCCTGCGTTGGGTGGCTTTACCCCGCACCCGAATCACGGGGCTTGCACCCTGGCTGAAATTCGCAGGCTGCATGTAGTTTCCATTTCCGTGATTCGTGCTTTAGTGCAATACATCGGTCGACATCTTCCTGGTGGTCCCCAGGGGGGTGCGGCCGCTCCCATGGAACGAGGCGGTATGCGTCTCAATCCAGTGATGGTAAATTCGGTTTTTGGTGCGCGTCCTGTTGACAACGATGACTTCCCATTCTGGCTAGCAGAGAAGTTTGATCAACTGGAGGCGGTTTTTCCGAATTCTACTCCTGCTGATAAACATAGAATGTTAACGATTACTCTACCGAAGGATATTACTCCTGAACTTGCTGACTGTGACAGCTGGGGAAAAACATTTGCGGCAGTTTATACAAGGTGTTTCGGCACCCCGTCTATGACTGCCCTGCCTGAAATCGTTAGACGTGTTCAGAATGATCACGGTCCAGAGGCAGCGGTTGAATTGGGTATGCGCCTGTGTGGTTCTTTTGAGATTGTAAGTGATCTCATTCTCTCCAATGTTAAAGGAGATGCAGTTAACTTTCAGGTGTCGAATGCTTTGGCTGCTCTGCCCGATGCCGACAAACCCCGCCAGTTAGCAAAAATTGTGGTGGCCGCTTATAAAACGATTGGCCGCACAAGTAGGGGTCTGAAATATTTTCCAGTGAAGGAGAAAAAACAACCACAGGGACAATCTGCAGTGACAGATGCCCAGCCCAAGTCCAAGAAACAAAATTGGCCTAAAAAACAGACACAGGGGAAGCAGACAACGCAGACTCAGGGTACTTTTCCTGCAATACAAGCTCCTGCGCCACCCGAAAAAGTTTATGATTTGCGCGACCGCGCGATGATTAAATCGCCTGATCGTTTTCAGGGTTCTGATCAACGCTCTCCTCGTTCCTTTCAGGACACATCGGCCCCGAAGACCGGTGGAGGAGGAGGGGGTGGACGTGGACGTGGTGGCCAACAAGGACGTGGCCAGTCCCGCCAGACGGACGGCGCAGTGAAGCAGGAGGATTCTACGCCTAGGCGTCCGCAGTTTGCGAAAAAGAAAGTCGCAGCCTTAACAGCGCATCGATATGCCACAGATAGTGAGAACGCGGCTTCGGAATCTGACGTGGGCTCTGACCTTGCTGGACAGCGCGGCGGAGATAACCATAGTCAGAGAGGCGCTGCGTCCACTACTGAGGGTGACAGCGACTGATGTCTACGTTGTGATAGAAACAGCGGATACGAGACTTGCTCCCCCTGAATGACTATATGAAATTGTCCTGTTAATTGAAGGTGACATACAGCGTACCGTTAAAGGTGTATTTTGGGAGAATCTGTCTTCTACATATGATATTTTACTTTCGGAGGCTGACTGGCCCCCACCTTTTGTGCTCGCGGCGCCGCGAGGGGAGGAGGTAATCCTACCCAGTTTCGCGAACACTGTCTCGAAAGAGCATGCGCAGCATTATGCAGGAGAGTGGGCTCGGGCTCTCGCGCCGGCTCTGTACCGTAACCAATGTGGTTGGGATAAATTGTCGCCTTGCCACGAAATTCCGTTGCGGTCTCAGCCGCAGCCTCAACCTCAATATCCCATTCGGCGTGAAGCAAAATCTTCCGTCGCGGAAATCCTTGAACAATTGGAATATCAGGGAGTTATTGAAACGTGTGTGTCACCGATGAATAATCCCCTTTTTACTGTGAATAAACCTGACGGATCATATCGTTTGGTTTTGGATTACCGGCATTTAAACTCGCATTGCCGTAACTGTGCAGTACAGAATACCCACGGCTCTGCCCTAGTGGATAGTCTCGTGCGTAAGCGTTTCAAGACAACGCTTGACATATCCAATGGTTTTTATGCCCACAGGTTGGACAGCTTTAGCTCCCAATGGACCAGTTTTACAAGCGCTGGAGTCCAAAAGCAATTCCGGCGTCTTCCAATGGGCTACAAGAATAGTCCTGGTGTATTTACCGCTCGAATTGTCTCTATTCTGGAGGCACTCGACCCTGATGCTTTTTCGTATGTGGATGACATATATCTCACAGACGACGATATTTGGGAGCATCTGTGTCGAGTAAATTCTCTTGTTTGCAACTTCGCAGACATGGGTTACAAATTCAACTTTGCAAAATCGCACATTGCTGAACACACAGTGTTGTTTTTGGGCTATGAGCTCAACAATGAAGGTAGAGGTTTGGCTCCTCACTTCTTGGAGAAGTGCGCACATTTGCGCGCACCAACAACTCTGAAAAAATTACAATCCTTACTGGGCTTTTTGAATTTCGGCAGAACTTACATTCCGGAATATGCCCAGCGTATCAAGCCTTTGTATGCTTTGATACAACCAACTTTCTCAAAATCTTGCTGGCTGCCTGAGCATTCAGCCATTTTGCAATCCTTGCAGGCTGATCTGCTCGCTTCTAAATATTTACTGACTCGTGATAACCACACCAACCTGGTCATAAGAATAATTCCTGGGACGGTGGGTTTCACTTACCTCACTTTTAATGAAGGTGACACAGTACCTATTGCTTACAAGTCACACTTGTACACCTCGGCTGAGATGCGGTTTCCCACCATAGAAAAGGTTTTAACTGCTGTACAGATGGCTATTCTAAAGGAACGTGCTCTGTCACAGGGGAAACGCATGCTAGTGGTAACACCCTGTCCTCATTTGGAGGCAGTCACGAAAGCGAGTGTACCAAATTCAAAAGCTTTGCACCCTCGGTGGATTCAGTGGGCTGCGTCATTGTCATCCTCGGATGTCATGTTTATTTTTGACGCTTCCTTACGGTCGCAGGAGTACTTGCAGTATGAATTCGTTCATCCTGCTCCTCTGGCGATGCGACCTTTGGAGGACTTCCATTGCATCATTTACACTGATGGGTCGGCGCAGGTTGCGCATGGCTCTAAACATGCCTACGTTTCCGCTTGCGCCATTGTGGTCGGTGCTATGTTGAATGATGAGTTCATTTCCAGGGAGGTACACACGATGCCCCTGGGCGATTGCACCGCACAATTAGCAGAGCTTCGTGCTCTCTTACTAGCTTTGGAGTACGCAGATCCAAGTGTTACTACTCTAATTGTAAGTGATTCTTACTACTGTGTCCAGTCTTACAATGAAAACTTGTTCTTTTGGATTCAAAATGATTTTCATGATTCCAAGGGTAGCACAATAAAACATAAAAAGATCTGGGTTCGAGTGGCAGAGCTTAAGGCTGTGTTGCCACTCGTTTATGTGATTCATACTCTCGGTCATCAGCGCGTGGGAGTTCACGCTGTTGGCAACTCGCTTGCTGATGAAGCAGCGAAATCAGCAGTATCTACATACTTAGTTGCAGCAGTTACTAGGTCGAAAACCAAGATTGATAGCGACATCTTGGCAGCGATTGCTGCCTCTGAGAAGGGAAGTAAACATCCTTCGGGATTCCCTTCGAAGTATAAATACCACTTAAGTCCCGAAAAGGTTCCTTTTGTGACGATACCTGATGTTGGGGAACGGCTGATTCCCAACTCTGATCGCAGAACAGACTTGATTACAGCGGCTCATGAAGGTGTGGCGTCTGCGCATGCGGGCGTCTCAGCCACTGTAACGCAACTACAACAACGTTTCTGGTGGCGGGGACTGTACAAACAGACGCGTGATTATGTCCTTCTTTGTGACATATGCCAGCAGATTAAACCTTCAACTGCTACGCGTCCGCCTCAGACTCAGTTGTACATTTCTAATAAACCACTAGGCTGTGTTTATTTAGATCACTGCGGTCCATTTTCATCTGATACTGCGTATAAATACATCTTAGTAGCAGTTGACTCATGCACACGCTTTGTGTGGTTATGGCCACATCGCAGCGCTGATTCCCGGACTGTCATCAGAGATTTGCGTATCTTTATAGGGATTTTTGCCTGTGGTACCTTCCATTCGGATCAGGGTCCGGCTTTCGCCTCTAAGGCGTATAAGGATGCCATGACTTCGATGGGGGTCCAAGTCAAGTTTTCGTCACCCTACAGACCCGAGGGTAATAGTGTAGTTGAACGAATGAACCGTGATTTAAAGCAATCTTTGACAGCCCGAGTTATAGGCACTGGCAGAAATTGGCTGGCTCACCTCTATGGCGTGCAGCGTGCTCTTAATAATCTCCCTAGAAGGTCTCTGGGTGGGCGGACCCCATACGAAATGCTCTTTGGCATCAAGATGTTCGTCCCTGACCTTGACGGTCTAGACTCGGTGGTTCGCGCCACTTCCTTTGACGCAGATTAACATTGCAATGTTTTACAGAATCTACAAAAGACGAGAGACACTCTTGCAAAGGAACATTTGCCCTCCACATCGGATGATGCGTTGCAGATCCCGGTAGTTGGCTGGCTACCCCAAGTTGGAGAACTGGTTCGAGAGAAGATCGACAACAAGAAAGAGTTTGGTCCCTCCTATCGCGCTCCGGTCCCAGTGCTTGGAGTGAAGGGCACAAGAACAGTCATTTTACCACCACTTCCAGGTCGTAAGGAAAACAGGTTTATTTCTATTGACAATGTCAAGATACACAGAGTGGCCGATTCTTCTTAGCATGACACCGGCTGTTTCCTGTCCTTCCATTGTGAGAAATTCAATTATGCCCACTGCTTCTAATAATGAACCTGAGGTGGCCATCGAATTACCTGCTGTTTCCACTCCATTATTGAATACTTTAGCAGGAACTAACCTTGATGAGACAGACTATACATACCCCACTGATTTATCCATGCCTGACCTGCAAGCTCGTTTAGCCACGGAATCCAGGTTTTCATTTGACTCTGCTTCCCTTGCCTCGAAAAAACCCTCTAAAATTGCATTATATGCTAGCCTGTTTAAAAAACATTTTTTGATACCTCCTTGGATATACATTTGGCTGGTCCTTTTTTCAGTTTACCTTTTTATGTCAATTGGTTTTGTGTTTTATTTTTTTCGGATTATGAATGGACACTATGTCGAGGAGAGAACTTGCATTACTCATTTGAATGGAACTTTGGCCCCACTTTCCTCTTCACATTCTACACACAGATTAAAAAGAGACTTGACTTTGGTTAACATCACAGCGTGGCCTGTTCTGGATGGAATCGCGTGGGATGCAGTTCGTTTTCAGATTCATGGTCCAACGGAAGTCGTTAATGTCCCTAATGTACTAAGAGTTAATATGGGGGATGTGGTGAAACAAAACATTCGTTCTGATGATTGGGATGTTAATGCTGTGGAAAGTTTGTTTTCTGATTTGAAATATTATGCTGCTTTTGATGCTGAGGATTTATATTTAGAATCTGCTAATTATGGTGAATTGTTCTGTTACCAACATTATGGCAATCACTTCTTACACAAGACATCTTCCCGAAGGGATGCGGTTAATTTTACTCAGTGGGAACATTGCCCAGCACCAACACAAGGGAGTTCAGAAACGTTTCTTAAAAAGTATACTTATTTCACTGACTTTAATCAGTCCAATCCGGAGTCCTTTTATTTTAAATTTCACAAACAGCCACTGTCCAAGGTTCGACTTACAAATACAAAATTGTTATATTCAAAGGCCTTCCTGGATCAATTAGTTACTGGAGGGTATGAGTTATGGAAGGATACCATAGACCTTAAATCAGTTTGGGGCTCAAGGGCCTGGCAGGTACAAGGCACTGAGGCTTTGCACCGTGCATGTCTCATCCCAAATCATATGTGGTTTTTAAATGAAACCATTTCCCAGACCACGTGCTTTGGATTGGCTACATCTAAAAGGTTAAACACCCCGTCTTTCCCGGAGTTGGAGGAATATGAGAATTGGAGTAATTTTACTAAATTGTCCATTAGAGATATACAGGCTCTGCTTCTGAATTCCTCCTTTAACATTTCCAGTATGACTCCCAAGGGTTGGCTGCTTTGGCACCGTAGTGCTGATTCTTGTCAAAAAAGATTTTTAAATATAACTGACGGGTTTAAGACTGTTAGATCTGATCCCCGTTTTGATTTGAGTCATACTGTCACCTCTTACTCTGTTGGCAAGTTGTGTCAAGCTTGGCTGAAACATTCAACTTTACCTGCGGTTAAGTATCACCTTTCCAAACTGAATGCAGACGTGGATTTGAATGATTTCATTAAGGGCCCAGCTAGTGGCAGGTCGAAAAGGTGGTTATATGGTGTTTACAATGAAATTTGGAAACTCTCACAAATTGAGGCTGCTTCACGCCTTAGGGCTATTGATCAGGCAAATCTTGAGAAAGTGCTTGCAGTGGTTGACAATAGCATTAACGTGCTTTCCTCTAGAATTTACACATTAGATAATATTGTGTCGTCTGTTGTTGATATTGTGCATGATGAAGTGTCTGTATTATACCATGGTCAAAATCAATTACGTTCAATCATGCAGTTTGCATGGACACTACAGACTCTAAAAATGGGTAAAGTTCCCTGGGGATACATGAACGTTTCCTCTTTATTTGCACCATTTAATTTGACAGACAAACAACGCTTGCTTTCAATGCGTGATGCTTCCTTTTCTATGCTCCATATTGAAAGATTGGAATCTTTACCTTTTTCTGTGGCAGAGACCACTGCTGCTACGTGGCTTATCCACGGTTTAATAACGCTGCCTTTTGCTTTATATAAGTTTTCAAATTGTATGAAATATGTGCCAATAGGTCGTTTTGAACCCTTAGGTAGCGGTTTTCTTCATGAGGTCTGGTCACTCCCATACACATACAGATGTTTCAAGGATGAACAAGAGGTTTATCTAACAGGGGATGAGTGTACTGAGACGCCAGATCATTCTTTAATGTGCAGACACATACAGTTACACGGTTCATGTAACAAGGACCGACCGAATATGGCTTGCGTTTTACAGGGCACGCCAGTTCCTGCTATCATCCCCACGTTTAAATTGTTAGAGAATGGTAGTTATTTAATGCTCAATAATGAAAACTGTTGTGGTTTAATTAAGGGTATAGCTTTCATAGTAACGGTTAGTGAGCGAGTTATTTGCTGCAGAAATGTTCTTTATCCTCCCACACGTGAACATAGGGAGTCTTCCATTTGGCCACAGATACCGACCTTGGGAGCAGAATTCAGCGGCATGGCTAGAATAAGAGCTCTATTGTCCCAGAAAGAGGTGGCCTTGAGCTCGGCCCGTGAAACTTTCGTGCTTCACATTGCTAACACCCGCACGGAGGTTCAGGCTCTTTTAAACACTGATTTGCCCTTGCATTTCGGAGCCATGGTCCGTTCTATCTTTAACGCATCCTCCACAACGGGCCTAGCACATTTTTTTAAAGTTGTTAGCGGTGGTCTCGTGACTTCCTTTGAGAAGATTTTTGGAGTCATCCCTGCTTTCTTCCATTCTATTTTTTCATCCTTGTTTGGAGGGTTCCCGTTTTTGCTTGCATTAGCGGCTGGCGCATTGGTGGTTTTCTGCCTTTTTAAATATGGATGCCCTTCCTGTGCAAGACCACGCACAGTTACTACTGACGCAGTTTCGCAACCGCATGCTTGATTATTATGGCACACTGCCGTTGGCGACTCTAAGCACGGCGTTTGGATTATCTTTTCGGTTCTCCTATTTCACCTGTGTCCAGCCTGTATTTCACTGCCTGACCTGTGATTTCCTTTGGGCCATTGATTTGTGTCTCTGCGGACCAATATCTTCTGACGTCGATTTTGATCAACTGATGAGTCCTATCATTGCTCACGAGTTGGTTTGTTCTGACGAAAGGATTATGGCCTTGGCGGTGGCACATGGACTAATGGGTCCCTGGGATGTGTTGTCGGCAGCGCAAAATTTCTTGGAACGGAGTTTTCTTGACAACCCACCGAGCTGTCCTCTGATGGTTATAGAGGATGCGGTGCTGGAAGATCACGTATGTTCCTTTCATCTTTTAAATTGGATGGCTGAACTGTTTTCGGATGAGGACAATGACTTCCTCCTGGAGGCTGTTGCAGCTTACTTTTCATATACAGTCTTATCATAGACACTGCCTCAAATTGACATGCTGATTGATAGCATTTCCTTGATTTTATTGACTTTTGGTCAAGACATTTTATTTTTTGCTTGCCTATTGGCTTGAGCCACATTATATTTGTGGGCTATTTTTTGGCATTAATTTTTATAATTGAATTTTTATTCATGCTCGTTTATACATGGATTCTGCTCTCATGTGATGGCACTTCTGTTACCTTATTTAGTCCGTTCTCGGATCATGGGGGGGTGTTGTATAGCTTCTATATATCCTTATATCGTGTTAAGTTAGCATAGGTACATTTCGGATTTAAACGCCATTTTTCCTTTCTTGCAACTTCTGCACACGACCCTTATTTGTTGACTTAGCTTTCAACCTAGTGGTTTGCCGTGGTGTATGTGAGAATAATATGTTATTGCTCTGATATCAGTTTTGTTTAATAAACCATGTCTGCACGGAGAGTGCTGAAGTTTCAGGAGCAACACGATATGGAATTGTTATGAGGTCTGATCTCCACGCCTTCATAGTCATAACACAAGTGCAGCCTTTGCCAACTTGGGCTTGAGGCGGGATTGATATTGCTTTGCACGAGAATTGTTAACACACTTGATGCGGTGCACATGCAGAGAGAGCTGGTGTATGCTGATGTGATTCCTTCATGCTAGGACACTAAGGTATGGGCCCGCCCTAAAACAACCCAAAGAGACCTTCTTAGATAATAATATAATATATGTGTTAGGGAGGGTGAGATATAAGTGTTGTTAACTCTTATTCATTACAGCATGTTAACATGCTGTCACCATTCGCTTTTTATGTCTTAGTAACTATGCTGATAATTTTGCTACTGATAATAAGTGTACTTGTATTATCTAAGATACTGCGCCTGAGAAGACGGCATTAGTAAATAAACATTTCAAATGCACATGTGTCTTCTTTACTCCATGTTCTGGTTTGTAATGATAATATAACGAAAGAGTGTTCATGAGTCCCACGTACCCTGAGGTACTGTAAGTTCATGTTCTGGTTTGTCTAAACATTGGGTGTTTGATATGTCCAATGAGACACTGTAGCTAGCTCGGTAAGGGGTGAGTTGGTTGCTAAGGTAAGTTTTGGGACACCCTAATTTGCCGAGGTTCCACTCCTCTGTGCACAGTTCTGTGTGAGTACAGAAACCCTGCAACAACTGTATGGGGCATTATATGCGTGATTGCCGCCAGTAGTCACCGGACACATCCTGTGTATTGTCACGTGTATGTGCACGGGTTGTGAATAGAGGAGCACTTTATCCTAAGATACTCTTGATGCAATTGACTATGTTTTGCGTTTGTTTGTCTTTTCAGATTTTCTCTTTAAACACTTGAGAAAGGGAACACCTAACTGCGAGTACACGGTTAGGTTTAACCGTGACCAAGGGTTGGGTACACCTTAGCGTGTGTAGACCGCCCTGGCCACACTCACTGGTCCTGACAAAAACCTGGTACTATCATCAGTAGGTTGAAACTTGTAGACCATTTTATTTTCACTTTTTCACTATCAAGATACCAAAGGTCAATTTAACCTAGCATGACATCGCCAAAAACCTTTAACATTGTCCAGTTGCTCCAGAATGTATTTTTCTTGAAGGAGTTATATCTGGCCAATTTTTTATCCACTTTTTTTCACTCGCACCAAAGAAAAACCTGCTTGACTCTAATCAGGTGTCGTAGCACACCCGCTGGCACTCGGCTGTTCAGGTGAGACCCCAATGATGAAGCATGTCACCAACTAGGTCGGTGAATGAGGGGTCTTCTTAAAAAAGGAGAATTTTGCCTTTCTATGCACCTCTTCTCAGACTTCGAAGACATTGCAGTGTCTCCAGGGTGTACTCCTCCAATTGTTTGAACATTACAACATTTCTGCACCATTTAGTGTTTATTTATATATTTCAATGCCTGCACTGGTTTGTAGAAGAAATTGAACAACTATATGTTGGATTATGTCATCAGGGATGTCATCAAAGGTCTTATCAATGGTTCCATTGAACATGTCATAAACGATGTATTATATGAGGTAATAAGTAGTGCGTGGCAGTGGTGCAAGTTATAGTTTGCTCAGTAAACTATAGTTAGGGAATTTCAGTGTTTTTTTTAAAGTTAAAATGGTATTTTTAACTGCCATTTTCATTTACCTATAATTTCACTTTAACTTCTGTTTTTTTCAGTGAATTTTTTTAACTGAAACAAACAAATGATTGCCACCCCCAACTATAAAGTCACTTTTACCTTAATTGTTTTCTGTGAATTTCTAGTTTGTTTTTTACATAATGTACGCTAATATCACAATATCTAGCAATATTATCACTCTAGCTTTTTTTTAATGAAAAGGATGACCTAACTATAATGTCACTATTCTTATATATTTTTTTTTTTAACAATTCTTTATTGAAATTTTTTGACAGAAACCTTCCCTTCCCCTATTCCCCCCCCCCCCCCCCCATGGCCTCATTTGACAGGTAATTTGAACGAAAAATAAAGAAAAAAAGAGAAGAAAAAAAGGAAAGGAGAGTGTAATACATTACATTACAAAATAGTCAGATATCAGCTAAAGAGTAACTCATGTTAAAGTCACATTAGTTTCAAGATATTAGATGTTGTACTTTACACTTTATGATTCAGTGTGTCGCATCCACTGTATAAGAGGACCCCAGATTTCGAGGCCTTTTTTTTCCCTCTTTACCACTTTCCTCCTATATATAGCTATTTCTAGACTATAAGTAGCTAATAGTCTCGCCCGCCACTGTTGAAGGTTGGAGGATTTAGATCCAACCAGCTAGATGCTAGACATATTCTGAGAATAGCCATTGAGGTAAATATGAGTATTTCCTTTGGCCTGAGATCTCCATCCATTCCTAACATTATTTCGGCTATTGATATTTCAATGGTTGTGTTCCAAACTCCAGAGAAAAATTTAGAGATTTCGCGTCTGATGGGGCGTAATGTATCGCATGTGGCAAATATATGTATTATGTCGGCTTCTTGTGATGCGCATCTTGGACACTGAGTACCTTTACCTGTACTCCATTTCGCTATTTGATGTGGTG
Source organism: Lissotriton helveticus (assembly GCF_964261635.1). Lineage (NCBI taxonomy): Eukaryota > Metazoa > Chordata > Amphibia > Caudata > Salamandridae > Lissotriton > Lissotriton helveticus. The sequence continues at coordinate 1,219,412,078 of NC_136061.1, forward strand.
TATAATAAAGTTGAAAAAAGTTTTTATAATATTGTGCTTGTAACTTGGGGGAAATTAGTAGTGTTTGTGATGATTGGTATGCCAGTCGAACTGAGTCTGCATTTATTTCTACTTTGTTTTGCCATTTGAGGATATATTTATCCATATCGTCTGGCAGTGAAGAAACTAGGTTGTTATAGATTTCCCCTATTTTGGCTGTGTTCTTACGGATAACGGCCTCTGTCGTCTGGACTTTGTGGAACTCTGCATTACCACCCACCTTTTTCAATAAAAAATCTCTGATTTGCAGGTATTTACAAAAGTCTCTATGTTCTAGCCCATACTCATTCTTAAGTTCTTCGAACGATTTAAAGCCAGTTGGTGAAAAGAGGGCACCACATCGTGTGATCCCTGTATTAGCCCATCTTTTCATACATGTGTCCCAGAATATCCCTGGAAGGTTGTGATTTCGACAGAGACTCGTATAGTGGGAATATCCTCCAATTCCGAGGAGTATGCGTATGTTTTTCCATGCGTTATATATACCTGCAAGTGTTTTAAAGCAAATTTTTAAAAAATGATTGTCATAGATCAATCGCCAGAGAAGCCCACCTGTTTCGGATCCTAGGATGAGTTCTTGTGGAGTTGGCACTCCCCCTTCTTGTTTCGGATATCTATTTGGTGTCAGTAAGGCCTTACCATATTTCAAGAGTGTAGCCCACCAGTATATCTTAAGGTTTGGGACAGTGAGGCCCCCTCTGTCTCTGGGGAGCAAAATGTACCTGTATGCTCTACGCGATCTTTGGTAACCCCAAATGAATCGATAAAATACATTGTCTATTTCTTTGAAGATTTGCTGTTAAAAATGTAGGCAGATGGTCCTAAAAAAGTACAAAAATGTTGGCAGAAAGATCATTTTGATGACGTTACATCTACCTATTAGGGTGAGATGTAGATTGTGTAATTTGCTGAGATTTCTCGTAGTCTGTTTCAGAAGTGGATCCATATTGATTTTTACTCGTTGGTCTAGGTTAGAGGTTATATTAACACCCAGATACGTGGCATTTCCAACTATTCTTTCATCTCTGTAGTTTGTATTTTTATCGATTATCTGTTTTTTAGCCTGATTTAATTTGTACCCTGAGATTTCTCTAAAGAGCATAGCTTCTTCTTCCATCATTTTGACTGAAACACTGGGGTTACTTGTGGTGATCGCGATGTCATCAGCGTATGCTAGAGTTTTGGTATTTCCATTTGGAGTTTTAATAGGTAATATGCTCTGATTTGTCTCCAGTTTATGAATAAATGGGTCTATAAATATCGCAAACAGTAGGGGGGAGCACGGACACCCCTGCCTCGTTCCTCTTGTCACGTCGATCTTGCCAGATATTCCGCCGTTAATCATTACTACGGCTTCAGGGTTGTGGTATAAACTACGGATGGCATTGATAAATTGATCGCCAATTCCACTCTTTGACATGGCTGTCCATAAATATTGCCAGGAGACCCTATCAAACGCCTTTTCAGTATCCAAGAGTATAAGCGCAATAGGGTCTCCTGCAACCTCTGCTACATCAAAGAGTGTAATTACCCTTTGTACGTGATCCGTAGTAGATCTGCCGGGGACAAATCCGTGCTGTCGGGGTGATATGATCTTATGGATGATAGGGGCTAATCAGGTGGCTAGCATTTTAGAATAGATTTTGGAGTCACTATTGATTATTGTGATCGGGCGATAGGATCTTAGTTCGGTTGCGTCCTTATTTTTCTTTGGAAAGACGATGATTTTAACCCGTGCCCATGATTTTGGCGGTTCACCCGCTAAAAATACTTGAGTCATTAGGGCCGATAAAATTCCTTTACGTGATTTATGAAATTTGACATAAAATTCAGCGGGTATACCATCTAATCCGGCAGCTTTTCCCGGGGCTAGACTGTTTATGGATAATAAAATTTCGATCCACTGAGGTATTACCGCTGGATTATCTTGGTCTATTTGTGAAAGTTGCGTCCTTGCAGCTTGGTCTAAGTATTCATTGATTAGCTCTTGATCCTTGTTGGTTTCTTTATATAGATTTTGATAATATGTCTGAAATTCTAATCTGATCTCTTCTGTGTCTTGCCTTAGATGATTATTTCGATCTGTGATCTCATTAATTGTGTCAGCGGTGTGTTGTTGCCTTGTGCGGATAGCTAGATGGTGCCCGATTTGCTCACTTAATTCGTATGCCTTTTCTTTATACATTGTAGCTTTACCGATTGCTTTTTCCGCGAATGTTTCCGTTATTCTATTTCTTGCTATAGCGACATTTTGCAATGCCATTTCTGTATTTAGACCCCCTTCAACTGTTCTAATAAGCCCTTCTTCTGCTTCTGCAAGTTTCCCATGTAATTCTATTATTTTTTGTTTTTCTTCTAGATTATTTCTGATAGAGAATCGGAGTGTTCCTCTCCTAATTGCAGCTTTGAGTGTGTCCCATACCACTTCTATTGGTGCGCTGCCCAGGTTGTCTTCCAGGAATTCTGGAATCCACTTTTCCATCAGTTGACAATATTTTTCATTTAATAATAAGGCCCTTTCGAATGTCCAACTATTTTGATCTTGTTGAATTTTATCGATATTGATGTTTAGAATTAATGGATTGTGGTCTGATAGGACCCTGGGTAGTTTTTCTATATGACACTTAGTTATTATGGTATGGGAAACCAGAATGTAGTCTAATCTTGCAAATTTCAGATGGGGATGAGAGAAGAACGAACTTATACCTTGTTTTTGGGGGTGCTTATATTGCCAACAATCGGTTAGTCCCTGTGTATTACACAACACCTCAAATGCCCTAAAAACCTTGGGTTTTCTGCCCTTGTATTTAAAGTTGTGGCCCGAGGACCTGTCTGATGGTATGTTTAGATTAAAGTCCCCACACATAACTATTGGAAGTGGCCAGTGTGTTAATTCATTAGTGACATATTCTAAAAGATCTGGATCATCTGTGACGCATCGGTAGATTGAGCAGATGGTTAGTCTCTTTCCAGACCTGTACTTGCATTCTGCTAACGCCCATGTCCCGGATTTGTCAACTGCAGATCGAGTAAACTGGAACCCCCTATCTGTTGCAAGATAGCCACCCCGCGTGTCTTAGTTGTTTGTGTTGTAGCTGTGATCAATTTATACCCTAGTGTTTGCAGTAAATGATGTTGCGACCCTTCGACGTGTGTCTCTTGGAGACAAATAATGCTGGCCCCGGTTGACCTAAGGCCTATTGCGACATTTTGTCTTTTCCGTAAGTCATTTAATCCACAAATATTGACGGAGAGAATTTTTAATTTGGCCACAAATATTTTTTATCTTTCCCCTTGTTTTTATGCTGTTTCTGTTGTAGCGTGGTTAAAGCGTTCCTCCTATTTATGGTTATTGCTATTTTATTTCCTGTGTGCCGAAATGTCCCCCCCTTCCCTCCCCTCTGCTTCCTCCCCTCCCCTCCCCCTCCAGCCCTCCCTGAGGACCCACTACCCCCCTCCCCCACCATTACTTGAGGCGTGCTGGGTCATGGGGCAACCAGGTGTGGACGTCCGAGTGGTCTGTACGCCTCAGCTTGCTCGGTGGCCTGGCTATGAGTAAATAAAGGTGAAGTGATAGGATGAGGCTGATGGGTGGGATGTGAGACTGATCTCGTTTGTTATTTCTCTATACTTACTTTGTTTAACTTTTCTATATACCCTTTTTTTTAAGAAGTATAGGATACTATAATTTCCCCATCCCGCTTCCATACCACCTTTTCTGATTATGCCACTTAGTTCATTAAATGTATAGTGATAAGGTCCATTTGGTCTACAATTCCCTCTGTTACATTTTAATGTTTGTTTTTCTGTCTCTGAGAGTTCTTGTAGGTAGGCTTCCGCCTGGATTTCACTTGTAAATTTGTTGGTTGCTCCCTTGTAGATGACTCTAAGGCGTGCTTGGTTTTGCAGGTATACGGACGCTCCGATTTGTTCAAATGGAGTGAAGAGTTGCCGCATCCTCCAGCGGCGTTCCACCGTTGCATGCGCGAAATCTGGGCGCGCGAAAAAAGTAAATCCTTTTGTATTCTCTTTTGCTCGTCGGTCTGGCAATATCATAAATAGCCTCTCGTAGGAGAAAGTTTCCGAAACAGACCAATATAGCCCCGGGGTATTGATTTACCTTGTGAACGTGTTTGGGGAGTGGTAAAGGGAAGCGATGAGCGTGTTGGACTTCACAATCCATTTCCCATGTTTGGAGTTCAGGGAGATCAGATTTTAAGAGGTTGGTTATGCAGCCCTTTGGGTCGTTGCCCTCTGCGCCCTCTGGGATTCCAAGAATGCGCAGGTTGTTTCTTCTGCCTCTATTTTCGAGGTCTTCGACTTTTGCCATTAGGTCTTCAATGATACCAGCCTGCGCCTTTCCCCGAGTTTGGGGGTTAGTGACGTCAGACTTAAGATTTTCTGTACGGGTTTCGACCGAGACCATTCTGTCCGCAATCTCTGAGCAAGTATTGCCTACTTTTTGGATAGCGCCTTGAAGTTTTTGTATTGCTGCGTGATTCCTCTGGCTGTCTATTTTCACATCTGTGTGGAAATTTTTGATGAAATTGAGTACTTCACTCAATGATGGCTCTATGGGCAGTCCCGGATTCCCAATATCTCTATACGATATTTTGGCTCCTCCTTCCGTCAACCCTTTATTCTGCTGTTTACCATCTAGATCTCCTGTTGATTTTGGGGTTGAGCTTTTCCGTATATGTTTAGTTCTTTCTTTTACTTGCTCTGTGTTGCTCCCCTGATCCGTGGTTTCATCATATGTCAGTTTGTGCGATCTTCTGTGCTTTGTCCTCTTTTTTTTCCACTCTTTTTTTTGGGATTATGTCTTGCCCTGGTTTGTTTGCTTCCTTTATGCCTGTATGGTCGGACACCTCCAACGTTGTTACATCAGGTTTTTGATCGTCGCTCATTTCACTTGTCCCTGCTGTCTCGCTGGAGATTGAGACTCTGGTTTCGTAGATGTCTGAATCTGATTCCTCCGAGGTTTCTTCGTTCTCCAATTGTGGCATTTTCCCGGTGGAGATGGTTTGAGCCATGGGAGAGAGATGGTCGAGTTCCTGAGTATCTATTGTGCAGGCGATTTCTTTTTCCAAGAACTGTTTTTGTTGAGCCGGGTCTATAATTGTTTTTGTTCCAATGCTGGGTTGCTCTGCACTTGTACATGCGTTCGTGCTTGTCCCATTTATTTGGCCATTTTGACTCCTTTGTACAACCGTTACTATCTGTTGTTGTTTCCCGTTTTGAGTAACGTTGTTCGAGCCTTCCTTGGGCAGCAGGCTGAATATATTAGAGAGCCTTGGCTGAGTTTCTGCTAATTGGCTGGTTGATTTGGCCACGGCCTTCAAGTTTTTAATAGTTTGTAGCCTTTTAGCCTTTTTGGCCATCAGCTCCGATTTTTCATCAACATTATCTTCAACGTTATCTTCGGTATCATTATACTTCAAATGCTCATTTGCCGTCTCCTGTCTCTTCATTTTCGCCTTCTCTTTGTCTTTCTCCTTTTCGGCATTCTTATTCGTGTTTTTGCTTTTATTTTTATCTTTACTTTTAGGTTTCTCGTTGCCCTCGTTTCCAGTCTTGTCTTCTATTCTTAGGTGCTGAATCCCTGCACCCAGCACCAACAGTGGGCAACTAACCCCCTCTCTTCATGATCAGCAAATAAGTACTCATTATATAATTAAGGGCTGTCTTTTCAAATAATGCAGCTTTACTAGCTTTGTTAAAGTGTGACTACACTAATATAAACATTAATAGAACAAAAGCATGGCAATTAGATTTATCAAGCAGTGACTATATTAATATAGAAGGCAACCTTTTTTTCTTTGTTTTAATATGTGATAGTATTCAATTGTTTGCAACTTTTTTACTCCTGCACTGTAGAGTATGGTGAAAGTTTGGCCGCAGGCCACGTTTCAGGATGACAGGCATGTGCTGTATGGTGTTTGTATGGACTGGCCTCTATGGTCACACCGCTTCCCAGAGCAACATGCATGCATAGTTGGGTATTTCTGAGGGACTGGGATCTCTGGTCAGACACTTCCCAGGCTGATGGACATGCGCTAAAGAGTGTGGCCAGGGTGGTCGGCATGCAGAATTGGGTGTGTTGAGCTGTGGCAAGGGAGTGGCCTTTCCAGTCAGATCACTTCCCAGGGTGACAGGCAATTTCTGTGTAGTGTGTAGAGGGACTGGCCTCTCTAGTCAGGCCACTTCTGAAGGGTGTATGCTGTAGGATGTGGCCAGGCACCGGCCTCTCGAACCAGACCACTTTCTAGGACAATGGGCATGCGTAGTAGGTTAGTGAGGGATCCCTTTCCGGTTAGACAGCTTCCCCTATCGACAGACTTGTGCTGTAGGATGTGGCCTTGCACTGACCTGACTGGTCAGACCACTTCCCTGGGTGAAGGACATGCACTGTAGAGTGTGGGGAGGGAGGGACAGGGTTCTTCAGTCAGTGTCTTCACATGCAATAATCTCTTCTCAAACTGCAGATATACATACATATTGATCCATAATTTATCAGAAACTACTGAACTGATTTACACCAATTCACAAAAATCACATTTTTGTGTTAAGCTCTAGATTCTTATAAATTTAGTGTAATTCCATTGAGTCCTTTGGGCTGAAATCCCTATAGAAATTATATGGTGAAATTGCGTTTTGAGACCCACTTTTTTCTTGCCCCCATTTGACAGGTCACCTCATAACTTTCAAGAAACGTTGTTGCTGAACTTTTTTTTTTTAAGTTTCATCAAGATTCTTCAAATGGTGCCAAAGTTATAAGCAAACAAAAAGTCAATGTCCTATGGTAACTCGATTTTAGCTATAACTACACAGTGGTGACCGGGGAGAGACAGAGAGAGAGTTTTGGAGTGACCCATTAAGCAGGAAAGAAGGGTCCCAAAACCCTAGGTCCCCATGCAGTTTTCCATAGGAAAATTGAATAGCAATACAGAAGAGCATGCTTTTTGTGATTTTGAATAAATCGATTCAGTAGTGTTTAATTATGGTTTAAAACTTATGTATATATAGGGATGCCGAGGATCCTTGAACCCAACAGATCTAAAGATAAGATATGTTTGGCTTCCACAACAACAAAAAAGATGGTGCAATAGCCATTTTAGGATATGAAGACTCAGTCCCCTGTCTTTCAAAAAGATTTAAAACCATGTAAAAACCCTACCCCATTGGCCGGATGGTGGAGGGCCTAAAATGTTTTTATAATGTACTGCGGATCCGTGGTCAGCAAACCCTCATCAAATTAAAAACAAAAAAGAGTGGGCTCTTGCCCTTTTCAAATACTAGCCCACTCCCAGGGTGGGCCAGGGCCTGGGGGGGGGGGGTCAACACAATAAACACTTAAAGGAAGGGACATGCAGCCTTCCCTCCCTGAGCCATTCCATTGCACCTGGGTGCCCATCCCTCAGGGTCTGTCTTATTTTTTGACAGAGGAAAGCCTGTGTCCCCCTTCTCGAGCCATTGTATGACCCTGTGACCATAATCCCCCAGCGCCTGTTATGTTAACTTCTGGGGAGGGTGGCATGTGGCCTCCTCCCTAAGCCTGGGGAACCCATCATTGGGCCTGCTAGTTGGGGTTCTGGAGAGAAAATGTGTCTGACTACTGAGCAGTCCCATTGAATGTGGTTGCTTGAAAGGAGCCAATGGGGCTGTGGGGGCCCAGGGCATCTCCCCCTCAGCCCCCAACAAAAAAACACAAGCCATGGGTGTCCCATGTGAGAATGATACACCCACAAAAAGAAAAACAATTTACCCCAAAAAGCGGGAAAGAATTATAACTGAGAAGCTGAAGCTGATCATTTATTAATCTCTGCGCCTGTCAAGGAGTGCCGTATAATGCCCTTGATGGGTTAATTTACATTTGTTATGCATTATCCTTTTTCAAGTATTGTGGTGGGCTGCAAGAAGTGCAGCAGCCCCCATGAATATATCAAAACTCTTCATTTCCTGGAGGTCCATAGAACATGACCCCAGGTAAGGGCGAGATTTTTAAGCCTTAACAGAGCTAGTGTGTTTGCTCTTTAGTTTGGGAATGAAGGGAAGACCTAAGGTTGGTTTTATGAATGCATTATGCAGATTAAGGAGTGTAAAAGAAAGATTCTATTATTTAATGTTGTTTTGATGAAGACTACTTTATTTAAATGTTAATTGACGGTCATTGCATGGTGACCTGAATTCTTTACAAAGTCAATAGGCTTGTTTTGTATATTGATGTAGTCACCGCTGACAAAACCAATAGGATTGCCTTTCATATATAGAGAGGGACTTATATTAAAAAAACTTTAAAAATTCACTAGAAAACGCAATTAAAAGTTTTAATTAAGTATTTTAAAAAAACCTTAGTAATTCACTGAAGAACCAAAGGTTAAAGTTATATTATAGTCAGTTGTACTTGCCAGTTTCAACATAACATTTTAAACGGAAATATTACTGAAATTCACCAATTATGATTAGCTCCACTATCTATAACACGAACAACAGCCATGCAAACAGAATTGACACACCTAGGGCTAGATGTAAGTAATTTTAATTTACCGATTCGAAAATACCGAATTTTACTGATTCGGTATTTTCGAATCGGTAAATGCAATGTAGGTAATCAATCGGTATTAAGATTCGGTATTTACCGAATCGGTAATTACCGATTCGGTATTTACCATTCATTCCTATGGGCCTGGAGGCCCATAGGAATGAATGTCAATTATGTTGTAATACTTTATTCGATAAATATATCATAAAAGTACAGACATACAAAAATACATAAGACAATTTATCAAGTATTACAATTCCATTAAAAAAGTCATCACTAGAAACAATTAAGAGATAGCGGGGGGACAATATTAAAAGTTCCTTCTTAGGGTGGGTCTGAATAGGCATTGGATAGCAGCTTTGACCGGATAAACCAAGCGCTAGCCAAATACTTAGCGACCCCACAGACAATGTACATAGAGGAAGTGTTGGTTAAAATAATGCGCAGAGCTGATCTAAAATCCCTAACTCCTATCTCTCTACACACAGGTTTCAACCATTTTGCTCTAGCCTGCTTATAGGCGTTACATGCAAACAGAAAGTGGCCAAGAGATTCTTCCGGACATGAACAGCCTGGGCATTTTAAGTCATGTTACCTCATGACCTTCCACCCTTCCTTGAATTTTTTGAGGGGGAGGGTGCCGTATCTTAATTTCAGGAACAAAGTTCTATCACGGGGAGTCTGGATGAAGTCCAGGAATGGCTCTAACTTTCTGAAGGGCTTATGTTCAAGAAAGTTGTTCGTCAGGGGTCCCCAGCTTGAGTTATTTAGGTCCTTGGCCTCTACCCAATCCCAGTATAGTTTTTTAACAATTTGTTTAGGTGGGGGGATTGTGAGGTCCAAAACTCAGCCAAACCTATAGACTCCACCAACTTCTTTAGATTATTAAGCCACTTTATTTTGTTGGACACGTTCAAACTTATTAGCTCATCCAACACTAGAGCATATTTTGCTAGTTCAGGGGTCCTTCTGAGATGCACCCAGAATAGTAAAGGGCGAAGTTGAACTATTTCAGAGATCGATCTTTTACCCATGTCAAAAAATAGTGGTTTCAAAGGGGTCGAGGGGGGAAGCGAAACTATGTCTCTCATGAACTTATTCTCTGCAACTACCAATGCCTTAGTATTCTCAGCACTCCACAATTCAGAGCCATAGACTGCCGAGGCTAAAGCTTTCCCTCATAAACTGCCAGGGCAGGGGCTATTGGTCTACTGATAGAGAGGCGCTGATTCTTTAGTATCGCTCCAGAGACCCTTTTAAGATTTAGGACCATTTTAGACAAGTGGGAGTCCCCTCTCATGTTATTACAGAGCCTGGCCCCAAGGTAGTCGAATTCGTCCACAACCTCTAACGGGGTCCCATTCAGAGAGAGATAAGCCTTCCTAAGTTTTCTTTTGGCGGATAATACCATCAGCTTCGTTTTCATGGTGTTAACCGTTAACCCACGGTCTTTACAGAAAACGCTGAAGAGGTCGAGCAGTTTTTGCAGACCCTTAGGGGTTTGGACATCAGGAGGGTATCATCCGCAAAGAGGAGTGTAGGGGTTTTCTCACAGGCAAGGACAGGGGCATCCGCAGGGTCCTCCCTCAAATGGTCCACCACTCCATTTATAAAGAGGGAGAACAGTGTCGGAGCCATCACACATCCCTGCCGAACCCCTCTATTGACTGGTACCCTCCCTGTCAATTGGCCCTGACTCCCCCAACGAATCCTTGCATAATTGTCTTCGTGGAGTTTGATGATAAACTGCAACATATAACTAGGGAAACCCATATCCAGTAGGACCTCCCAGAGTTTGGCACGTGGAATAACATTGAATGCTGTTTTCAAGTCTATGAAAGCCAGGTACAAACTACCCTTGGTGATAGACACTGACTTCCAATAGACTGCACAGAACCGAAAAACCTGATCCATCGCACCCACATTACGCCTAAACCCCACCTGAAAGTGGGTCAAAATGTCATCATCTATGAGCCATGACTCTGTTTGGTCCACATCCAATGAAAGGACACAAAATTAAGCTCCGTGTGAATGCGACCTGTGATACGGCGAATGCCATCTACATGTTGAAATGTCCTTGCGGGAAGGTTTACGTAGGAAAAACCACCCGTAAGCTAAAGACAAGACTAAATGAACATAAGTCAAACATCAGGACTGGTAACATCAAGTCAGCCGTAGCAGCCCATTTTAAGGAAGTGAAACACAACGTGTCTCAATTACAGTTCACAGTTTTAGAAGTGATTGAGAAAATTGAAGGACGGGACAATAACAGATTTCTTCTCCAACGAGAAAACAGTTGGATGTATATGTTGAACTCACACAAGCCTTTTGGGCTCAATGACCGCGTTGAATTTACATGTTACCTCTAGACATTGTTAATAAGGTCATTTGAATACAAGCGCGTTTTGCCTTTCCTACAGGGTTGGGTGGATGAGTCATCTGCTATAATAACACACAGCAGGGTCTGTGTAATTACAAAGTCTCATGTTTATTTATTTTTATTTTTATTGTTATTTTTTTCAGAAGCACTTCCTTCATATATGACACAGTTTATCTTGTTCTCATGAGAGTGTTATTCTTTTTTTGCACACCACTGTCAGCATGATACTTTATTGACAGCCTCATTTGTTTCAAGTATTTTCCCCGCGCATGTTCGAAGTAAATCAGAGAGGACTACATCGCTCCCATTGGCTGCGGTCCCGATCATGTGATCGGGGGCGCGACCAATGAGAGCGAGGAACACTGAAGGTTTGCGCATGGGGTTTGTTAAAGGTCTAGCAAGAGGACCGGCATCGCGCTAATGCCGGCATCTTCATTGCGGAAGAGTGAACAGTACAGATAAGACGTGTTCTCCCACGTGTATAAAGTGAGTAACTTTGATACGCGAACAGGTCGAGATAGCAGTAGGTGTGAAACTTTCTTGCTTAAGCGGTTTCCTATAATGATTACGTTCTTGTTTTTCCTTAGATAGCGTTTTGATCTAAAACGAGTAGTACAAAGAGAAAAATAAGTGAGTGCCCTACTGGCGTTTTTCTTGTTACACCGTCGCACACAGCATGCTTACACTTGGGTGATATCACAGATGATCACAGTTTTGCATTTTGGTTGATTTGCATTATGAACATGCAGGAATGTTTTTGAGTTGTTATGTTATGATTTTATTACTGATACATAGTACTGTTATGCCTTGTTTTCAGCTCATATGGTCCCAGATGAAGGTCATAGCGACCGAAATGCATTGGACTGACCTAATGAATACAAATGTACACTCAGGATGTTTAAACAAAGAGTAAAAGAAAGAACCATAAGAAGAAAAAAATAAAGAATATGAACTGTTGAGTTTTTGTGTGAAACTTTTGAGGAACTCTGGGCAGTTCCCAGTAGGATCTTATAGCAGTGCATCAAGGGATGCTTTCACCTTTTCAGAGGAAGGCACAACTTTGGACCTTCCACTATACCCCTTTCGGTGTAGGTGTTCTCGTGGTGAACAACAGCTGGTATGGATATTAAATTATTAACCAAAGAGGACGATGTTAAGGAGGTCAAGGGAGAAGGGTCCAAAAAAGTTAAATGGGTACTGGTAGTGGTATGGGTCAAGGTGTCGACCCGCGTAGGATGGGGATCAGAATTACTTAAAGCTTTGATTGGGGTGCGCGCAGAGGCTATATTACCTAATGACGACCTTTTAGCATGCGCGAGGTCCTGAGAGACCCTTCTTTCCATAAGTACTATTCCCTGGTCAATTAGGGAGTTAGTACGAAGGATAAAATTGTCCTGTGTGCCTGTCAATTTTTTTTTTTGCACCTGCCGCAGCCTGGCTGCCGGTTTCACGGGTGGACATAGCCTTTAGCAAAAATAACAGCTGACAATAAAATACAAAATCAGGTTACTAGCAAAATAAGAGACAGATAAACAAGATGCTCAACGTTACTAGGACCCACAATGAGTACCAACTAACACAACCAATGAAAGGATCAAAACTAAAAAGGTACCAGAACAAAAAACAATAATGGGGCACGACAATAGAGATATACTTGCTATACAGCAAACTTTAAATGAAAGGTCAAGCAGGGGTCCTGGCCCAGTCCAGTCCCTGCAGGCCTCGGAGGGCCACAGAGGGCCCGATCTTTGCCCGGGCTTAGCCCCGCGCGCGTCCCGCGATGCGCGTTGGGAATTCAATTAAGTACCAAAAGAGGAGTAGGCGGAGCACGCCCGGGAAGAGGCACCAGCTGTGGATGGAAGGGAGAATGCTGGTCCTCGCAGTCCCGGTCGCCCGCACTGGCTCCTCGTAGTCAGGAACTTCCCCGTACAATCTCAGCCTCACCGTGTCCAAAGTCAGGTAACTCGGCAGGAGTTTCAGATACCACCAGGCAGGGAGAAAAAATCCAAGAAGCCGGCAACTGCTGCGAGCGGCGCCCGCGAAGCGGGGGCCGCGAGCAGTAATGAGGTGGAGGGTGAAGGCGGGGCACGCCCGGGAAGAGGCACCAGCTGTGGATGGAAGGGAGAATGCTGGTCCTCGCAGTCCCGGGCGCCCGCACTGGCTCCTCGCAGTCAGAAACTTCCCCGTACAATCTCAGCCTCACCGTGTCCAAAGTCAGGTAACTCGGCAGGAGTTTCAGATACCACCAGGCAGGGAGAAAAAATCCAAGAATCCGGCAACTGCTGCGAGCATGTCAATTAATGAATCGGTAAATACCGATTCGGTAAAATTGGGAAAAAGTCAAGGGTGGCAGGGTGTCACTTTGACACCCTGCTGCACCCCTGATTAGTGCTTGTGTGCACATATGGCAAACATACATGCCCTAAGGGCATGTGTGTCTGCCACATGGCACAGGTGTAAATGCACATATTTGCATTTACATAGGAATTCGTTATTTACCACCAACTAATAGTTGGTGGTAAATAACGAATTCTTAAAGCCCAGAAGCACTGTTTACAGTGCTTCCTACATCTCATTTACCGATTCGGTAAACACGAATTGGTACCGATTTGTTATTTACCAAATCGGTAAAAAAGCCTCCTACATAGGAAAAGTCTATTACCGGTCAGTAACGGCCGATTTCAGCCGTTACCGACCGGTAATAGCCTACCTACATCTGGCCCCTAATGTTATGTTTATGACTTCACAATATTTATGCCAATAAGTAGGAATACCTACTAGTACTACCTCATTTAATAACAGTACCTCTTTAAACCATACATGCTATATTTATAGTTGTCTCATAAATAAAGTGGATGATAAAGTGATATGTTTTGTGACCATAAAGAAAAGAGTGCAGTCAGGAAAACTGCATTCATCACCACACTTATAACTCACAACCCACACTAAAGGCCATACTCAACAGTGGTGGACTGCCTACAGTGGGTCCTGTTGAATGCCATGTGAAGCAGGAATGGAAATAATTTCCTATAAGTTGGATGTAATTCATCACTAAGTAAACACTTATATTCATTAAGCAAGATACAGTTAAATGAAAATATCGTTGCGATGTAGTGCTTGTGAGGGAGTATTTTCCTGACATCACGCAAGATGTGCAGGGGCTCCCAGTTATTTTCTCATAAGATATCAAGACACAAAGTGGATTTATGGATTCAAAAGTTTTGTGGTTAAATCTGTACACATTTTAAGTAATTCCATTTTTTTTAAACCTGCAAATGAAAGCAAACAAAAAAAATCACAATGCACTAATCACAACTAAGTTTTGCTCATTCATCACTGGCTGTGGATTAAGGTGTTTGCACAATGAGCGCAGGGGGCCATTGTTCAGGACTATTGGCTGTGCACAGCAGCTTTAGTGGTGTAGATTCCTGAGCAGGTCCTTGCTGCACCCATAGTTAGGAGGTGCTTAACTATCATGAATGGAATGTCGATTAAACAATGGACAACTACAAATAGAAGAGTAGTTTTGCCTGTTATTATGATTGTGAATCCCATGTCACAGGAGCCTAGCCTGTTAAATATTTACTCATTTCAATGCAACCTGAGAAATATTCGCCCAATTAAAAGTGGCCCTATGAAATATTGGTATTGTACCAATGCGTTTTATGTAGAATGAAATAATGGTATAGAAGCCTTCTGCAACTCAAGGAAAACGTCTGTCAATACATAAAGTTGGACGTAAAATAAATGATTCTTTCAACGAGAAATTCTTTCCTTAACAAATATCAAATAAAGAACCCATGATGAAAAGCACACTAATTAAAATCAGATAGCCAAAAATGCTAAGTGTCTTCAGATTAATTATTTCATGATGAAACTGCTTTATAAAAATACTAATCCAAAATACCAGGGAATCTAACACGAGGCTTATATTGTACACTTACTCTTAACAGTAGCTTTGGTCTACCTTGAAAATAAACGAACTTTAATCATACTCAGGATCGAATCTTAGTTTTCTCACTACAGAAAAAAATCTGACCCCCCCCCGTAAATAAATGTTGCCTTGAGTAATTTCGGAAAATGAAAACACTTTTGACTTTATTTTTGTCATATTAACCTAACAACACAAAAGTGATATTATCTATTTCCTTGCTATTTTTCAACATTGTATTTCTTTCTTCTATTATCATACTGTTACTGAAAACCCCTTAAAAAAAGTTTGTCAGATTTAAATATCGAAATATTTTATGTTGATTTAAAGAACTTTGGGGAACATTCACAAGGGCTTACCGCTGATTTTTCTCCACCTTATCGCATCAAAAGTGGAGATAGAACTAACACCCCATTCACAGGCTGGTGCAAACAGCAGACATCGTCTGTATTCCTGCGATAACTGCCCCAAAACCTAACACCACAGCGGACACCACCAACAAACCCTAATGAGATGCAGAGTAGGCGTACCTGTGCAGAAACACACAAAAAACACAACACCACCACTTTCACAATGTACTGACAGATTCGTGAAGCGAACCAAAAACAGGCGATAAGCCGCAGTAGCCACAGGTATTTAACACCTGCCTCAAGCAGGTGTAAAGACGGATGACTACCTGCAGTAGGCAACGGAGCCCCACACACAGCCATACCCGAAGAACAAATGACGCCATGGAGCTACTCATCATGCAGCTCAGAGCGCAAACAGGGCCACAACACCCACCGCCAACCCCCCTTGGTCCTGCATCCCCCTCGGACCACCACAGAGGCAGCACAGAGTAAGACAACAGACCTACCGAAAGTGCCCCACTCTCACACACCTAACGCCCGCGGAAGTCATTGCCAACTACAGGCTCAAAAGGACAACCATTCTCCGCATCATGACCGTCATCGCCCACAGGCTGACGGTCCCTACACAGCAGAGAACCAACATCCCTCCGCAGACAAAGCTGCTGGCTGTGCTGCACCTGTTAGCCTCTGGTACCTTCCCACCAACAACTGCCAGAGTCGGAGGGCTCTCACAGCCAGCCCTATCAAAGTTCATCACACCTGTCCTGGATGCCATTTTCAGCTTCATACCCCAGTACCTTCACTTCCCCAACACTGCACAGGAACAGCTGGAGACAAAGCAAGGCTTCTACGCCATAGCTGGATTCTCGGCTGTGTTTGGGGCAATCGACTGCACATGTGTCCCACTTGTGCCCCCTGCGGATACTGCACACTACTACCGCAACAGAAAGTACATGCATTCCTTCAATGTGCAGGCAATAGTGGACCACTGGGGACTCTTGACCAATGTCGTCACCAACTACCCAGGCAGTGTGCATGATTCCTTCGTCTTCCGACAGTCCATCATCAACCAGCGCTTCCAGGATGGCACATGTGGAACGGAACTTCTGGTTGCTAAGTACCAAATCAATACACCATACACCCCAAAGCCTCCAATGCACAAAGCACAACTGTAGGGATGCACACATGACCAAACAACATTCAACATGTCAAGCTACACGACCACCTACCAGACACGGCCACCTACCAGACAAGACCACACCACTCCAAGGTCTTCCTGGGCTACCCCTACACATAAATACAGACATTTCATGGCACCACAGCCACACACCAGCTCAACGTGTGGAGATGCGGAATGCAGCCATGACACATTTGAGGCACTGCTCTGCCCTCATGACCCTACCCCAGTCTCCCGCAGGTCAACGTCCTGTGGCGGTGGGCCTGTGTTGGCCGCTGTGCTTCTGGGGCCACTAGCCCTGTGCGACTCGAGTCATCCCCCTTGTTGTTCTGACATTGCATTTCTGAGTGCCTGATGACTGTTGGTGTAGTTGCCAGCTTCAGCAACTCCCTGAGGGCTAGCTTACACTCACCCCACACACAGCCAGCACAGTCGTCACTAGATTGGTGGACCTGCCATCACATCCTGCCAAACCAAGTACTCACTCTTTTCTCCTTGCACTGTCACAGGTGATCAAGGATATGCACTCTGCCCTTGGATGATGACACCCCTATGAGACCCGGCCACACCTGCCCAGAGGCAGTACAATGCAGCCCACATGCGTACCAGGGGCATCGTTGAACGCACAATTGGCATGTAGAAGTCAAGTTTCAGGTGCCTGGACGGCACAGGTGGGAAGCTCCTGTACAGCCCGGACATCATATGCAAGTTGATCGTTGCATGTTGTGTGTTGCACAACATCTGTGTTCGCACCAGGGCCCCATGGATCCCAGTTCCAGAGGTACCGGTTTATGATGGCACACATCCCACTGCAGCTACGGCAGGAATTGCCTGTAGGAATACCATCATTAACACTTACTTCTCATGAGCACGTCACATTGTGACCGTCCAAGGCAATCATGCGACGGTAGAAGATGTCCAACTGCACTGCATGTGTGATTAAAACATATTTGCAGGTTACAGGTTGTACTTGTACATTGTCATGTTACATTTCCCTGCAGTATCAGATGTGATTTGCCAGGTTGTGCACATTTGCGGAACAGTTGTGTCCTGTGTTCAATTGTGGAGGGGTTGCTGTTTTTACTGGTATGCTGTCAATGTCGAGGTGCACTACTGCTTATGTGCATATATGCTGCACGGTGGGTGTGTCGCTCCTGCAGCTCTGATTTGTCTGTCACTGGTCTCTTTCATGCAGTGTGCATGTCAGTTCTGACCAAACGTCCAACGCTGGCGTTGCAATCGAGTAAAGAAGCTTGTTGGAGAATCAGGACCAAAAAGCTTGAGAGCCTAGTGACGACACACGTTTTACGTCCGCATGAGAACTCTTTGAAAATGGTTATTCCGCGGTTTATTACTATATAATGCAAGAAGAAGGCAAAGAGGAGGTCATTATTAAATAGACGATGAGATTAGTGCACATTGCATACGAGATCTCTGCTAACCATTCCGCAGTTGATCTGCCTCAGAACCCACGCGCGCACTCTTATCTCCCGGCTGAGAGAGCACAGCAGACGCCCGAGGAAAAAGGTGGATTTAAATTACAATACAGACGTATCTCCTCAGCTCGAGTGACGTGGGCCAAACTGGCAGAGATTGTGGAAAATCAAATGCTCAATGTAATTGTATGTGAAAGACAAACATCACAATTCATATCTGCAGGGATCAATGAAAAAAATCCCATAAGCACTGAAATAAATACGCACTTGCTCAAAATGCTCTTCTGTGACGATAATGGTATATTTTTTACTTTCAAAGAGAGAAGATTACTCCATATTTAAAAGTAATAAAATATAGATTGTTGCATTTATCGGTAAGCTGTTTGTGGAACTGAGCGTCTTTGATAGAAAACATATATTTACTCAGCTCAACGGTACCAATTTAACTGACCATGAACGGATGAACCGGTGAGTCATTTTTGATGGTTACTAGAGGTTACACATCGATTTCTTCTAATAATAAAAACGTCTTTCATAAAAAGCTCTTCACACCGCACGAATGAAGCTTGTTTACCTCATGTATCAGT
The DNA here is from genome assembly GCF_964261635.1 of Lissotriton helveticus. Taxonomy (NCBI): domain Eukaryota; kingdom Metazoa; phylum Chordata; class Amphibia; order Caudata; family Salamandridae; genus Lissotriton; species Lissotriton helveticus. Next base: position 1,219,430,520 of record NC_136061.1, read on the forward strand.
TTTTATTATTACACAATATAATGAATTGACCGACACCAGAAAAATAGAAGGCTGAGTGGCCTTGCTTGTCTCAAACCTGTGACCTCTTTAAAGCAGTTATCTGCAGAAAGTATTTAAATCACTGACCTATGATGTCTCAGGAGATAAAATATGGGGCCATTAAAATACTTTATTTCGGCCGAGGGCCATAAAAAGTTACGCACCAAAACAAAATATTCAATTGCCTACACTCAACTGTACTGCATACATGTATTAAACACCCGTTTGATATCAACAAAAATTCATCAAGTAATATATATATATAATATTCTCAGTAAAATGATCATCAATCTCAGGATAAAACAATATAAGCTGGTCACTAAGTATTCCAATACGCTCCCCTATTGTATTCATGTTTAATATCAGCTAAAACTTTATATGATACAATTAAAAATAACAAATTGTTTTATGCAATTCAAAGTGCTTTTCCAAGTAGAAAGTGTATTGTTCATTATCGCATCACAGCTTTAGTCCCATTTTGTTTTTATAATCCCTACTGCAAACAAATATACGGATAGGGCAAATATTACATACAGTACAATGCTAACTGTCAGCAGCCTCAGTGCGTATTGGTGCTTCCTGAATCCCAGTGTATTGCACAACGGACATATCCATTTCCTCCTTGCCCGAGTGTATGCTGGGCAGAAGAATAGGATGTGCGCTGTTATTTCAATAGACCTTAAAGTGCATGGAGTACATAAAGTGCAGGTGCGATCTCTCTCTGTTCCCCAATTTACTGTATAACTCTTGATCTGCAGAGTGTCATATCTTAAATTTAAATACAGAATTCTTGCTAAATGTGGTTGTACATTATCAAGGAATTCTTCGAAGCTTGGATTTGGTTTTACAGTAAGAAATTGGGTTGTTAGTCTTCCCACACTTAGGTCACAATGGAATGCGTTCAAGATATGTAGCCAGTAGGTTCTTTTCAGTACATTTTTGCAACATGGTGTTAAATTATATGGCTCGATCCAGTAGCAACTGAGGCCTAAGTCCATGAGCCATTTCTTGACAAATCTTAGCCAAGGGAAAGTGAGACATCTATCAATGGCTAGGAGTTCTCTTACACCTTCTCTATATAAACTATGGGGGATATTACAATCTCCTTGCGCCACCAGAGCATCACTCTTTTTCATTCTCCGGTGGTGCTTTGTGCTGGGCCATATTTACAAGGCAAAGCAAAGCCGCCCTGCGTGGCTTTTCATGGCCTTGTAAATATAGCTCACTTTTATGCATTGCTCTGCGTGAAAGGGACGTTCCATGGGTGTTGCTGTGGGGGTTCATATGCAGCACCCATGTATTCTGACGCATTCCCTGATTTACAAGGTTGTGTAAACCTGGAAATGCGCCAGATCTTATTGCCTCCTCATCGGAAGCCTAAAATTGGTGCAATGAGGAGATATAACTTTATTTCTCCTTGTTTTTTCTCTTTCTATATGTGTTGCATTCTGAAACACACATAGAACAAGGAACACACCATCAATGATTGTTGTTGTGCAGGGAGGTGTCAATTCTTCAACGAAAACAGTCATTCCTGCAACGCACTGCAGGCACCCTTATACCGTGGTGCAAGTGCAACTGCATTGGTGCTAGGCAGCCTACTGTGCACCAGCGCAGAGGAAAGAACAGGAATGTGTCATATTGTAGTAATTACGATGAATATCTGCACTGTCCGAATAGTGCAGCTCGCCGCAGCACGATCGTTTGCAGCACTGTGTCATTATCCTCTAAATATGCCCTTAAGTGTGGGCACTATGGGGTTTATTTACCAGCCCCTTGCAATGCCGGAACAGCACTTTTTGTGATACACCAACAGCCCAAATTACAAATTCATGTCTATGAGGCCACACAAAATCACTATGTGTGGCTTTGGTTAGTCTCACAGATATGGAGTCAGGCATGGCAGGGCAAATCTCTGCATTACCTTACTCTGCTCTCTGGAGGCATTCCATGGGTGTTGTGGTGGGTGTTCCAGCGCAACAGCCATGGATTTTGATGCTGCCCCAGATTTACAAGATAATGTAGACCTGGGGAAGTGCCAAATCCTTTTGCCTCCCTAGGTGAGTTGTAATGAGTGGAAATATCTATTTTTTTCCTCGTTTTTTTCCTCTTTCTATGTGTGCTGCATTCTGTAGCACACATAGAAAGAGGAAAACTCTTTAGGATTGTTTTTGTGCAGGAAGGGACCCCTTCCTGAACAAAAACAATCCTGCTGACAATTGGCGCTAGGCTTCCAAAACGGTGCCAGAGGACAGGAAAGGAATCCACTGTATTGCATAAATGAGGTGTATTCCTGCCCTTTCACTTAAGAGTAGGACTGGTCAGCAAGGTCGCTTGCTGTGTTGCGCTATGCCAAATCCTTATAAATGGGGGCCTTTATGTTCTATCCTGCTTACCTGCATTGTCTCAGCTAATAAGTACATGAAAATTTGTGAAGTCAGTTTATTCGCAAATGTGTCCCATTTTTGTGAATTTCGCTAGATTTATAAAGCTTAATGACAGTAACTATTATTTTTTTTTTAAGAGGGTGCTTTAGATGTTAATCATGACATTATAAAAACCGTTACAACTGATGCCTAGTGCCTCAAGGGACACAGAGCCTCATTTACAAGAACTGATGCATTGCTGTGTTGCGGCAGCGATGCGTTAAAATTACTTGCGATCCATGATGTCATCTTTAAACGCCATGGATGCACCATATTTATGGCATGGCACACCATGGCATAAGGTATAGGCTATGTCAAAAACATTTGATGCTTCGGTGGGCGTCAAGTTGCAGTGGAAAGTGATGCATCTGGAGCAAAACTGACGTAAGGCTGGTTAGCAGCATGTAAAGTGACACTAATTGTTTTTGCGTCACTTTTCAATTACTCAAGCGTAAAAAACATAAAAAATGATTACACTTTGGCAAACAAGAGTGACATGCTTCACAGAAGGAAGCCATGGAGCAAGGAGAAAAGAGCAGCAGCAGCCAGGACAACAACCCCAACAACCCGAGCACCAGCCAGGATGTTCAGACAGATTTACAAGGGAAGAGAAAGAGGAAGTGCAAATTCAGTGAGGAGTAGAATGACATCTTGATCACTGGGGTGACAGAGCACCAAAATGAGCTCTTTGTCACCTGGGAAAATAGAGGCCATTTGGCAGTCCATAATGGCCAAGATCAACAACGTAGGACAAGGCAAGAGGGCAATCACTATTGTAAAAAATAGTGGCACAATATAAGGATGAAGGAGAAACCGGCTAACAACCTGAAGGCATCCATTAGACCAGAGGAGGAAGCCGGGCACCCCAGGAGGAGCTGGATGCCTTGGAGGAGCGGGTGACAGCTGTCCTCCCAGAGGAGTTGGTGTCAGTAGTTCTGATACAGGACACTGCAGCTCACAAGGAACAACCAGATCTACAGGGTAAGTTGCAACAAGTAGCAATGTGGGCAAAAAGGTGATGTTGTGAAGTGCAGCTAGCTATGTCCCAGCACTCCACTGTGTTATATGCAGGGCAAAGGTCCAGAATCTGAGTCATGTACCACTAAGCATCACATAAGTTTAAGTCAGACTGCCCAATTACATGTGGCACAGCTCAGTCAAACTCTGTCTCGTTTCTCCCTTCCATGTTTGAAGTACAGCCAAGGTCGGACTGGCGATAGAGGCAACCAAGTATTTCCCCACTGGGCTGCCAGGGTGGGCACCGGTTTTGGACCCCTGGGGGGCTGTTTTTGTTACTCCGTCTGGTTTTGTAGCATAGGTGTAATATCGCCCATGTAACAAATGCGACAGCGGTAAGATGGAAGTTGTGCTTATAACTAGCACGATTCCACCCCACCTGCGGGGGTCGGCTAAGCTGTTTGACAGTGCAGGTTTTGGTTCCCAGTACGGCCATGAGTACAGCACCAGTCCAGGTTCATCTTTGTATACTGGAACTCGCAGTGGAATGTACAACATGAATCACCAGAACTATAAGTCCCAGAATACAAAGCAAAATGTATGACTGAAACCACATCATGCATGGACACATTAACCCTGCCCAACCTGACTGTTAACATGCAGAGCACCTTGCACCATGAGGCCAATGTGTCTAACTTGGTCCCTTGCACACAAATGTGGACTGTAAAGCAATGAAAGGGACTGGGCTTCTCAGAGGAGGAACTGCACACCTGAGAATGGAGTCATGTGTGGAGCATGAGAAGGATCACATACAGGAACATGCCAAGAGCCACTTGTATAGTAAACTGCATGAAAGTACATAACATGCAGCTGTTCCGACATTTAGGGTGAGAGCACACATGTGTCTGCTGCCTTGGTAGGCAGCAACCGAAGTCCTGTCATGAACTACATCAGGCTGGGTGTGGGGGTGGATGCAAGTAATGCACACCAGAGGACCATGTGTGTTGAAACAAAAGATGGTTGTTAGAAATGGGATTTCTGGTTGGCTAAGGCTTGCGCCAAAGCCAGGCAGAAACCACCACTCTAGTCAGGGCAAGGAAGTTACACAGCAAGATAACCCCTGCTCACCCCCTTGGTAGCTTGGCACAAGCAGTCAGGCTTATCCCGGAGGCAATGTGTAAATCATTTGCGCAACAAACACACACAGCAGAAACACACTAGGTACACCACAAAAAGGAACTCCACGCAAGGTTATGTATAAAAATAGCCTTTGTATTACCATAAACCCATAAGATCATAATCACATAATTACACTGTGCCAACTGGCACTGGGCAGTATTTACAGGGGATTATATACACAGGACAGGCCCACATGGGCCACTGTCAGAATAAGCACTTAGTAGAAATAACACTTAGAATGTAGAATAATTGTAGCACAAAATAATGAACACAACCAGTAACCACTGGTAACAAGTAGGTACACACTACGCAATCCTAACCACCTTAGGCATATATCACGCAGGGAACCATGAACTCACAAGCATAAATTATACTAGGCAACACAACCTCCTAAGCATATAAACACAGTTAGAAGTATCACAAGCATAAAGGCATTGCACATTACGCATAAATCACATTAGGCATTAGGTCATTACCAACATGAACACAAATACCATCACCTTGCGTAGAATTACATTAGATACTTCCCCCAGACCAACTTGGCCTCTCAGGGGCTCACACGCCCTTTGTCCAAAAATATCAGGGTGGGCAGCCAAAGAAGAATGCACCAGTGTTCTTAGGGCCTAAATGATGCAGCTGCCCACTAAGTGCTGGGCAGCCGGGGAATTGAGCCTGGGCACCAGCGTGCAACCTGGCTCTCCTCTGGGGCTCAAAGAAACAACCGGGCCCCCAAATCACGTTGCAGCCTTTCAGGCTCTACCTACAAGAAATGCCCCCGGGAGCCTAGTGGGCTCTAAAACAAATATGCGGCCAAACAACGGTGGAGCCTCTCGGGCTCGGACTACAACAATGCCCCAACTACCGTTGGAGTGGCCCGCTGCCTTCAGGGGCTGCTCAACAAGCCAGGCTGCTCCCAATCCAAAGCCCTCACTCACCGGCTTCTATCTGCAACACGGGGAGGCTCCGACGTACCGGCCAGCTTCCCTCTTGCTGCAGCGGTGTTGCGGGCTCTCCTCACACCACGGAAGCCCCGCCAGCGCCAGCAGCCCTTCTCCTTCCCCGGAGGCACTCCTGGGCTCTTTGACTCGCGCACCTCTCTCGGTGGGGCCACAGGAGCGCGGGTGGGCTCCCGTCCGCTTCCTGGTTCTTCTCCGGGGCCCGCCCTGCTTCCTGGGTGCCCGTGGGGAAGCCCTCGAGCCGGGGACAAATCCCTGCGCGGCCCAGGGATGATGCGGCGGGAATCCTGAAAGCCGGGGCCAATCTCAGCGCGGCTAGTAGGCGGGCACAGCACTCTACCCGGAAGCCCTCAGGCCGGCGGCAGTGACGTTTTCCACGGCAAAACGAGGGATAGGCACCCTCAATAGAACAAAATGAGCGGGGTGGGCACCCGCTCGGAATTGGGCAAATAAAAACGGCAGTACACGGGGTAGGCTCCCGTTACACGCACACGATCCCTGGCAGGGTGGGCACCCACTATGCATATTACCAAGGCAAATATGCAGGGTAGGCACCCGCTTGATCTGGGCACAAAGGCAGGGGGATCCCCACGCCGGGGACTCCCTCTGCAGTGCGATCCCAGCTCCGTGCTGCAGTTAAGAGTAGAAGCGCTCCCCAGGAGGGAAAATAAAGCACTCCCAGCACTCAGGATATAGCGCTCCCCAGGCGCTTTTAGAGGCAAAGTCCAGGAAAGTCTTGTAGGAGGTAGGTTGGGCAAAGGCTGGGCCCAGGGGCCAGCTCACAGGGCCCTCCAGGCAGGGAGGCAGTCCCCAGTGGCGGTCCTCCTGGCGCCCAGCAGCAGCAGCAGGCTCCCCTCAGATTAGGACCAGAAGAACATTTTACATAGGGTCACAACCCCTTTTTATACACATTTTTCCTTTGTCTGGCAGCACAGGGCTAAGGAAAAACCAGATGCAACTGGTTTTGGAGCTCTTGGTTGTGCTCAGCCCCTCTCACCATTCACAGGACAGGCTAGGGACATCAGATGCACCACAAGGGGCGGAGCCAGCATTGTGGAGGGAAGGCCTAGCCCTATTCAGGTCCCAGGTGCACTCCTCCCTCCCATCAACATGCAGATCTCTCCATTCACCACCGGGGCAGACCCATCCTGACTTGTTATGTTATGTTATGTTATTTATGTTTTTAATATAGCGCAACGGATACTCAAAAAGAGTGTCCCGGCGCTTTGGGTAAGGGGAACAGATTCAGAATAACATAACGCAATTAAAAAGAACACAAAAAGACAACACACACACAAAAAAACAAGAAAGAGCAGCTAATGAGGCCTACTGGGTGAACAACCAGGTTTTAAGACCTCTCCTGAAGTCCAAAAGACTAGTCGCTCCCCGAAGTGAGAGTGGAAGCGCGTTCCACATCTGTGGGGCTAGCAGACTGAAAGAACGGCCGCCCCGGCGAGCTCTCTTAATGCGAGGGACGGCCGCCATAAGCAGCGATTCAGACCGCAGAGAGCGGCCCGGATGGTAAAAGACCACTCTCTTCTGGAGATGTTTAGCTCCTACTGCGTGGAGTGCCTTATAGGCCAATATCATGGCCTTAAAAGCGATCCGTTTACGGATCGGAAGCCAATGCAAAGTCCTAATTAACCCAGAGGCACTGGCGCGTCTGTTTAGACCAAAAATGGCCCTGGCCGCCGCATTCTGCGCGACCTGAAGCCGCTGCAGCAGGTACTCAGGTAGGCCCAGGTAGAGAATGTTGGCATAATCCAACCTGGAGCCTATCAGGGCCTGCACTGTCAGCCTCCTATGCTCCTCCGACAAAAGAGGCAGGAACCTCCGCAGCGTTTTTAATAGGCCGAAGCAGGTGCCGGTCACCCCAAAAATCTGGGCTTTCATTGACAGTCCCCCATCCATCTTAACCCCCAAGTTCTTAGCCACAGGGGAAGAGCCGGACGGAGGGAACATGTCAATGGGCCACCAGGCCTGCCAGCTAGGCTCCGCATCGCACCCGAAAAAGAGTACCTCGGACTTATCGGAGTTGCACTTGAGGCTGTGCAGTTGGAACCATGAAAACACAGCCCCAAGGCAACTCCGGATACTCTCCCCGTCAAAGTCAGCCCCTCTCTCGCAAGAGAAGAGGAGCTGGGTGTCGTCGGCATATGACACGATCCGGACACCGAAAGACTCCACGACCGCCGCCAAGGGGGACAGAAAGATATTAAAGAGGGTCGGGCTCAAAATAGAGCCCTGAGGGACCCCGACTCCCAATGGCGGCATCACAGCGGTGTCAGGCGGCGTCCAGATCGTTTGCCGGCGGTCGGCAAGAAAGGATGAAAACCATTTGAGCACCGTCCCCCGCAGGCCAATCTCATAGAGTCTTGCGAGAAGGCCATCATGGGGGACGGTGTCAAAAGCCGCCGACAAATCCAGCAACACCAGCATGACTTTGCCACCGGTATCCAACACTCCCTTGATGGTTTCAGAAACCTCAAGGAGCGCGGTTTCGGTACTACGATTAGTGCGGAAGCCAGACTGGGAGTCGTGCAAGATCTCATGAGACTCCAGGTAATTGGAGAGCACCGACTGGACGTGCTTCTCCAGGATTTTAACGAGGGCCGGCAACAGCGAAATCGGTCTATGATTGGCTGGGACCTTCGGGTCGAGCCCCGGTTTTTTTAGCAGCGGGATGACCATCGCCTGCTTCCATCCTGGCGGAACCACTCCCTGACTCAACGAAAGATTGAGAAGAGGGTTCGCCAGTGGGTTAACCACCTCCGCCAACTTATCCAAGAGCTTAGCTGGGCATGGGTCAAGTGGCGACCCCGATTTTAAATTGCCCATAAGTGCTAAGGAGGCAGAGGCCGGCAGAGATGGAAACTCGGCCAAAACGGCGCCCTGCCAAGCGGGAGAGGGAAGGCCAGCCGCGGAAATAGACGATGTTTCCTCAGGCGCTCCCAATGGAAAAGAATCCTGAATAAGCTTTATCTTGGCCGTAAAAAAACAGGCAAGGTCCGCCGCCCAGGACTCTAGGGGCACCTCTTCCGACGTGACGGTCCGGGGAGAAGTAAATTCTCTCACAATAGTAAAGATTTCCTTACTAGAGTTCTGGAGCCAGGCAAACCAGCCAGCTCCAGCCAAACACAAGCCAGACAGTCAGTTCACATTTACTACACAGACATGCCAACTTCTAGAAGTGGCACTTTCACACCATACACATTAAATCCACACACATCATCACGCACTCCCCACACATCAGAAACTACCATGGACACACACATTCCCTATGCATTCCTATGGGAGGGCAGGCCAATCTCACCACACGCACTCAGAGTGCGCATGCACTTTACACTGGGACACAGTGTTAAAGTGCGCAGAAGCCAAAAATAACTAACACCAAGTCACATTAAAAAGCAAAAAGTTTAGGGGTGTACCTGCCAGAAGGGCCAAGTCCAACAATGGTGTGTGGCCCTGCTGGGCCCCTGATAGTGCAGTGCATTGAAGGTGCTGGCTGAGTATGTTTAACTAACACTGTGTCTGAATAAGTAGACATTGCATATCAAGGAGGTGAAAAGGGATATCTGTAATGCAAGGTAGCCTGACCAAGACACATGCACTGCTGTGTCTAACAGTGTCACACTTGTGTTGCAGCTGGGAAGAGATGACAAAGATGAGACCATCCTGCATGTGATGTGGCCCTGGGTGAGGATGTTGCACTTGCTAGGAGGGTGTCTGAACATAAATTTACTCGCTATGCCACATATGTTAAAATCAGAGGATGGGGAACAGAGATCTGTCAAGGCATAGGATTAACTAGTTTGCCACCACAAAGGGCAGGAGTCAGGGATGTTTGGAGACTGATGTGGATGGGCCAAATTATGTGGCAAACCTGGATGGGCACATGTCACCAATTCCAACACTGCTACCATGTGGGCTACAGCTTGACCCATAGCCCTCAACAACAGCCAGCTATGTCAGTACATTAGATGTAGTCCTGCATGTTGTTGGAGTTGTAGGCCCTTGAAAGTCAATGTATTATCTGGGTTCCATCAGTGTGTGGCAGTCTGTTGAGTCCCTGGCCCAAAATCAGGATTACCAGAGGAGGCATGTACACATACAATGGGGGGGGGGTTGTCAAATGATGGATGATGCTCTGCAGATAATCAACTCTGATAATGATGAAATGGGCAGAGCATCAGTGCTAGTAGTCTACCAAGTCCGACTGGGCCTATCCTCTCAGAGTTGGCACACAGTGCCCACTGTCCACAAACATGGAACCATCTGTCTATGCAATAAAATCATATGAGTATACATAATGGGAAACCCATGGTAAGTACATGCCTTTACACATTCCTGTAGTGTAGCAGGTATGGAAGCTGTGTAGAGGTGTGCAGGATATGTATGAAAAACTGAATCCTTTGAACTGTGAAAGCACAATGTGCATGCAAAATAGCACAACATGGCAGAGTGCTGTGAGGCACAGTGTGGAAGGCAAAACTGCATGATCGTAACTACTTCATGACCAAATCCACCTCACCTTCACAGGAGCTGTGAGCTGAGTACCTACCGGTCTCAGGGAATTCAGGCACCCTGGGGGCTACATCAGGGCCGGACTGGGAACCACAACCGGCCCTGGCAAAGTGCTCGGCCGGACCCCCTCCCCAATCGGAGGGGGGGGGGGCGGGCGAGCACTTTGCCGGGGACGGGTTTCGGTCGATTTTGTTACAGGGCCGATTTTGCAGCTACGCTGCAAAGACGGCCCTGTAACAAAAACGGCCCCAAGGGCCCAACACCAGCCCCCACCCGTGTGGCGCTCCGGGGGATTGCCCGGTGCCCGCTATGGCCAGTCCTGGCCTGGGCTACATGCAATGTGCACAGTAGTGGTGTCAATGCGTCAAAACACAATCAGTATAAGCATCATGAAAAACAAAGCAAATCACCAAGGCAGATGTGGACCTTAACTCATATCATACATGCAGGAATGGCAGGCCCAGCAAGCTGTGTAACTGTGTTGCAATATGTGTCATAACACAACAAGTCAGCCTTATCACATAGTGGTTGTGTGAAGAATGCAAAGATACTGCCATCTGCAAGCCAACTACAGTGCAACGTGGCCTTGAAACCTATGCCCTAAGATGTCGTAAGCATCAAGTCTGATTGTCAAGCAGATTACTTATGTCCCCATCTAACATAGATCAACAAATATCTATTTCATTGCAGAGGATGTATCACCAACTCCTGACCAGCTGCCTGTCCTGGAAGAGGGTTCTGCTGATGATGACAGCCTGCCAACCCTCGATCAAGACACTCTCGAGCAAAACCTATACTCCATTCAGACACCATCTCTGATCGCACGAAGGTCCGACAGTGTTGCGTGGTCTCCAGAGGGTCCCCCACTCACCCAACAAACCAACAGCCAGCCCACCCGCAGCCCTGGACTCCAAGGACCCACAAGTTGAATTCTAATGTTGTGCAGTAGGAGTCTGGCAGATGTGTGGGTGGGGATGGAGACCATGACGGGCACCCTAGAAGGAGTCCATAAGTGCCCCAGTCCCAAAAAATGTAAAAAAATCCCAGAACCTGTGTTCTAGACACAGAATGTACTATGCTTCCCCGCAAAGGGCTACCTTGTAAACCTTATTTAAAAAACATATACTTAAACATGAACAATAATAATTATCATACAAATTCCAGCACAATATTAGCTGGATAAATACATTTTCCATATCAATATCAATATAGTCTTTATTTCGATTTGTTTCAATCATAAAAGACAGTGTACATCTATAAGAAATATTTTAAAATGATTGTAATACAATTAATCAGCGATAGTCAATCCATTAACATCATGTAATGTTCACAAATTTTAAACATTACTACAATAAAATTACAACAAGATAAAAAATATGATAAAATGATTTGATTGTGTATTTAAAAAGCTAAAAACAAGGAGTAGATAACAACCACGTACAACTTATCTGATACAAAAACTGCTAAGCCCATAGTACTACAGAAAACAGACCAATAGTAGCAACCTGGGGGCACTTGCCAGCCAATACAAGGGATAGAGCTACCACCCCGGGACATAATCCTCATGACCTCCTATGAACGATCTGACAAGGCCAAAGTGCAATTCGTTTTTATTGCTTGGATAACCCACATCAAACTCAAAAATGTGGCCACTGCGATCACAATGGGTTCCTCCGTATTGATCTTTAAAATCCTAAGTGCCACCATAGCACATCTAGTGCCCAAATTCATACAAATTGGTTTTAGCCGTTTATTCATGGGTGACTTATATGCTGGGCAAACAAATAGGATATGGGCAAGTGACTCAATTTGGGCTGGACAGAAGGAACATTTGCCATCCGTTGGGGGCTTCCATCTGCCGGTGAGAGCTTTTGTTGGAAGCGAGCCCACTCTGAACTGATGGTATAACTTCCTATCGTTCGGTCTGGTGATAAGATCCCAATAGGGCTCAAGCTTGGACTCGTCTTTATGCTCCAATAATTATTTCACCATAGTTGGCCCAGCGGCTGATGAAAGAAGCTTGGTTTTAACCATATTCCAATATGCTGCCTTGAGGTCCCTTTTAGATGGAAATAGGGTGTCCTCAAGGGCCACCCATAGAGAACTCATCCCCATATTGGTCAGGGTGGTTTTTAACTTGGTTAACCAAGATATCTTGCATGAACAGCCCAAAGCCCTAACTTCAGTGAACGCCTTAGCATATAATGAGAGCTCTGGAGTTGTCCAAAGCCTTCTCCAATATGCAATAGATCTAAAGTGGGCTAGGTCCTCTATACTATGACTGCCCAGATCTAAGTATAAGGGCATGAGTGGGGTGGATAAACCAATTTTTTTATCCAGTTTTTCAATGTAAATAAGTTCTTGACATGAATCATCTATGAAGCTGAAAGTCATGATATCCACTTGCAAATGAAATTCAGTCCAACCCAATGCATTTCGAGGCAAAAAGGACCCTTCATCAGGAGTATCGCTAAGCAAACAGTAATGATTCCATATTAAAAATTTGCCTCATACAGTAACAGATATTTGACATATGAATTGAGCTGTGATTATGGGACTGGTCGCAAACTTAAGAGAAAGAACTGGAAGAAGGAATAAGAATCTAATTAATAGTCTGAGAATCCGTAGCTTGTAGCAAGTATAACTGATATTATGGAAAAATTACTGATATTATAGAAAAATATGGGAGGGTGGAAAAGGAGTGAAAATAGTGATTACAATACATGCACATGGACGCACGTTGGAAATGTAAAGAAAGCATTGGATGCGTAGAGAGAACGAATGGATAAAACTTGTGGTAAAAACTCCGAACCTGCTGCTAGAGGTAAAAGCAAATAAAAGTAAGAATATGCCAAATGAATCGCCCAAACCGTGTGAACCACACGATAAAGTGAAGATGAGTGGCAGAGGCAGGATTGTGAATACTCTGACTTCCAGCATGCTGCCAGAAGTAAATGAGTGTAAAAGTAATAACGCGCCGAATTGAACACCAAAACCATGCAAACACGCAATTAAATATATACCGATTGCGACAAACATGCTCTGATGAAAATATAGAAAGAAAGATTGGTGACTCTGACCACTTACATGAAATGCATTGACATGATCCGTAAAGAATGATCACCTCGATGGATGACTGTCTAGACTTCATAAAAAAAGTACTTCATTAGGTGACAACATTTGCTTATGGCAAATCCAAGAAATAAAGGCCAAAATGTTCGGCTTCCCCGGCCTGTGTGTCAGCTCAAAAGGGTCCAGCAAAGGAAACCTGTGTCGTGCCGCGAGTGACCGGAGTCGAGTGCAGAAAACGCGAAGGTGTACGTATACAATTGTACATGCCAGTGCTTAAAAAACAAGAGAAGGACTAAAGTTGATGTACGTGTTAAAAAGCTAAAGATACAATAATGTTACAATATTCAAGAAACAGGAATAAGAAAAGCTAGTAGCATTGGGGCATATAATCAAGAAAAGCGTTAAAATTATCGCCGGTTTAGCGGCAGAAAACTGCCGCTAAAGCGACGATAATGGGCTTGATAATATGCCCTGGAGAATTCCAATAGAAGCCCATGTTCACACCAGAACATGGACTTCTTTTTTTTATTTTATTTTTAAGGGTTTTATTGAAGAAAACAAGAGAAATTTACATATATCGGGTGTCATACATAGAATACAATATTGCGATAGGTGAGCGAATAAATCAATGTGGAAAATTCAATTCCAAGGAGTATGCAATGTCAACCTAGTTCGGTACATCAATAAGGAGAAGTACGATCAACAATACAGCGAAGTAGCAGCCAGAAGGGCTCACCCACCCATAGTTCAGGATAATGAAGACCAAGTCTGACACCCCGATACATAAGAAAATCAATACAGGATAAACAACCCGTCTCTCGTAAAAGAAAAAAAGAAGAAGGAAAAAAAAGGCCATAGAACTAAACTAAAGCAAAATAACAAACCCCTCCCCAATACCCCCACCCTGCACCCCTGCAATGGCTACGGCCCATCCCCACTAGCAGTGTGCCTGTCGCCCCGGAACTAGACCTAAAAGAAGGAAGAAGAAAGAGTGGAGGAGGAAATATCAAACAGGCCCCCGGTCTCCCTTACCCCCGCGAGTAGCAGCCCGCCCCTACACGTATCCAGAATAATACAATGCAACGATTAAAATCAAACAGGGGGGAGCTTAGAAGAACCACCCAACTCCCGCGCTAGTATAGGTTACAATCCCGTATCAAATGTAGTCATTGTTCAAACCCATCCAGTCAAAGTCAACCCTGGCCGCTGCGATTTTTCATGCAAGCCCTGTCCGCTCGATCCGCCATCTCCATGAGAGTATCAAAATGTTGAGAAAGTTCAAAGTCAGTACGGAAGGATTGAGGCCAGGAGAATAGTACACAAAGTCTAAGAGTCAAACAATATCCGCAGTCCACCAAAGATAAATCGCTAGAGCGTATTTGAATCATCCAGGAGAAAAAGGGTGAGGTAACAATCCTACAGGCACTGGGGAACTCGCCCTGAAATATAAGATCATCCATGTCCTTCTGGGGCGGTATCGGCATAGAGCATGATGTAGATTTGATAGTCCGGGGCTCTCTAGCAGTCGTTCGGGGGTCGACAAAAGATACCAAGTCTGGCTTCAGAACGGGGCCCTCCGTCTCAGACGCTTCTTGCTCCGCGGGTAGAACAGCTTGTTCCAGAACCAACATAGGGTCGGAGTCCGGTCTCCGGTAGATGATATCAACCGCTACGACCATCCTCTGGAGGATGGCGGTGACCTGTGAATGGAGCTCCCCAATGGCGGCCATTACAGTATGCAGCAACGGTATACATTCCACCCGCTCCATTGCCCCTCACGAAGCGACCAAGCAGGTCTCTGAACCCCGGAGGTCGACTACTCCGGGGCACCAGGCACAGGCAAATCCGATGACAACTGTAGGCACTCTCAAAAGTGCGATCTCAACACCGTCGCCTCCAGCGAGGAACCAAGCCCATCGACCCCGGGAGCCCAACGGGGCCTCCGGTCAGCGGATCCCCGACCACAGCAACCAATGCGTCACGCCGCCATAGCTGCGAGATACTGCCACCTATCCACCATCCGAAATGGACAAGAAACACTCCACTCCGGGAGACCGGACGTCACCCACTTCCCGCGGCCGATGTTATTCAACTCCAACCCGGCTGGGTTAGAAATCGAGGCCCCGGCTTCAACTCTGGGTTAGGCCGAGAATGGAACACGGCGTATCTTTGTTATTCAAGCAGCTAGAAATTCCGGGATTGCTCCTTTAAAGTCAGGAACACATCAGCTGCACGGGAGTCCGGGGAGAAATCAGGATAATCGCCAGGATTTGTGAGCGACTGGCGGAGGTCGGGGGAGCCGAGAGCTTATGCGGCCATCTTGGTTGCTAGCGTAGCTCCTCCCCGAACATGGACTTCTATTGGAATTTTCCAGGGCATATTATCAAGCCCATTATCGCCACTTTAGCTGCAGTTTTCTGCCGCTAAACCGGCGATATTTTTAACGTCGTTCTTGATAATACGCCCCATTGTGAGTTAGAAAAAAAGTACTTACGTGTGTTAAAACTGTTCAACGTTAACAACACCATTTTGCCAAAACAATGTGAAACATGACGTACAATGTTTTGTGGCACCCACCGGGAATACAAATATTATAATACACACGAACTGTAATACATCTTAAATACTTTCCACACTGTGCATAATAATCTCCACAAAGATCGAGAATCTGATGAAATATATAGCTCGTGAAACTGTTCCAGTCGATTTCATAAACAGAAAGTCTTATTAGATATCACTAACTGATGACATTGGTGAGAATTTATACAACGCAATTTAGATAGAAGAAAATTACAACACTTGCAAAGAAAACGAAAAGAATCCAGAAACTGTCAATGTCAAAAGTGAACGCAAAATAGGAAAATTATTCATTCTCATGTCCTAATTATCTTGTCAATTGTTGTTAAAAAGACATGAAACAAGCCTGAGATTAATAGCATATGGTCAAAAAGCTGGAATCAATTTTTACATTGCACGTGCTCATCTCATGCGTGGTTAACAATCAATTATAATCAAACATTAACCACACATAAAGCATAGGCCCTGTGTGTCTGCGATTGATAACTCACTGTCAAGTGCTTGATACAGAAGCTGTGATTCCTCCCTCTCATCGGTAAGTAGCTCTGTGTGTGAACTAAATGGAGTAGAATGTGTGCTGGGCCATGGAGCAATAACACATAAGCTGAGGGACAGAAATTGTAACCTGTTTGGACCGCTTACTGTGTATTAAAGGAAACACAATAGTTCCAATTTGTCGTTCAGGCCCTTCGGATGTAAAGAGTCCAGTGGGTTTCTCGTTGTGCCAGTAACTTAGCCATCTCCCTATCGGCTTCTGGGTGATTCTTTTAGGATGGTGTAAAGTACTTGTGCATTGGTGTGCCGCTGCTGGGCATTAGAGGGCAAAGATCACACGTTGCATGTTACAGTCTGCTGTATGCTTCAACCATATCTGTTTGCTTGTCCGTGGGTGTGAAATTCTTCTCTCTACCATTACATTGTTGCAATGTATGCATCTATTGCATTTCAGCATTCCTTTACATGTTGCATCTCCTTTCTCTTTAGTCGGGGATAATAGTTCTCTAAGGCTGTTGGTTCTCTTGTAAGTAAACAAGGGTTATTCGGAAAATAAATCTCTGAAGTCGGGCTCCATCTGAAGTAGTTCCCATCGTCTTAGGATGATCCTCTTAATGGTGGATGATTTTGTGGAAAATGTAGAAACAAAACCTTCTCTATTCGGTGGTTCCTTTACTTGTTTCTCCAGAAGATTCCTCCTATCTACTGTTTGTACTTGTCGATCTGCTGTGCTTAGAACCTCGGCGGCATATCCTCGGTGTAGAAATTGAGCCTTGTATTCCAGTATGGTCTCAGTACTCTCCTCTTGATTAGATGTAAAATGCTTGACCCTTGTGAATTGTGAAAAAGGAAAATGTTTTTTCAATATGGGGGGATTAAAGCTGCTAAAAAAAAAAGTATTGTTCCTATCTGTTGGCTTTTTGAATACCTTTGTGTTGATGCCTGTCTCAGTGATCATATTATGTACATCCAAGTAGTTGATGCAGAATTTATCAATGTTGTGTGTGAATTTTATTTCGGGATTTTTTCGATTGAATATATGCAGATTCGCTTCATTTTCATGTCTTGTCCCATTCCAAATAAGAAAAATATTGTTAATGTACCTGCGGTACATGGTGAGATTTTTTGTCAACGACTCTCTTGCTAAATTGTGATCTGTCTCAAATTTGAGCATAAAGAGGTTAGCATAGCTGGGGGCTCCCGAAAAACCCATCGACGTTCCTTTAGTTTGCAAGTAGTAGGTCTTCTTCCAGTTCAAATAACTGTGGAACAAACAAAAGTGTAATCATTCAAGCAAACACACTTGTGTTCACCTTTAGTTCCTCTGAATAGAGCAGTGCCCACTCTATTGCCTCTGTACCCTCCTGGTGAGGTATCGAGGTGTAGAGTGCTATGATGTCCACTGTGCATAGCCACACTTCTTGATGTGTTGTCATTTTTAAGTCTCTAAGCAACCTAAAAAAATGTCTGGTGTTCTGTATATATGAAGGGCTTGCTTGTACCAGTGGCTATTGAAAAGTGTCCAAATATGTATCTATCAGTTCATGGATCGATCCACAGCCAGAGACTATGGGTCTAAAAGGTGGATCTAGAAGATACTTGTGTATTTTGGGAAGCATATAAAGAGAAGGTCGTCTTGGGTATTCTATGTATAGAAGTTGTTTGGTTTTCTCATTAATCCATTCCATATCTATTGCTCTGGATAATACGGAAGATAAAGACTTCATGAATTCTGCCATGGTATGTTGTGCTAGTGGTAAATATGTGCGGTCATCTTTTACATGTTCCTCCACCTTGCGTTCGTAGAAGCTTCAATCCATGACAAACAAGGCACCACCCTTGTTTGCTGGTAGAAATGACAAAGCTTGATTCTTTTATAATGCCTTAAGGGCTACTTTATCACTTTTAGACATATTGTTGTGTTTTGACATGAAACTGAATGCTTTTTGTAAATCCTTCTTTACCAATGTCTCAAAGATGTCAATTGTTTTATGTGAAACAGGAGACGCGAATGCGCTCTTGGGCATGACATCTTGGTACCTTGGTTCTTCATTGGTAATGTTTGTAGTATCCAAAATATTGAAGAAATAATGGAGGCAGAAGTTCCTGGTAAATTTGATCAAAACTATGTCAGTCTGAGCTTTAGTGTGAAATGTGTGAACCTAGGAAATGCCTTTATTCTAAATATAAATCTGTGATGGAGTTTGGCTAGATGAAGAAATGTTAATCACTAGTGTTTCTACTTACGGTTACTTCATTTTTTGTTGTGTCTCTTGCCACTCTGAGTCTTGCTTTTCCTGGTGGTTGATGTATCTGTGACATTGATGGATTGTTGGCTGCTGGACTTGTCTATAAAAAAGTCACCATAGATGTTAAGGGATCTGTAGGTATGGCAGTTGCTTGGTTAGTTGACTGAGTATGTGTAGATGGTATAGTTCGCAGCTGAGTTTCACTTACTGAAGCTATACTCTCTTCAGATGAAGTTGTGTTTGGCTTCCTGAATTCCTTGCTTTGCACATAGACTTCTGCCCACATATAAACTTCATTGAGCTTATTGTCAACTGTATCCCTCTTAAATTTACCTATCTTCCGTTGATGGATCTCTTTTGCATATGCATCCAGTTTCGTATTGATGTCTGTCAGAGTAGTTTTCCAGACATTAGATTCCATAGAGCGCTCTAAAAGTTCCTTCACTTCAGATACCTCTGCCTCTAGCCCTTTTAAAACCGGGGACAATTCTTCCACTATTAGTAGGACCAAATCCAAAGAACATTTATTAAGTATGGCGTACCACTTCTCCATGAACGTCTTATACAGTTTGAACATCGTAAGTTTGATTGCCAAATGGAAGGTAAAGGTAAGGTAAAGTTTAATATGCATATTTAATTAAAACCAGTGCAAAACATGTTACAAAAAAAGTTCGTAAAATATCATAATTTAAAACCGTTAAAAATGAACATGAGATTGAAAAGTACAGTATGACTGTCCAAGCGCCTTTTTCCATAGGATAAAACATTGAGTTTCCTTGCGTCCTCCAGTCCGTCTGCTTATTGGCCTGTGTCTGTGACATTGATCCCCGGTTTTAACAGTCTTTGAATTCTTTGCTCGACCGTTGCGAGAAATTTCACGTATCTGCAATTTAGTTTAGTGTTTGATGGGTTCAGGCAGGCGAGCAACGCTTGCCTTCTGGTGCTAATCTCTTTTTGCTTAAACTGATCTTTGAGGAGCAGTTGGCGTGCTTGTTGTAGTTCTTCACAGAGACAGCTTTCGGCCAATTTTGTTACAGGGCCGATTTTGCAGCTATGCTGCAAAAACGGCCCTGTAACAAAAACTGCCCCAAGGGCCCAACACCAGCCCCCACCCGTGTGGCGCACCGGGGGATTGCCCGGTGCCCGCTATGGCCAGTCCCGGCCTGGGCTACATGCAATGTGCACAGTAGTGGTGTCAATGCGTCAAAACACAATCAGTATAGGCATCATGAAAAACAAAGCAAATCACCAAGGCAGATGTGGACCTTAACTCATATCATACATGCAGGAATAGCAGGCCCAGCAAGCTGTGTAACTGTGTTGCAATATGTGTCATAACACAACAAGTCAGCCTTATCACATAGTGGTTGTGTGAAGAATGCAAAGATACTGCCATCTGCAAGCCAACTACAGTGCAACGTGGCCTTGAAACCTATGCCCTAAGATGTCCTAAGCATCAAGTCTGATTGTCAAGCAGATTACTTATGTCACCATCTAACATAGATCAACAAATATATAATTCATTGCAGAGGATGTATCACCAAGTCCTGACCAGCTGCCTGCCCTGGAAGAGGGTTCTGCTGATGATGACAGCCTGCCAACCCTCGATCAAGACACTCTCGAGCAAAACCTATACTCCATTCAGACACCATCTCTGGTCGCACGAAGGTCCGACAGTGTTGAGTGGTCTCCAGAGGGTCCCCCACTCACCCAACAGACACCAACAGCCAGCCCACCCGCAGCCCTGGACTCCAAGGACCCACAAGTTGAATTCTAATGTTGTGCAGTAGGAGTCTGGCAGATGTGTGGGTGGGGATGGAGACCATGACGGGCACCCTAGAAGGAGTCCATAAGTGCCTCAGTCCCAAAAAATGTAAAAAAAAATCCCAGAACCTGTGTTCTAGACACAGAATGTACTATGCTTCCCCGCAAAGGGCTACCTTGTAAACCTTATTTAAAAAACATATACTTAAACATGAACAATAATAATGATCATACAAATTCCAGCACAATATTAGCTGGATAAATACATTTTCCATATCAATATCAATATAGTCTTTATTTCGATTTGTTTCAATCATAAAAGACAGTGTACATCTATAAGAAATAATTTAGAATGATTGTAATACAATTAATCAGCGATAGTCAAGGCTTCAATCCATTAACATCATGTAATGTTCACAAATTTTAAACATTACTACAATAAAATTACAACAAGATAAAAAATATGATAAAATGATTTGATTGTGTATTTAAAAAGCTAAAAACGAGGAGTAGATAACAACCACGTACAACTTATCTGATACAAAAACTGCTAAGCCCATAGTACTGCAGAAAACAGACCAATAGTAGCAACCTGGGGGCACTTGCCAGCCAATACAAGGGATAGAGCTACAACCCCGGGACATAATCCTCATGACCTCCTATGGACGATCTGACAAGGCTAAAGTGCAATTCGTTTTTTTTGCTTGGATAACCCACATCAAACTCAAAAATGTGGCCACTGCGATCACAATGGGTTCCTCCGTATTGATCTTTAAAATCCTAAGTGCTACCATAGCACATCTAGTGCCCAAATTCATACAAATTGGTTTTAGCCGTTTATTCATGGGTGACTTATAGGCTGGGCAAACAAATAGGATATGGGCAAGTGACTCAATTTGGTCTGGACAGAAGGAACATTTGTCATCCGTTGGGGGCTTCCATCTGCTGGTGAGAGCTTTTGTTGGAAGCGAGCCCACTCTGAACTGATGGTATAACTTCCTATCGTTAGGTCTGGTGATAAGATCCCAATAGGGCTCAAGCTTGGACTCGTCTTTATGCTCCAAGAATTATCTCACCATAGTTGGCCCAGCGACTGATGAAAGAAGCTTGGTTTTAACCATATTCCAATATGCTGCCTTGAGGTCCCTTTTAGATGGAAATAGGGTGTCCTCAAGGGCCACCCATAGAGAACTCATCCCCATATTGGTCAGGGTGTTTTTTAACTTGGTTAACCAAGATATCTTGCATGAACAGCCCAAAGCCCTAACTTCAGTGAACGCCGTAGCATATAATGAGAGCTCTGGAGTTGTCCGAAGCCTTCTCCAATATGCAATAGATCTAAAGTGGGCTAGGTCCTCTATACTATGACTGCCCAGATCTAAGTATAAGGGCAGGAGTGGGGTGGATAAATCAATTGTTTTAATCCAGTTTTTCAATGTAAATAAGTTCTTGACATGAATCATCTATGAAGCTGAAAGTCATGATATCCACTTGCAAATGAAATTCAGTCCAACCCAATGCATTTCGAGGCAAAAAGGACCCTTCATCAGGAGTATCGCTAAGCAAACAGTAATGATTCCATATTAAAAATTTCCCTCATACAGTAACAGATATTTGACATATGAATTCAGCTGTGATTATGGGACTGGTTGCAAACTTAAGAGAAAGAACTGGAAGAAGGAATAAGAATCTAATTACTAGTCTGAGAATCCGTAGCTTGTAGCAAGTATAACTGATATTATGGAAAAATTACTGATATTATAGAAAAATATGGGAGGGAGGAAAAGGAGTGAAAATAGTGATTACAATACATGCACATGGACGCACGTTGGAAATGTAAAGAAAGCATTGGATGCATAGAGAGAACGAATGGATAAAACTTGTAGTAAAAACTCTGAACCTGCTGCTAGAGGTAAAAGCTAATAAAAGTAAGAATATGCCAAATGAATCGCCCAAACCGTGTGAAGCACACGATAAAGTGAAGATGAGTGGCAGAGGCAGGATTGTGAATACTCTGACTTCCAGCATGCTGCCAGAAGTAAATGAGTGTAAAAGTAATAACGTGCCGAATTAAACACCAAAACCATGCAAACACACAATTAAATATATACCGATTGAGACAAACATGCTCTGATGAAAATATAGAAAGAAAGATTGGTGACTCTGACCACTTACATGAAATGCATTGACATGATCCGTAAAGAATGATCACCTCGATGGATGACTGTCTAGACTTCATAAAAAAAGTACTTGATTAGGTGACAACATTTGCTTATGGCAAATCCAAGAAATAAAGGCCAAAATGTTCGGCTTCCCTGGCCTGTGTGTCAGCTCAAAAGGGTCCTGCAAAGGAAACCTGTGTCGTGCCGTGAGTGACCGGAGTCGAGTGCAGAAAACGCGAAGGTGTACGTATACAACTGTACATGCCAGTGCTTAAAAAACAAGAGAAGGACTAAAGTTGATGTACGTGTTAAAAAGCTAAAGATACAATAATGTTACAATATTCAAGAAACAGGAATAAGAAAAGCTAGTAGCATTGGGGCATATAATCAAGAACAGCGTTAAAATTATTGCCGGTTTAGCGGCAGAAAACTGCCGCTAAAGCGACGATAATGGGCTTGATAATATGCCCTGGAGAATTCCAATAGAAGCCCATGTTCACACCAGAACATGGACTTCTATTGGAATTTTCCAGGGCGTATTATCAAGCCCATTATCGCCACTTTAGCGGCAGTTTTCTGCCGCTAAACCGGCGATAATTTTTAACGTCATTCTTGATAATACGCCCCATTGTGAGTTAGAAAAAAAGTACTTACGTGTGTTAAAACTGTTCAACGTTAACAACACCTTTTTGCCAAAACAATGTGAAAAATGACGTACAATGTTTTGTGGCACCCACCGGGAATAAAAATAATATAATACACACAAACTGTGAATACATCTTAAATACTTTCCACACTGTGCATAATAATCTCCTCAAAGATCGAGAATCTGATGAAATATATAGCTCGTGAAACTGTGCCAGTCGATTTCATAAACAGAAAGTCTTATTAGACATCACTAACTGATGACATTGGTGAGAATTTATACAACGCAATTTAGATAGAAGAAAATTACAACACTTGCAAAGAAAACGAAAAGAATACAGAAACTGTCAATGTCAAAAGTGAACGCAAAATAGGAAAATTATTCATTCTCATGTCATAATTATCTTGTCAATTGTTGTTAAAAAGAAATGAAACAAGCCTGAGATTAATAGCATATGGTCAAAAAGCTGGAATCAATTTTTACATTGTACGTGCTCATCTCATGCGTGGTTAACAATCAATTATAATCAAACATTAACCACACATAAAGCATAGGCCCTGTGTGTCTGCGATTGATAACTCACTGTCAAGTGCTTGATACAGAAGCTGTGATTCCTCCCTCTCATCGGTAAGTAGCTCTGTGTGTGAACTAAATGGAGTAGAATGTGTGCTGGGCAATGGAGCAATAACACATAAGCTGAGGGACGGAAATTGTAACCTGTTTGGACCGCTTACTGTGTATTAAAGGAAACACAATAGTTCCAATTTGTCGTTCAGGCCCTTCGGATGTAAAGAGTCCAGTGGGTTTCTCGTTGTGCCAGTAACTTAGCCATCTCCCTATCGGCTTCTGGGTGATTCTTTTAGGATGGTGTAAAGTACTTGGGCATTGGTGTGCCGCTGCTGGGCATTAGAGGGCAAAGATCACACGTTGCATGTTACAGTCTGCTGTATGCTTCAACCATATCTGTTTGCTTGTCCGTGGGTGTGAAATGCTTCTCTCTACCATTACATTCTTGCAATGTATGCATCTATTGCATTTCAGCATTCCTTTACATGTTGCATCTCCTTTCTCTTTAGTCGGGGATAATAGTTATCTAAGGCTGTTGGTTCTCTTGTAAGTAAACAAGGGTTATTCGGAAAATAAATCTCTGAAGTCGGGCTCCATCTGAAGTAGTTCCCATCGTCTTAGGATGATCCTCTTAATGGTGGATGATTTTGTGGAAAATGTAGAAACAAAACCTTCTCTCTTCGGTGGTTCCTTTACTTGTTTCTCCAGAAGCTTCCTCCTATCTACTGTTTGTACTTGTCGATCTGCTGTGCTTAGAACCTCAGCGGCATATCCTCGCTGTAGAAATTGAGCCTTGTATTCCTGTATGGTCTCAGTACTCTCCTCTTCATTAGATGTAAAATGCTTGACCATTGTGAATTGTGAAAAAGGAAAATGTGTTTTCAATGTGGGGGGATTAAAGCTGCTAAAAAAAAAAGTATTGTTCCTATCTGTTGGCTTTTTGAATACCTTCGTGTTGATGCCTGTCTCAGTGATCATATTATGTACATCCAAGTAGTTGATGCAGAATTTATCAATGTTGTGTGTGAATTTTATTTCGGGATTATTTCGATTGAATTTATGCAGATTCGCTTCATTTTCATGTCTTGTCCCATTCCAAATAAGAAAAATATTGTTAATGTACCTGCGGTAAATGGTGAGATTTTTTGTCAACGACTCTCTTGCTAAATTGTGATCTATCTCAAATTTGAGCATAAAGAGGTTAGCATAGCTGGGGGCTCCCGAAAAACCCATCGACGTTCCTTTAGTTTGCAAGTAGTAGGTCTTCTTCCAGTTCAAATAACTGTGGAACAAACAAAAGTGTAATCATTCAAGCAAACACACTTGTGTTCAGCTTTAGTTCCTCTGAATAGAGCAGTGCCCACTCTATTGCCTCTGTACCCTCCTGGTGAGGTATCGAGGTGTAGAGTGCTATGATATCCACTGTGCATAGCCACACTTCTTGATGTGTTGTGAATTTTAAGTCTCTAAGCAACCTTAAACAATGTCTGGTGTTCTGTATATATGAAGGGCTTGCTTGTACCAGTGGCTGTTAAAAAGTGTCCAAATATTTATCTATCAGTTCATGGATCGATCCACAGCCAGAGACTATGGGTCTAAAAGATGGATCTAGAAGATACTTGTGTATTTTGGGAAGCATATAAAGAGAAGGTCGTCTTGGGTATTCTATGTATAGAAGTTGTTTGGTTTTCTCACTAATCCATTCCATATCTATTGCTCTGGATAATACGGAAGATAAAGACTTCATGAATTCTGCCATGGTATGTTGTGCTAGTGGTAAATATGTGCGGTCATCTTTTACATGTTCCTCCACCTTGCATTCGTAGAAGCTTCAATCCATGACAAACAAGGCACCACCCTTGTTTGCTGGTAGAAATGACAAAGCTTGATTCTTTTATAATGCCTTGAGGGCTACTTTATCACTTTTAGACATATTGTTGTGTTTTGACGTGAAACTGAACGCTTTTTGTAAATCCTTCTTTACCTATGTCTCAAAGATGTCAATTGTTTTATGTCAAACAGGAGACGCAAATGCGCTCTTGGGCATGAAATCTTGGTACCTCGGTTCTTCATTGGTAATGTTTGTAGTATCCAAAATATTGAAGAAATAATGGAGGCAGAAGTTCCTGGTAAATTTGATCAAAACTATGTCAGACTGAGCTTTAGTGTGAAATGTATGAACCTAGGAAATGCCTTTATTCTAAATAAAAATCTGTGATGGAGTTTGGCTAGATGAAGAAATGTTAATCACTAGTGTTTCTACTTACGGTTACTCCATTTTTTGTTGTGTCTCTTGCCACCCTGAGTCTTGCTTTTCCTCTTGGTTGATGTATCTGTGACATTGATGGATTGTTGGCTGCTGGACTTGTCTATAAAAAAGTCACCATAGATGTTAAGTGATCTGTAGGTATGGCAGTTGCTTGGTTAGTTGACTGAGTATGTGTAGATGGTATAGTTCGCAGCTGAGTTTCACTTACTGAAGCTATACTCTCTTCAGATGAAGTTGTGTTTGGCTTCCTGAATTCCTTGCTTTGCACATAGACTTCTGCCCACATATAAACTTCATTGAGCTTATTGTCAACTGTATCCCTCTTAAATTTACCTATCTTCCGTTGATGGATCTCTTTTGCATAGGCATCCAGTTTCGTATTGATGTCTGTCAGAGTAGTTTTCCAGACATTAGATTCCATAGAGCGCTCTAAAAGTTCCTTCACTTCAGCTATCTCTGCCTCTAGCCCTTTTAAAACCGGGGACAATTCTTCCACTATTAGTAGGACCAAATCCAAAGAACATTTATTAAGTATGGCGTACCACTTCTCCATGAACGTCTTATACAGTTTGAACATCGTAAGTTTGATTGCCAAATGGAAGGTAATGGTAAGGTAAAGTTTATTATGCATATTTAATTAAAACCAGTGCAAAACATGTTACAAAAAAAGTTCATAAAATATCATAATTTAAAACCGTTAAAAATGAACATGAGATTGAAAAGTACAGTATGACTGTCCAAGCGCCTTTTTCCATAGGATTAAACATTGAGTTTCCTTGCGTCCTCCAGTCCGTCTGCTTATTGGCCTGTGTCTGTGACATTGATCCCCGGTTTTAACAGTCTTGGAATTCTTTGCTCGACCGTTGCGAGAAATTTCACGTATCTGCAATTTAGTTTAATGTTTGATGGGTTCAGGCAGGCGAGCACCGCTTGCCTTCTGGTGCTAATCCCTTTTTGCTTAAACTGATCTTTGAGGAGCAGTTGGCGTGCTTGTTGTAGTTCTTCACAGAGACAGGTGACATGGAGAATGTCCCCCTTTTTAGAGTTACAAAGCAGGCAGGCCTTGTTGCCCTCTGTCCTAAGCCATGGTGGAAGATGCTCTGTGCTTGGCAGAATCCCTAGTCTATATTTCAGGAACTTCATTTTTGTGGCTTTTGGGTAACCCTGGTTAAAGTATATTTGTGGTGTCAGAGATTTGTACGAGTTGAGGGTCATCCAAGCATGAGATCTTTTGGAGAAGAGAGCCGTGTCCTCTAGTAAGGAAAGTGATTTGACATTTTTCCAGGCTAGTTTTTTAAAAGTGCTATGCCCAAGTTGCATGTCCCAAGGCCCAGAGAGTTTAGTCACTTCTAACGCTGCCTGCATTTAGGTTCTTGCCTGGGAAGCATCCGTGCCTTGTATGTCCTGCCATAGCAGGGAGTTTAGTGTGTCTGTAGTGGCGGTTGTAAGTTTATGCCAGCAGATGATATATGCTCAGTATCTGGCTAGATCTTGCTTTTGCAGGCCGAACTCCAGTCTTATTTGAGCCGGGGAAGTATAGAGCGGAAGCGAAAACATTGTTCTATAAGCTTTGGCCTGTATGTTGTCCAAATTTTTTGAATCTCATCCCCGCAAGGCCTCGCTGCCATAGGTAACCAAGGGAAGTAGCTTCGCCTGGATGACATTCAGGTAAGGGGTCAAGGTCGGTCCCATCAATTGGGTAGCTAGATGTTTCATCATCACAGCAATCAGTGCTCCTCTCCTTCTTAATTCCTGCTTCTGCTGCGCGAATGAGCCTTCTTTATCAAAAATGACTCCCAGGTATTTATACTCACAAGCTGGCTCGATCTTTAGGCCACCAAGAGACCAGTTCCTCTGTTGTTTTTTATTGGTGTTGATTGACATCGAGCGAGTCTTGCTGAGATTTATTTTTAGGGAGTTTTCCATTGCGTATTTGTGCATTTCCGTCAGAACACGTTGAAGACCAATGTAGGTGTGACTGAGTAGCACAACGTCATCTGCATACAGTAGATTGCTCAAAGTTTTCCCTCCTAACCTCGGGGAGTGGGAGTTGCAGGCGACGAGTAGTCTCGGTAGATCCGCCATAAAGAGGTTGAACAATATTGGAGCAAGCACACACCCTTGTTTAAGTCCTTTTGGTGGTGCAAACTTTTGAGGACAGATGGGTGCCGCTTCCTAGTTTCACCTGCACCCAGGTGTCAGTGTGAAGGAGCTTCAGCATGTTTAAAGTCGGCTGCGGTATGCCCCATTGTGCCAGTTTCCCCCATAGTCTGCCTCTCTCGATATTATCGAATGCAGCGCTGAAATCAATATAACACAGATACAGCGGGAGCTTTGTGGTTTTTGCTGCATCGATAATTAATGAGATGGCAAGGATGTTTGTTGCTGTACCGGTCTTTTTCCGAAAGCCGGTCTGGTTCAGCGGTATGATCAGGTTTGACTCAGCCCAAAGTGCGATATCCTCTAGAATGGTACCGGCAAAATATTTTGCCTCGTTGTCAAGGAGGGCTACTAAACGATAGTTATTTGGGTCCATCTTGTCTCCTTTTTTATAAATAGGGACGATCGTCAACTCCCTCCAGGATTCTGGGATTCTGTTTAGTAGCCTGATTTCCATGAATAGGGTTTGCATGATGTCCGCCCACTCTGTGTTTTTTGCTTTAAAAAGGGAAGGTGGAATGCCATTTGGTCCCGGGGCGCCTTCTTTCCTGCCTTTGGCTATCTGTTTTTTGATTACGGCTATCTGCTGGATTCTCGGGGTTTCTTGGGAGTTGGTGAATGTGCCTTGAGAGGCCTGACCCAATGTCTCAATCGAAGGGATTTAACAGTTTGACTCTATGCTCTTATTGGTCCTTTTTTGCGCTCCTGCGTGCCCTGTGTGGTCGTGGAAGTGGCTGGATAGGTATTTGATCCAAATCTCTTCCGTGATATGAGATCCTAGTTCTTTGTGCTGTGGGCGCATGATCCCATTCACTGATTGCCAGAAGCGGGCGCTGTTGTTAGTTTTTATATCATATAAGAGTTTTGCCCAGACCTCATTTTCGATGTCTTTTTTAATATTCCATTTTGTTCGATTAAGCACAGCCCTTTGATGTTTCAGCTCTGCTCGTAAGCGGATATTGTTGGGGGCTGATCTCAGCTTCCATAGTGACAGGTTTACTGCTCTTTTATATATCTTTAGTTGTACTCTCTGTACTTTCTTTGGATTGTGTTTGCTGTGTTTTTTGTGAGGATTGGCTTTTGGGGCAACATTAACTGCAAGTTCTTTTCACAGTGTTCCCATAAAGTGCTCCCAATAGATAATGTGCCCGGCAGCAGTTGATTTTTGTCTGTTGTAGAGTTGGAGTGCAGCTTCAGCCAGAGTGGTCGAGTTAGCTGGCGTACATTTAATCCTTTCTTGATTCATGGAATAGGTCAACCCCAGCGTTGTGTCTGGCCTGATCGCGGTTGCCGTCTTTGTTATTATATGGCATTCCTGGGGGCGGTGGTCGCTTTCACCCTTGTCTCCCATTCTAAACGCCAAGATATATGGGAATAGCGCAAGACTAGCAAAAGTGTAGTCCAGGATAGAGCTCGCTGTGATCGAGTAGAAAGATTCTACTGGAGGAGAGTCTGTCACAAACCTACCGTTCAGTGCCCGAAGGTTTTGATGTTCTAAGTCATAGAGCAGGCGGTTGTTTTGATGTTTTTTCCTTTTTAGTGGGGCGCTTTGCGTTGGTATGGTATATATTCTGTTTAAAGCCAGTACCTCTTCTACTTCTGACGAGCCAAGTAGGTCTTGATTTAGGTCCCCTGTTAGAAGGAAGAGTGGCTTTTCCATCTGGGTGACAAACTCAGACAATTGATTGGTAATTTTGGAGGAGTCTTTAGCTCTGTTTTTAGAATGGACTTATGAGTTGATTATGCATACCTCTTCTTCTTTGTTCCCAAGGACTAATTTTATCTTCACTGCTAATGTTGTAGATGAAGATGAATCCATGAGGATTGCTGAAGATATTGATGTAGTGGAGACATAGGTGGCCTCCTGAATGATGGCCAAACCTACTGGACCTTACTGCTGCTGTGGCAGAGCAGGTGTAGCCTGTAATGTGCTGAAGGGCTGTGAGCCAGGTTTCTTGCAACGTTATTATATCAAAGAGGGTGATGTAGTGCTGGAACTCTGGGTCGTCCATTTTTGAGGTTAGGCCATTAATGTTTCAAGAGCAGATGCCCTTCCCCTACTACCTTCTCTGTCTTATGGCTAGCGTAATTCCTCCTCGGGGCATATAAAGATGGTTCATGACAGTATTTCCCTTGTTGGAGCTTGGTTTTGCTCTGATACCATCGTCAAACGTGCTTCCGACCGACCCCGGATGCTACTTGTGATCTTTTTGGGTGATTGCCAAATGGAGGTCCATCAGGACCCTGATCATCTTGTGATACTGAACCAACGTTGTGGCGTGCAGTCTTTGCTTAATCCCCCCCCTCAAGTATTCCAATTGTCAAATCTGTTGTGTGATCAGCCCAGAGGATCGATCATATGTCTGTACTTCATGTATGAGGTTGTAAAAATCATTGGCTTCTGCTGAGCTGTATGCCTTGGTTTCCGCCTTGTTCTCAGTCAAATGTGCAATGTCATCAAAAGACATGGTGATAGATGCAAACTCAACTAGATGTGTAGAAAGTAGAGATAGTAATATATATGATGGGTTGTGTTGCACACTAAAATGTTGAATCTTAACACAATCTTGACATGAAACCTGATAAGTTGATTGAACTTTGTCTGCACACTGTGATGGGGCTCCGCCCAAGCCCTACATATGAATAGTGTCCGAAATACCAGAACCTATCTTCTATACACAGTATGCACTATGCTGACCCACAAGGGGCCACCTTACAAACCCTATTTAAATGAACTTATACTTAAACATAAACAATAATGATGATCAAAAGAATTCCAACACAATATTAACTAGATACATCAATTTTTAAATCCAGTCCTTTCAATTTAAGTACAGAGTTCTTGACATAATTCTTCCCTGGAGCTGAAGGTCATAATATCCACCTACAAATGAAATTCAGTCCAACCCAATGCATTTAGAGTCAAAAAGGACCCTTCATCAGGGATACCTATAAGCAAAAATATAATGATGTATTATTCAAAATTTGCCTCATACAGTAACAGACATTTGACGTATGAATTTAGTTGTGATTATGGGACTGGCTGCATACTTAAGGAAAAGGACTGGAAGGAAGAATAAGAGTCTAATTAATTTTCCGAAAATCTGTTACTTGGTTCAAGTTTAACTGATAATATGGAAAAATATGACTGATATTATAGAAAAATATTGGAGGGAGGAAAAGGGTGGAAAAAGTGATAACAATACATGCATATGCACACGAGTTGGAAAATTGAAGAATGCATCAGATGTGTAGAGAGAACTAATGGAAAAAACTGCGTGGCAAAAACTGCCAACGTGCTGCTAGAGGTCAAAGTGAATAAAAGTGAGAATATGCCAAACTAATTGCCTAAACCATGCAAATCACACGAAAAAGTGAAGCTGAGTAATAGAGACTGTGTGCTAAAAACTCCGACTCCCAGCATGCTGCCAGAGGTAAATGGAAGTAAAAGTTATAGGAACCACACACAACAGAGGACGAAGATGTGGTCTTCACCTCTTTCCTCCGAAATATTGACCAGTAGCATTCTCTGTGCCACATGGCCAGTATCTCTTTAGACATGTGCTTATGGCCATGCCAGTGTACTTCTCCACTAGTACTGTCTTCTATTTTCTTTCCCACCTCTTGATCCCACCCATCCCATCCTGTCATTGTGGCCTATCTTCCCTAATGGCAATTTGGTCCTCCTCCTCACTGGAACACTCCTCTGCTCCACATGTCCCATGATATGTATCCCCTAGACTCAGTCTGGACATCCAATGGCTCACACACCGTGTTGGGGTTGTTCCCATAAGGACTACCACTTGATCCTTAGTTCACGTGTCAATAAAATCACTAACCTGAACAGTTTGTTGTATGTCTGTTTAGGATTGGACTAAGTAGACCATGGTGGATCTGCTGATCCTAAATTCACTACCTGCTATCTAACGGGAATAATGTTTCATAGACCTAGCGGTAAATCTGCAAGGGCCAAGCAATGTAGAGTATGTGATCACAATGTGCATCTAAACCAGCATGTAGGTACCCAATGTCACATGCATGGAATGCTACAGTTAGCAATAAGTCATATGGTAAGACTGAATGAAGTTTCTGCTCATATGGCGGATACTTCCATGCATAGTAGCCAGCATTTAACAGTGTTGTGACAATGAAATGGGGCAAGGGAGGGTGTGTAAGTAGCTGGCATCAGTGTGGCACAGAACATATCCTTTATTAGTCACAAAAAATGTACTTTATCATCCATACAAAACATGTATCATCACGTACACACACAAGGCCACAGTAAGTTCAAACCTGTTTTGGGCTGTGTGTCCATTCACAGCAAGAGTGCCACTTACAGTGCACAATCATATTTGAAGATCCCTTAACCATTGCAAATTTGGTGCTCAACCTTGTAGCACATGTATACAAACACTGGCAGAAATTCCTACAGCAGGTGCTTCACCCAACCTAAGCATATGACAACTGCCAGTTCGATATTGTCAACTGAGATAAACTATGGGCCATGATGGAAGGCATGGGTGCTGAATAGCCTTAGTAACCCTCCTCCATAGGTTTCATCCCAGCACAACAGTCACCATAAGATATGGTAATATAGGGGAGAAAACTCAACCAATCATTTAAACAGAGGGAATAAGGCAAGGATGTATTTTAGCCTCTTTTTTATTTTTAATTTACGCAAATGGCCTGGAGGCTTTCGTATTAAATAGGGAACTTGATTTCCCCAAAATAGGCAACTCTCCTCTTCCTCTTTTATCTAATGCAGATGATACAGTTTTCTTAGCAATGACAGTCAAGAGCTTGAAGAAATCTCTTTATGCTTTTACTGATTTTATGACCTCTCTCGACTTAAAAGTTAATTTTATCAAATCATACATAATGGTGTGGCCCTAAAACAACTGAATCTAAAACTTTTAGTGTCCAGGGTAAGAAGATAGACAAGATTAACAATTGCTCATTCCTGATCAACCTGGTTAATAATCAGCTGCAATGGGAACCACTTTTAATCACCAGAGCGCATCAGACGAGTAGAGCTGTAGATGCATTATTTTGTTTTGCCAGCAAATTAGGGCACAAGCCTGTGAAGGAATTAATGACCCTTTACAGAGCTAAGTGTCTTCCTATTGCCAGGTATGGGGCGGGGGTTTGGGGGCCATGAAAAAAATCATCAGCTCGTAGTAATTGAAAATAAATGTATTAAAAGATTATTGATGATACCAAAAAGTGTTCCTACCCTATTTTGACATACGGAATTGCACTTAGAGTTCATTGAAGACCATATAGACAGTGCCCCTTTTCTTTTATTGGTTAATATTTGACTCTCAGATGATTTCATGTTTTCAAGCGATGTCATCAAGGACTGCTTAAAATCAGAAAATGGTTTAAGGATTCCCTGGTTCCATTATCTAAGAAGAAAATATCAGATGATAGGTCTTGAACTCTTTTATGAAAACCCTGAAAGTATTCCCCAAATGCCAAGATCAATATTAAACAGGTGTATCGCACTAGGGGTAACATGCATAATTGTCAGCATCATGGCAATATGGGAGAGCCTCGCCTGTTATCTGCCCTTTAAAATCGTATTTAATTTATCAATTCTCAGGTCTGATTTTAGTTTATGCACTGTGCACTTTCTGCTAGCATTCCTAAGCCAAGGAGGGTGGTCAAAAGGCTTATGTCCTGTCCGGGTGATAATTCCTCAAGTCAGAGCACTATGGGCCAGATGTAGGTAATTTTTTTTACCGATTCTAAAATACCGACTCATACCGAATCGGTATTTCAGAATTGGAAAATGAGATGTAGGTAAAAAATCGGTAAAAATTACCGATTCGGATTCACTCGGAATCTGAAATCGGTATTTACCGAATCGGTATTCACCGACTTGGTAAATTCCGAATTGGTAAAACCCATGCATTCCAACGGGCCCATGGCCCATAGGAATGAATGGGTTTTACCGAATCGGTAAATACCGAATCGGTAAATACCGATTTGGAAATTTGAAACTGACAAACATGTGAGCCTGTGAACCAATCAGGAACACCAACCACACCCAAACCCAAAGGTACAGTGGAATCAACCAATCAGAATCAAGCACTCCTCCCCAGTACCTGGGAGTGGCCACGCCCATGCAGGTGCAGAAACCAACAGTCAGGAGAGCAGGAGGACCGACTGAGGAGCAGGCTTCCCTGAGCTTACCTGTACAGCACCATGGAGAGTCAGGATGGACAGAGGGATGCTGCTGAGTGCAGAATACAAATGAAATTCAACCCTGAAGAACTGCAGGTGCTTGTTGCAGAGGTTGTCAGACATTACAGCAAGATCTTTGGTAAACAATCATTGCATGTTGCTGAGTCCATCAAGCGCACTACCTGGATTGACATACAAGCAAAGGTAAATGCCATTGGTGTCACCCACCGTGAAATAGACGATTTGAAAAAAAGGTGGTATGACCTTCGCATCATTACCAAGAAGAAACTAGCTGCCCACTGAAAAGAAGCTGCAGCAACAGGGGGAGGAAGAAACCGAGCACCACAACTCATCGACATTGAGGAGCTGGTGGAATCCACCCTTGAGCCTGAATCCATCCATGGCATTGGGGATGCTGACAGCTCCGCAAGAGCTGCAAAGAAACAAGGTAAGATGCATGTACATTGTCATTAACCCATTTACCTATTCCCCTTGCCCACATCACACTCCAGAACAGGTTTTACCAATGCCCAGCAATGCATCATGGGAGATGTAGTCATGTAGGTAGATACCTCTATGCAATCAGCATACCATACAGCAAGGGATGCAACACACTACTAGCATAAGCAAATGAGGGACAGGCAAATGTGTGATAGTAGTGTGTTTAATCAAGAGACACAGGTGAACTACTCCACTGACACAATGTCCATGTCTGTCCACAGGAGAGTCATCACGCAGCACA
Source organism: Lissotriton helveticus (assembly GCF_964261635.1). Taxonomy (NCBI): domain Eukaryota; kingdom Metazoa; phylum Chordata; class Amphibia; order Caudata; family Salamandridae; genus Lissotriton; species Lissotriton helveticus. The sequence continues at coordinate 1,219,465,490 of NC_136061.1, forward strand.
GCAAAGGACAGGGAGAAGAGGAGGGAAGAAGCTGGTCCCAGCACAGTACACGGAGGGAAGGACACAGCGCAAGCAGCCAAGTCACCTGAGGATACAACACCACCACAGCCTCAATCTCCTCTTTTGTTTGGGAGTCAGGAGTCAGGAGCGGCTGCACAGTCCCCCACCCCGACAACTCCGTCCCCAGTGCTGGAAAGGGCAAGGAGGCTTGATGTGCCCCCTCCCCGCATACTGGAAACATCTGAGGAGGAAGAGGATGAGGGTGACATGGCCATCAACCCACTAGAGTCAGCCAACGCTGAGCAGCTGCCCACTCCTAGAGCTGTGCGGGCCAGTGTCCGAGGACGAAGGTCACGGGAGGCAGCTGAAGAGCATCGCAGTCAGGGGGTCTTCTGTGGTCTGGAGGCCACCATGGTCAAAGTCCAGCACCTGCAGGCGAAAGCAATGATGGGTGTTCAGAGGCAGGCACGCACCACCAACAACAAGCTGGATGACATAGGCAAGGGCATAGGAGACATTTCTGAGAGCATGCAGTCAATGGCATCTGGCATTACAGACATGACCCAGTGCATGACTGTCCTGTGCGACAAGTTGGACAGGGACCATTTAGAGAGGCGCAAGGCTCGTGTGGATGTGCGGCAGCAGACAAAAGCCCTAAACAGATTTGCGACTGCAACCTCCCTGCTGTGCAGACAGTCAGTGGCGATGCAGGATGCTATTGTTCAGTGCTGCACCAATTTATCTGTGGGAATGGCCAGAGTGACCTCTGCCTTGGAGCTAATGCTCGCACAACAGACTGCCACTCGAGGCGACAAATGTGTGGCTGAAAGTGAGGAGTCCACCAGCAGGAGTGGCGCAAGCACTCCTGTACCAGAAATACGCAGGAGCGGCAGGCGTCATTCGACAGAGACAGGCCACACCGAGAGCCATGACACACAGCCACATCAGTCCCAGCCTGTAATCCGTGGACGTAAACATTGACTATGCCCTCCACCCAAAGGACAGGTCATGGTGGTGTTAACCGTGACCACACAGTCATGAACATTTATATTTCGTGTAACCATTGTGTGGTATCAGTGCACTTGCGTAGTGAAAATTAAACTACGTGCGTCATAATCTTTGCCTGTCTGTGTCTCATTACTCACTCAGAAATATTGCTGTGTGACCTCCGCCCGTCTCAGTCTCCCATCTGTATCAGGTGCCGCTACTGTACCATGGGGCTCTGCCAGTTCTGTGTCATCATCAATGTCCTCATGATGTGTGATCTCCACCTCTGTGCCTTCCTTGGTGGCGAGATTGTGTAACATTGCACAGGTCGCAATGATTTTGCAGCACAGGATTGGAGTGTATTGGCGTGCCCCTCCACTCTTGTGGAGGCAGTGAAACCTGCTCTTGAGTAGTCCAAATGTGCGCTCTACTACGTTGCGTGTGGATCTGTGTGCCACATTGTACCGCCTTTCACTCCTGGTGGATGGGTTGAGGTAGGGGGTGAGCACAAAGGACCGCAGGGCATATGCACTGTCGCCTAGGGGGGAGAAAGATTGACATTAGTTGCATGTACATGATACATTACTCTGCTGTGAGTGTCAGGGAGTGTCAATGTCATTTACCTAGCAGGTATCCGTTTCCAAATTCTCCGGCAACTAGGCGTGTGTATATTCCACTGTTCTGGAATATGTACGAATCATGGGTACTCCCAGGGAATTTCACAACGATGTCTGTGATGATGTTGCCAGCGTTGCATATGACCTGTACATTGATGGAGTGCGTTGACTTGCGGTTCCTGTATATGTGTTCTGTGGCTGCAGGTGGACAGAGTGGTATGTGGGTGCCATCTATGCAGCCTATCACGTGAGGGAAGTGTGCCAGTTGATAGAAATCAGTCTTGGTTTTTGCAAGCTCCGCAGGTGTGTCAGGGAATGAAATATAATGCTCCATCCTCTGCATCACGGCGTCAAGGAACCTCCTGAAGAAGCGGGACAGGCAGCTCTGGGACACAACACCCACTGCAGCTATCACACTCTGGTAGCTCCCGGAGGCAAGCAGGTGTAAGCTACACAGCACCTGCACATGGGGTGGGATGGCGTGGGCCCTGGGTGTTGGGTGATCCAGGAGTGGGTGTAGGTCCCTGATCAAGTCCTGGATGGTTTGGGGATGTAGCCTGTACCTCTGGAGTATTTCAGGCTCTGTCAGTTGGAACAGTGTTCTCCTCTGCCTGTACACTTGTTCCTCCCTTTGCCATTCCCTCTCTTCTACTGCCTGTAGTCTCTGCCGCCTTGCAATGACGTAGAAAGCCGCCATTCTGGTTCCACTGTCGCATTTTTGGACTCTTTTTATAGCCTTCACCTGGTTACCACCTGCATTCAATCCATGGTAAATACCGACTCATAAGTACCGAATTTCCGTGAATTCGGTATTTTTCTGGTTTCCTACATCTCCATGGCCATTTTTTACCGTTTCTTATTTACCGATTCGGTAAATAAGAATTCGGTAAATATGTATTCTGAAAAATCCGCTTCGGTAAAAAAACGCCTCATATTTACCGAGTCGGTATTATACCGACTCATAATTACCGAGTCGGAATTATACCGACTCATGTTTTCCGATTCGGTTAAAAATAAGCTCCTACATCTCATTTCATGGATACCAGTCGGTAACGGCCGGAATTACCGATTTTCGGCCGTTACCTACCGGTATTGACCTTCATCTGGCCCTATGTACTTTGTATTATTTGGCAAACTGTATAAATCAGTGAGAATTTGATTTTTATTGCCATTATTAAGGAACATTTGCCCTTGTTCGTATCTTGATGATTTTCATTTGATTAGCACTCTGGACCAGTCATTTCTGGCTGGAAAGCTGAGGGATCTGTGAATAATGCCCAGGTTAAATCGGGTAAGCAAGAATCATTTGTAATCGGAGGTGGCCAGTTTCAAATAGGGCTGCATCTTAGGAGAGACCGGATATGTTGGTGGGCTATAACAGTAAGTTTGGAGATCTATGAGTTAAATCTAAGATTTTCTACAAAGTAAAAACAACTTTGTTTAAATTCTGTCTTGTCTAAGTTGGCTAAAATAGAAGGGTTGTCAAGATATTACGGATGGTCCATTCTGCTCAAAAAGTCTCTGACATAGTTCAGCCAGCCAATACGAGAACTTCCATCCAGCCCGCAGCAATAAGTAATAATTTGGCAATTTAAAACAGTCTGCTCAGTAGCACGGTACCAAAGAAGAATTGGTTGAATACGGATTACGTCCATTATATACTGTAAACCAAGTTCCATATGAGAATTAAAAGTGGACACACCATCCGGAACGGCCAGTAAAAGTCTAAAAAATCTGTTTTCCACCATCTGAAGAGCGGTCACATCGACGTGACCCCAAATGCCTGCCCCATAGGTTGCAATAGCAACACATTTGGCTTTGTAAATTTGAAGTAATTCTGGCGGCGGGTGTTTACCCTATTTCCTACTAAAATTAGTCAAGGCGGCCAAAGTCTTTAAAAATAACAATTTCCTAGAGTGAATAACCTGGGTCCATAAGCCAGTATGATAGAATAAGACCGCCAGGTAGGAAAAAGTGTTAGAACATTCAAGGCGGTTTCGCTCAAGAAAGAATGAGCAGGAGCTCTTACTTCCTGGTCAACATTTTAGAGTAAAGGTTTTGGAGGTATTGACTGAAAGACCCAGATTTGACATGAAATTAGCGAAACTAGAAATAACTTTCTGTAAGCTAATCAGGGTGCGAGCCATAAGGACGGCATCGTCCCCATACATAAACGCAGGGATTGGACACTTCCCTACCAATGGAAGGTCCTGGCACTCATCCATCAAAACCTTCCCTAAGTTGTTAATGTACAGTGTAAATGGGAAGGGTACCAGGACACAACCTTGTCTCACTCCTCTTCCGATGGCAAATGGATCAGTGAACACGCCCCTTGCCCCGTAACGAACTCTGGCCCTGGCTCCAGTATGAAATTGTCTCATAAAGGAAATGAGACTGGGGTCTACTCCCATACGTTCCAAAATCACCCAAAGTTCGTTGTGGATAACGCAGTCAAAAGGCACAGTTAAATCCACGAATGCCAAATACAAGTTACCCCCCTTGGCCTTAGTGTATTTTCCGATTGTAAGATCCAAGTTTAAGCATTGATCAATGGTCCCCAGCCATTTACGGAAGCCATATTGGATGTTACTAATTATTTGATGGTCATCTTCCCAATCCTGTAGTTGAGCTAAGAGAACTCTCCCGATGATTTTAACTGTCGAATCTAATAATGAAATCGGCCTGTAACAGGCCGGGCTGTACCTGTCCACTTTTTTAAAGATGGGCACCAGAATCAATTCGCTCCAGGTTGGCGGGAAACCAAGGGAACTACATGCATTGATTACCTGCGTTAAAATGGGTCCCCAAAACTCAGAGTTGTACTTAAAAAGGTCCACGGGAATACCGTCAGGGCCAGGTGCCTTCCCCCCCTTAATCAGTGTTATGGCCTCCGTGATTTCACACAATTCAAATTGGTGATGCAAAACAGTACTTATAATCTGTCTTTCTTTCCTTTCGCCATCCAGGACATGAGTTGTTTAATCAGAATGAGAGCTATTATTATTATATAGTTTAGAAAAATGCTCAACCCATTCTCCCCTCGTTACTGCATTTTCTATAGTTGCCCTCTCTGAATCGACTAAAAAGGGAGCATTAACCGCATTTCAGAAAGCTGATGAATCTCTCTGTTCGGAAGCTTCCCGCAAAGCGATCCAAGCTTCCCCCTTTAAAAATGTTTTCCTTGACGCCTGTGCAAGATGGTATTCCCTTCTAGCCTCTTTAATCTCTTGCTTGATTTTAACAGTTCTATGAAGGGCTAGTTTAAGAGCAGAATGGGCTTTCGTGCAGCGGGAATCAAACCATCCCCTCTTTTGTGAGATCTTGCGTTTTGAGTTTATGTGAAGAGCGTTATTCACAAACTCAGCAATATTAGAGTATCCCTCCACAATATCCTCCAGGGGGTTACCACTATCTAGGCATATGTCAACAGCATCCCAACAATTGGTGATGACCTTGGTCATAAACACATCAGGATCAAGCTTCTTCCAGCTCAGTGAATAACTGTTTTGTCTAGCCAGGGTAATGTCTGTCACAAGAGGAGTGGTAGTTGCGGGCCTGCTGACCACCCTAAAATTAACCTTAACGTTTGTACTCTGTGGAAAATGGTCACTGAGGGAGATATCATGGGTATGAAACTCTAATAGTCTGGATACGTGAACAGCCCTCGGCCACTAAAGGTCGGGTTAAAGGGGATCGGCAGGCTACAGAGATTATTAGCGAAGCCCAAATCTTCCGTAGACAGTGTTTCATTAAGCATATCTCCCTGGATGGAGTAGATAAAATGGGGAATGCTTGAATCGCAGTGCTGCTCCAGACCGCAAACCCTGTTACCCTCCTAATGACAAAGCATAATGTTAACGTCCCCCCCCAGACAATAAACAGATCCTTTGTGCTGGCTGATTGTAACCCGCTGATGTGCTGATTTACAACACTCAGCAAACTAGGTAAATCCTTGCGGGGTGTATTATTATAAAGATTAACTATTACAATGCCTGTAGATTTATCCACATTGGCCACCAGAATTTGAGCATAGCGATTAATCACCAGGATTGTAGTTATACTAAAATTAAAAAGATTTGAAACATAAATACACAGCCCTCCAATGGCTCTGCCATGGGTTGATGCAACCGCAGGCATATGAAATGTTTTAAAACCGTTAATGTGGATGGGGTTGATCGACCAAGTCTCTAGGCAAAAAATATCAAATCCCTGAACAAACTCTGACCACAGAGGATTCACAATCGTAGCCTTGAGACGAGCAATATTCCAAAACATAATATGACATCCAGTATCCCTCTTGGATCCAATAGCAACATGAGAGCTAGCTCCAATGGAAGGAGTGGTAGGGGCCTCAGTTGGGACTATTGGACTAATTGCTACAAAAGGCACCATGGGAGGGATTATTGGACTTGTGTCTGCAAAATGAACAGGGGGAGTAGATAAAGGCGGACTATTAGTCTCAGTCTTAGGGCCTGCTCTCACAGACGATCTATACATATTATGTCCCTGGGACCTTGCTAGACCAGTATCTAAGCCTTGTGCGGTACTCGCAGGATTCATAACCCTACCCTTCTCCCCAGTTCCGATAACAAAAGGTTCAAGGTAGGTCCCAAATTTGCTGTATCTCCTCCTCGGGGGTTATGAAAAGTCAATCAACTTGATATAAGTGGGGAAAAAGGTCGAAGTGGTTGTGGACTGGAACATTATAGAAAGGGGGAGGATTCGGGTAGTAGTGTCCCCCATTTAAAGAGTTTAAACAGTTAGGGCGAGACAATTGGTAGAAAAACCCGAGGGGGATCACATTAATTTCATGATGTGAAATAAAGTGGGTGCCTGCCCTTGTCAAAATTTGATGTACCAAGGTTGGGGATTTAAAGGTCAGGATCACACAATCCCCTGGTAAGAACTTCTGGCCTATCCCTAACCAACTAACACGCCTGGCCATTTTAAAATTTAAGAAGAGACTCTGTTATAACCCAATGTTTGTGCTCAACCAGGAGAGTGTTTTATTCCAAAGTTCCTCCCAAGATTCTACTGCCCCGGCCAATAAAACGGGACGTTAGCTAAAATGACCATATATGGGGTCACAGCTGGAGGTAAATCCAGCATTACCAGTGCGGAATCGGCTCCCTCCTTATGACTCGGGACACGTATAGTTGGGGTAGGTACTGCAGAAGATCCCTGGGGCAAGAGAGCATCGTAATCTATTTTAAGGTCATTACTTCTATTCATTAGTGGGGGTAATGAAGCCTTAGTCAAGTTGTCTGAAGTGCTCAAAGCTAGTCCACCATGTAATGTTGCCAAGGGGAGGAGTGAGACAGGGCCAGAATCTAGGCAAGCCCTGCACTCCCTTCTACCCATAGGCACCGGCTGATTGCTAGAGATGGCCACCCCACTCTGTTGTCTATTGTTATCACTGGGGTCCGGGTGCCTGTTCGTACCATTAGCTGACTCATTAACTTCAGGATCAGAGAACTGTCTAATGCCGTGGCATTTTGTTAGGATTACTTCAATTACTTCAATAGCGCTTACTCTGCTGGATAGTTTAGTCAATGTTTCTCTCAAGTAAAATTCTAAGGAGTCAAGCTTTTTGGTTAATAGCACCAGGTTATATGAGTGGTTAAGTCTATGGCCTGTTGTTATGTTACCTTTCCGTCGTTGTTTAGCAGCTGGCAGTGGCTTGCCCTTAGATGCTGTTTTTCTGCTTGTTAAACACGGGGATGAGCTAATCTCATTAATTACTGAGTCTGAGGGTAAGGGAACGCCATTAGTAGTATTTTTTAAACGTTTAGTTGGAGCCTGTGAATTGCTATCTAGATCACTAACAGATATATGATCCAAGACGTTCACAGCACAACCATTGGTAATAACACCAGACCTTAAAGTGCTGGTAGTGTCCGTAGTGTGAGTAGGGGTACGTAACTCCTCGTTACCTAAAGGGGGAGCTAGGGACAAACTAGATCTCTCTGTATTTATAGCCTCCTTTACTGAGGTGATCTGTTGGTCTATAACCCCCATAGCCCCAGTAAAATAAGTTAAAAGAGAGTGATTCCCCCCTCTTTTGCAGATTTTTTAGGGCCACACATGGTTTTCCTTTTGCCCATTATGAGTAAACGCTACAAGTAACAATAATACATGCGGGGTCAAAGGAGACAGACGGAATTATAAAAAAGAGCAACACAACAGTATTACCGGCTCACCGGGATCATGTAAATAGTGTAAACGAGGAAGTCCAAAGAGGAAAAATCAACACACCTTCCGTGGGGCGGCAAAGGGACGTGGCCCAGCCCGGCCTCTGTCGGCCTATGACGTGCTAAGATGGGCCCGTCTTGGCGCGGTCTTGGCCCGGGCCAAGCCCGAGCACGCCCCACGCGCGTCCCGCGCTGGTGACCCCTGCCGAGTTTTTCAGAGCCCCTCCAGGGACCAGGGCAAAAGTGTGTAAAGAGCGGAGGAGGCAGTAAATGTTTTAAATAGGGATTTATTTAAGTTAAATCCAAGGACCCACTGGAGCATAAACAAAAGCGTCTAGATCAGATCAGCTCCAACCGCTTCTCTGATCTAGAACACAAGTCACAACAACATTCCCATTACATGAGCAATATTCTCATGACACTTAGCAATTCTAAGAATGACATCACAGATAAGGCAAGAAAGAAAATAATAATATTACCACATGTACCTTTTCCACAGATAAACAAAACAAAAGAAAAATAAACAAAGCAGAACTAATCCAGAACATAATCATCAAATCTTTTAGGCAAATTAACACATCTTTTAAGAGAAACATGTGAACCAGGAACAGAAGAGCAAGTACCAGCATCAACGTCAGAAGCAGAAGTATCCACAACAGGGTCAAGCTCTGAACCTGGAATAACATCACCAGAAGAAACAAACTGTTCCTCAGGTAAAGGATTATGACAGGAATCATCAAACCAGACATCCCCATCTTCCCTTTCATAAAAAAAAAATTCTTGGCCAGGTTTCAGAACAACAACAGAACTTTTACTCCACCACCCTCTGCCCTTGAGAAAAACAGTAGAATCAGAAACTTTTTCCACTATAAAGGGCTTACTGAACCTGAACATACCTTTGGGTGTGTGAGAGGGACTAACAATTCTAACCCAATCACCAACATTTACAATCTTGCCCTTGCAATGATGAAAATCATCATGATAAGACTTTCCTGACAGTCGTGCAGAAGTGATGTTACTTCTAGCTTTAGAGACAGAAGATTCAAAACTCTCCGTCAAATTGCTTTTGTTTCTCAATTGAGGCAAAAATAAAGATTTCGCTTGTCTGCCTCTCATAAGACAAAAAGGAGAAACTCCAGTGCCAGAATTAGGAGTCAAATGATAACTCCAAATTGTGTCTTTCAAGAAGTCAAAAACATCCAGATTACTCTCCAAAGCGGCTTGGATCCCCTCTTTAAAAAATCTGTTGGCCCTCTCAACCTGACCATTGGAACGTGGACTATAAAGAGGAGTCCTCTAAGCAGATACACCAAACTTTTTGAGAAACATTTCCATTTTGTTAGAGATGAACTGAACCCCATTGTCAGACCTAATGGAAATGGGAGCCCCTTCAATCCGGAAAACATAGTCCAGGAAACTAATAACCGCATCAGTACTAGGATGCTCTACAAAAGAATAATATAACCACTTGGAAAAATCATCAATGAGAACAATCAAAAATCTACTTTCTCTGCCAAGACAATCATAAGGTCCAGAAAAGTCAATGGAAAGTCTTTCCCAAGGGCCTGCTGGAGCTTCACAAACAGACAAAGGTTCAGTGGAAACCTTCCAGTGCTTGTCAGACCTAACACACATCGCACAGTTATCAATAAACTTCTCAATAGAAGTATCTAAACCAGGCCACCAATAGTGACACTTGAGCAATCTCTTTGTACCTGAAACACCAGGATGCCCAGAATGCGCTAAACTGATGATCTTCTCCCTGAGACTACTTGGTGGAACAAATAACTCATTTCTTAATAAAATTCCATTCTCAATAGATAACTCATTCGCCACCTGAGCAAAACTTCTTAACGAAGATTCAATACTTGTAACAGAAGGCCACCCATTAACAACATAAGACTTAACTTTGGTCAACAAATTATCTCTACTAACATGATCGTTCCACTCATTCTCATCAATACCAAAATTGCTAGATTCCACAGCATCCAAAGCAGCCACAACACACTCATGTTGATCCGTGACCTCATCACAAGAATCATTCAAAGGAGGCAACCTGGATAAACAGTCTGCAGCAAAATTCTTCCCACCTGGAATATGTTGAATCTCGAAGTTAAACTCTTGCAGTCTCACTATCAACCGAACCAACCTGGAAGATGCTCTACCACTCCTCACGCCATCCATCATGTAGACCAACGGCTTATGGTTCGTCACCAAAACGAAAGGCCTACCCCACAAAAAATTCTTTAACTTCTCCACAGCCCATACACAGGCTAAAGCCTCCTTCTCTATGGTGCTATAATGGACCTCAGCACTTCTAATGGCTCTCGAAATAAAAGTAATAACTCTCTCCTTGCCATTAACCATCTGCGTGAATACAGCACCCAAGCCAACAGTGCTTGCATCCACAGTAACAAAAGACCTCCCTTCAGGATCAAATGTTTTAAGACGTGGAGCATTAGCAATAAGCTTAATCACACCTTGAAAAGCTGAATCATGAACGTCCGTCCAAACAAATCTTGTACCTTTCCGCAAAAGTTGTCTAAGTGGTTCAACAACCAAGGCACACCCTTTAACAAATTTCGCATAGTATTCACTTAACCCAAGAAAAGAGCGTAAAGCATCCTTGTCCTGAGGCTTGCTGGCATTTTCAAGATTGCTAATAATATCTTTTTTAGGGAAAATCCCTTCCTGGATAATCTTATGTCCTAAATATTCAATCTCCTTAACAAGAAATTTACATTTCTCCTTGCTCACCGTCATACCTTTGCCGCTTAGAATCTTCAAAACTTTTTCCAAGGTGACATTATGCTCATCAATTGACTTTGCAAAGATTAAGATGTCGTCTTGAAAAGACTGAACACCATCAACTTCACTAAAAAGATTCTCAATTAGCTTTTGGAAAACACTGGCAGCAGATGCCAGGCCAAAAGGCATCCTCAAAAATCTAAATAACCCAAACGGAGTTATAAACGCCGTCAGATCTCTAGAATCTTGATCCAGAGTAACTTGATGATAGGCTGCCTTCAAGTCAATAATTGAAAAACAATTTGCACCATTAACAGCAGCCAACATTTCTTGTATCCTAGGCAAAGGATAAGTTTTGCACCACAATGTTTTTATTAAGAGACCGGAGGTCTACACACAGCCTAATCTCTTGATTCTTTTTAAGAGCAATAACGATAGCCGAAACCCATTCCGAGCTATCAGTAGGTTCTATGATACCTTGAGAACAGAGACCATCCAAATGTGATTTGAGCTTGTCCCTCACACCCAGAGGTACCATACGAACTTTATGTTGCACAGGCAAAGCTCCTTTTTTAAGTTTAATTCTGTGAGAGAAACCTTTGACCTCACCAACAACATCCTCAAAAACATTTTTATACTTATTCAAAATGGAAGACAAAGGATATTCCAAAGAAACATTGTTGACAGGCACCTCCCTCAATTGAATAGGATGATCAGATCCTGGACATAGATTAATGCCAAGTTTACCAAGATCATACCACCCAATAATATTTTCTCCCATCGATTGCAACATAAATTTTAGTAAAAATGATACAGGTCTCAAATTTTAGCGAATCTTCAAAGAAACCTAACATTTTGATGTCAAAATTACCAAAAGCTTTAGGGTTGATATCAGATTTAGTAAGTGTGACACCTTTCCATTTTTGATAAAAGAATACATCTGATAAGATAGTCACAGGCGAACCAGAGTCAGCCATAGCTTCAAAGGCAAACTTACCAACATGAACTATCCCTAAAGGTGCTTTGAATGGAAGAGAAATATTGCTTATGTGACAATCAAAGGAGTCATCATAAATAGTAATGACCAAATTCTCCAAATCCTCATCAACACAAGAAACATTACTTACAGCAGGACTAGATTTACCACCCTTCTTTTGAATCCTACATGAAGATGCAAGATGGCCAATTTTACCACATTTGGTACACTTTCTTTTAAGAGAAGGACAAACTGGACAGTTCGCCAAATGTGCCTTTGACCCACATCTATAACAACTTAAAACTCTATTAGTTTGAAAATTACCCTTACTATGCATTTGTACAGCACAAACAGAGGTGTCATTAGTACTCTTGTTTTCATTAGCAGTAATAATCTTAGAAGACTCAATTGATCTTTCAATCCCTTTGGCCAAATCAATAACCTCTGCCAAGGTAGGATTGCGACAAGCTAGGAGTCGCTCTTGTACTTTTTTAGCTGTGCAATTAAACACAAATTGATCTCTTAAAGCAGTATCGCCATAGGCACCAAATTCGCAATTTGCAGCTAACACCCTCAGAGCTGCTATATAATCCTCAACAGATTCATCTTCGAGCTGTTTTCTCTTATGAAAAGAATGCCTTTCAATCATAACATTAGGTTCATCTTCAAATTGTTTTTCAAGTCTCGCAACAGCTTCAACAAAAACATTCCATCCATCACCTCCTTCAACTGGTGGTGCAATGGGTATAAGGTTCTTGAAAATCTCAATAGCAGCTGTTCCCAAATAACTGAAAAGAATGGCCTTCTTCCTCTCTGCAGAAAACTTTGTACCATCAATAGCAACAATGTAATTTTCAAATGTGTCAAACCATTTTTTCCACCTTAGTTTTGGTTTCCCTGGTATTTGTAAAAATATAGAAGGTTGATTGCAGATTTGAGATGCTGCCATTTCAATCACTCATATAAACAAATGAGTAAAACTGAAAATGTTATGTGTGCAAATCACAGTAGTAGCAACATGCACTTCTCAACATAAATAAAGTGTGCACATCACTGAAGTAAAAGAACTGCTTTCAAATTGTGTGCAAATCACAGTAGTTTATGTGTGCAGATCACAGTAGTAATAAGATAGCAATATGCACTTCTCAACATAAATAAAGTGTGCACATCACTGAAGTAAAAGAACTGCTTTCAAATTGTGTGCAAATCACAGTAGTAATATAACTGCAACCAGCACATGTGTGCATCACTGAAGTAAGGAAAGAAACTTAGAAAACCCCAGCTTATCACACTTGCACTCGTCAATAAGTACACTTAATGAACTACTAATTTGAAATAAAAGTGAGCGAATCACTGAATTCGCAGGTAGAATTCCTTGAAAGTGGAAATAGACACCAGGTTGCCGCTTGAAAATCGTTGCGAAAACAGTGCCGTTAGACTGTTTGAGTGAAGCCGACGAAAGAACAGCTGACAGTCGAAAACTCACAAAATGGCCGCGACGTTGCGTGCTACGCTGCGTTCCAATGATGCGTTTCAAGAGTAAGAAGAGCAAACTCAAAATGGCCGTGACGTTGCGTGCTCAATGCGCTGCGTTTCAGCAAAGTAACGCGTTCCAGAAGTCCGTTAAGAATCACGGACGTCAACAGATTGGAAAGTACAGGAGCGCGAGCAGACCAACTGTCTCAGAGACGCTTAGGGAAAAATGACTCGAAGCCTTTGAGTTATTTATAAATTACAGTACCTTGGGAGTTTCAAGAAAACATCACCGTCAACAGCTTCACGAACTGCACCAGAACAGGATCGCACCGTAGGTCTGTTTCCTTTAAGTTATTTAGAAGACAATTTAAAAGACGCTTAGCATCACAGTGGGTCCAATTATTTTTTTTAAAAGACCTCGTCGCCATTGTAAAGAGCGGAGGAGGCAGTAAATGTTTTAAATAGGGATTTATTTTAAGTTAAATCCAAGGACCCACTGGAGCATAAACAAAAGCGTCTAGATCAGATCAGCTCCAACCGCTTCTCTGATCTAGAACACAAGTCACAACAACATTCCCATTACATGAGCAAAATTCTCATGACACTTAGCAATTCTAAGAATGACATCACAGATAAGGCAAGAAAGAAAAGAATAATATTACCACAAAGTGCTGCGTGTGTTTGGTGGGCCAGGGGCAGTGTGCAAGTTCCCCTCCCCCTATTGCAGTCTTATATTCAATGACACCAATAAAGTAACACCACAACTTTATGCACAGGTCGGATTTCTGGTTTGGACAATGTGCCTTGTGACAGAACTTGTTTTTGAAAAACCCATTGGGGATAATAGTATTCTTTGCTCCTGAGTCGAGTAAAACATCTGTAATAGTATCACCGGGCAAGTTTTTGCCTTTCCATCATTGCTAACCTACAATACAATCAACCTGCACACAAAATCGGTGTCCTTCTCATCATGATCATTGTCAAGAAAATTCTCTTTAATTTAGCAAACGTCAGCAATGTGTCCTTCTTTTTGCACTTTGGACACACAGCTTTAAGTGCAGGACATTGTCTGTCATTTTCAAAATGCCCTGCACAGTGATAGCACAGTTGTATTGATGCTGTTCTGCCTTTGTCCTCACTGCCCTCTGACTTTATTACCAACTTTTTAACCTTTTCCTTAACCACACTGACTTCTTGATCCTTTTCTTTCTCCATTTTGATAACTCCAATGCACTCCATGGAGTGTTTCACACTTTTTGCGATAATGAGGACTTTGTGCCGAGTAGGTTCATCTTCCAGCCAAAGCTCATCCATGACTTTCTCTAATCCACAGCCCACCACGAACTGATCCCTAATGCGCTCATCTGTCATGTTCCTAAGTTTGCATGACAAAGCAAGCCTGCACACCTCAGCGACATACGCTTTGACAGACTCCCCACTTTCCTGAAATCTCCTTACAAAATGGTAATGCTCAAGAATTGCGCTGATGTTCAGTAGGTAGTGAATATCCATTTTTTAAACACAATTTATATTCATTCAAATCTTCTAAGTCTGTCTGTGAAGGTGGAGCAAGATGGTCAGATACCTCCTGACCTTCAGAACCAAAGTAGTCAATAACAAAGAAGCCTTCCTTTCCACACTTAAGATAGATCCACAAACCTTTGAATACCTTTCGAAGACCTTCTTCCATTTTTGCCATTTCAATGGGGGAGTACCTGGGGTAGTGAGAAAGAATGATGGAGTTGTTATGTTTTGCAGGGTGTGAGGATTGCTGCAGAACGAGTAATAACCTTGGAAAATGAGGGCTAAATGTTCACTGGTAAGTTTGTAGTTTCAAAAGAATAAGGTTAGTGCACCAGTGTGCCTGTCATTGAAACACCCACTGAAGAACAGTGATACAACCAAGAAACTATTGCGATGCATACATCACTGCCAAGCCTGCAACTTCAGAAAGCAATGTTAGTGCACCAGTGTGCGTGCCACTGTAACAGCATGCCAGACAAAAGCAGGACAGAGCCAGAAAGAATTCACCAGAAAGGATTGCAATGATACAGTGAGGGCACTAGTGTCTGAAAAAACATGCAAGCCTACAATGGAAGCAGCTAAAAATTATCTGAAAATAAGCTCAGCTCTCCAATGTGCATGCCACTGAAATGCCACGCTGATACTCGTAGCTGTACTCATCGCTGAAGGTGTGTTCAGGCAGCAGTCCAAGAAAGCAGGAGCTGTGGAGAATTCCCCAAACATTGTGTACGCCAAGGTAAGACTTCGGTCCTGGTAGTGTATAAATCGTTCCTTGCAAAACCCAACAGCAAAGTCAAAAAGAAGAACCAGTGAGTTTTTCCGCCCTGTCATTAATGCCTTATGAAAACCCCAAAAGCTTCCACAGAGGGAAAGAAAAATTACTTTGTTTTGCAAAGAGTTAAACCTGCATTTTTGGTCCCGGGCTCTGCAGCCATCTTGGGAATCCTACCACCCCAGACATTTCTGAGAGCTAATTACCCGGGGGAGTCCAAGGAAGTGTGGCTTGAATGGATCCTCCAACGTTTTCTTACCCAGAATCCCCAGCAAACTCAAACTTAGCTTTAAAAATCACATTTTCCCCACATTGCTGTGAAGGAAAGCTGTAGAATCACTGCTAATCAGTGCTAAAAAGCATGTGCTCTCTCCTCTAAAACATGATTTGATTGGTTTACACCTGTTTGACATATTTAATTCATGTGTACGTCCCTTGTACAGTGGTTTACTGTATACCCAGGGCCTGTAAATTAAATGCTACAAGTAGGCCTGCACCACTGCTTGTACCATCCACAGACATAGCCTTTCAAACCTGCATGTGCACTTTTACTGTCACTTTGCCTTGACAAGTAGTTGACAAGCTTTAAACTTCCCTGTTCTTACACATAGGTCACCCCTAATAGGGCCCAAGGTGGCCCTATGGACAGGGTGCTATGTAGGACACGTGCATTTATGTGTGGCATGTCCTAGTAGTGATGAACAGCCTAATTTGTTTCTCATTAGTGTAAGGCCTACTCTTGACATAAGTTAGCATTGAGAATAACCTTATATATACTTAAGTGGTAATTCCTGATCTGAAAGGAGTGGCGTTGCCATGTTTGGTATGTTTAAAATAGTAGTGATAAATCCTGCTTACTGCCTGGGAGGGTTGGATTTTAAATTAATATTTTAGAAATGCCACTTTTAGAAAGTGATTATAGAAAATGGGGTAACCCAGTTACGTGTTAAAGGACCTGGGTATCGGTCAGGAAAGAAAACAATGGGTCTGAATACACTTTGATTAGTAAGTCTATTAAGAAATTGATCCAATCTTACACAAGATCTTCTCAGTATAAGCACATAGAAACAGCTAATCAGATGGTCACCAAAAAATATTTGATAGCAAACATCAATTTATTCTTCATATCATACTCATGGATAACATAGGTAGAACAGAATACATTGTCAAATTTTCTTCCAAGGCAAGAGTAGTAGGTGAGAAGTAAGTGCTCGTGTGTTGAAAAAGCAAAGGAAAAAAAGAGGTGGGTATCAAGGGTTATTTACAAAGATTCAATTTAGAATATTTACAAAGAATGGGGATACGGCCAACTTGTAACTTCTGAGGGTGCTGGTATCCCTGTTTATACGAGCATACCCCTATTTACATTTGAAGAAACATATGTTAATTTACACAATGAGACTCAATCTCAGATGGTGGCGATAGGGGAAGTGGATGTAGGGTGTAAGCTCCTCGGGGGGGATTATCTAATACACTTACTAATCAAAGAGTATTCAGCTGTGTTAGGGACCTATTGTTTTCTTTACTGACTTTTAGAAAGTGGGCATTTCTTTGTGTTTATGAAACTTTGGGCCTCATTTACTTATTTTTGGCATAGGACAGTGCTGTAAGCCTTGTTGCTGCACTACCCTAACTTCGAAAGAAAAGGGCAGGAATGCACCGTATCTATGAGATACCGAACATACCTGTCCTCATTTACTGCACCGGCTAAGAAATGGCTACCTAGCAAAAACAACCTGATGCAAGGGTGCCTGCTTTGAAATCAGGGTTTTTTTTGCACAGGAAGGGACACCTTCATTCACAAAAACAACAGTTACGCCACCCTTGGGGAGGCATAGGCTTTTGATGCATTTCCTGGTTTATAGCATTTTGCAAATCTGGGAATGTGTCAAATGCCATGGGTGATACGTGAAAACACCTACTGTAATGCCTATGGCACGTCTCCCTATCACAGTGTGAGGCAACTTGTGCTGCATTGTCTCACACTATACCTAGAAGCCATGAAAAGCCTCACAAGGAGGCTATACGTGGCCTCGTAGATATGGCTCTGCAGTCTGCGCCGCGAGAGCACCATTAAAAGTGAGGTTCTGGCAGTACACAGGGTTTGTAAATTAGCCCCTTTTTAGCTTTATAGCCTGACTCCAATCCACATTTGGGCCTCGGTGACAACTACACTTGTTGCATACTTTCTAGACAGCCACCACACAGGAAGGGCTGGGTGTGACAGGGGTTTCATCTGCATTCAATTGCCATTTCGACAGCTTTATTTGACAGATTAGTCATAAAAGCATTACAAAATTACAGATGAAATTGATTGAATAAAACAGCTGAAATGTGTAATCTGGATAAAAGGGCTTGCACGCACATGTTATAAACATCATTAAAATAAATGAGCATATAACTGGGTAAAATGGCATGCATAAATGGGCTTTGAATGTATTTTAATGTATGCACTTATCATAATAGTTATTAAAATCATATTACAAAGAACTTAATAAGAGCATTTAAAATATTTACAAATCACAACACAGTTTTTAGATAAAGTTGGCACTTGATACGGTCCACCTTCGGACGTAATAGCTCGATTAGATCTAGTTAATCAATTTCTCTCTGATGACTAATGACCTATTCATCAAATGTCAACCTAAGATCTGCTACAAGGAGCAATTAGCTGGGTTTAATCACATCATCATTAATCCTCACCAAAGCATAGGGATTTGAACCTTAATACCCATGCCCACCCTAGAAATGTTGCCATGGCTAAAGCAATCGCTGCTGAGGTATTGGTCCGCAAGATACTTTCAGCTTCACTAGCCCTTCTTGTGCCCAGGAGCTTACAAATTGGGAACAGTCATACACGATGCAGAATAGCATACCCAGCACAAACAAAGAGAGGGTGAGATAAGGATTCCTTGCTAGACTTGCAAACTGGACATACATCAGCAGTAGACTTATTCCATTTAGCAGTGAATGCACTTGCTGGCAGTGTGCCTCCCTTAAATTGGAAATAAAGATTTCGATCTAGCGGTTTCGTAATGTGATCCCAGAATGGCTCCAGCTTCGGAATGACTTTATGTTCCAGGAAAAAGCAGGTTAGGGAAGATGGCTCCCTCAGTCTAAGAGTGTTTTACTGAGTTCATTCCCAGTATTTGTCCTTCATGATCTCCTTTGAAGGGAAATTAGAATTTACAGGATCAATCTATAGTGGGGTCATACCTATGCTCGGCAAAGTGTCTCTAACTGCCCATAACCATATTATACGATGCAAGGTATCAGCCCTTAAAATGTCTAGGAAATCTAAGGCGTAACCTGCGAGCTCTGGCGTAGTAAAGAGACTCCGCCAATAAAGGAGGGGTCGAAGTTTGGCTATGGCTGCTATGGATTTTCTCCCAAGGTCATATAGTAACGGACACATTGGGGTACTTTGTGGAAGCCTAGTGATTTTCCTCAGGAACCTTTTTTCTGATGACGTAAGGGTAGATAAATTCTCACATCCACAAAGTTCGGAATCTTATAGGGCTGAGCTGATGACTTTCATATTATACATTTCTAGGGCAGTGCGAATAGGCTTAGTGTGTGAGGACCTATGTTCCTTGTGTAACACCCCCGACAATTGCCTATGTTTAAGGGTTGCTAGTTTAATCTGGTGGTCCCATTTCATGTTTTCCTGGAAGTGGACCCCAGGTAGGAGAACTCCTTGACCTGTTCTAGCGGCCTGTTGTTCATTCAGATGTCCCCTTTGTAGCCCCTCTGCAAATTAAATGCCATCAATTTTGTCTTAGATACATTGACCTCCAAGCCTCGCAGTGAGCAGAACTCCTCAAAGGTTTTTAAGGCTTTCTGGAGTCCGCTTGGGGTCTTGGATATAATAAACTTGTCATCAGCAAACATTAGTATTGGCATTTTCTCACCGGCTAGTACTGGGGCATCCAAAGGGGTAGAACTCATGTGGTCCACTCACTATTCCATTAATATATAATGAGAATAGCATAGGGGCCATCACGCAGCCTTGGCGTGTGCCTCTCTAAACGGGAAACGATTCAGTAACTTCCCCCGTCCACCCCATCTAATTTTTGCACTATTATCTTCATACAATCTGATGATGTGAGACAATAATTTGGATGGAATCCCTAGATCTTGTAAGGTGAACCATAGTTTAGTGCGGGGGACAGCCACCACACAGGAAGGGCTGGGTGTGACAGGGGTTTCATCTGCATTCAATTGCATACTAATAGTCTTCCTGGGTTGGGAGAGGGAGAGGGCATTTTAATTTTACAATTGTAGAGGCTGTGTCCTGCCCTCACACAAAGGGCTGATATACCCTCTACTAATGGCTGGAGACAGGACTGAGTTGAAATCGAGTGTTGTGCAGTTCCAAGGTTGCTTGTGAAGCCACCAAACACTGCTGCCTCTAACAGATTGCCAGAAGAGTGTTGTGCTGCTAAAGGAACCTCCATTAGGACTATTTGTTTTGCTGTGTTGACCTGCTGCCTGCTGACTGTTTGGCTGCAGGAGGGATTTACACTTTGCAATCTACCTTATGTGCTTGCCTGCTGCCTTCCTACCTGCTGTTGTGCTCTCCAGTGTTCTCAAGGGTCAGGTTGGCTGCCTCCCTTCTGTTTGTTGGGGAGCTCAGGAATAAAAGGGATTCTATTAATATTACCTGCAACTGTGTTAGAAAGGCGACCCCGGGGGAGGCAGAAGATGTCTGACTGACCACCCCTAGGTCCACCCCTCCGTAGAGAAGTAGCCGAGCGTTACCGAGAGGCCTCCTGAATGAGGGCCCTCTCCTAGGATCGTACAGCAGAGTAATCACAACACTACAAACGGACACCACACAGGAGGTCAAGTTCTCAGGCTTTTATAAGTAATAAAGGTTGCGGGTTCATGGCAGTATATACAGGCGGATCGAGGGATCCGTAAAGTCTCGAAAAGGGGGGTAAGGTAGCGGGACAGTCTCACTCTGGCGGGGAAGGGATACCCTACGCACAGCTCTCAATCCTCGAGCTGGGGGGTTCCGAGAGGTTCGAGCCGCGGCAGCGCCAGCAGGCTCTCAGATGGTTCAGCAAGGTAGGCCGCGGCAGCGCCAGCAGGCTCTCAGATGGTTCAGCAAGGTGGGCCGCGGCAGCGCCAGCAGGCTCTCAGATGGTTTCACAAGGTAGGCCGCGGCAGCGCCAGCAGGCTCTCAGATGGTTCAGCAAGGTAGGCCGCGGCAGCGCCAGCAGGCTCTCAGATGGTTCAGCAAGGTAGGCCGCGGCAGCGCCAGCAGGCTCTCAGATGGTTCAGCAAGGTAGGCCGCGGCAGCGCCAGCAGGCTCTCAGATGGACGTCGGGTTACAGGAAGGATGAGTTCGTCTGGTGTCGGCCGTGACAGCATCAGCAAGGCTTCCAGTCCAGGATACAACTGGCGTCCTACTCCGGGGCTGGCCCAGATATAGGACGGAGGTCCTTTGATGTCCGGACCCTCTCGCCTGGGGGTCAGAGGGGCCGGGATGATGGTGTCCAGACACCCAGCAGGGGGGTGGAGCCAGCGCCCAGGGAGGCCGGAGGGCGATCGATACCAGGCGTCCGGGGACGGCTGGAGGGCCATCGAAACTCCTCTTCCTCCGGGATCTGTCGAGTGGCCACTCGACCACCTGGGTGGATCTTGGTGCCTCGATGTCGGGGCTTTGCTGGAGCCTGGGCCGGGGCCGAGGCCACGTGGTCGTGAAGTGGGGGACCCAAGATGGAGTCGGGCACGGCCTCGTGCTTAGGACGTAATGGGCCTACGCTGGAGCCAGGCCGGTGATGGGGATCCGGGATGATAGCCGGACCGGTGGTGTTGGGGCGTGCAGGGTCGGGCCGACGGGGCCGCCCGAGGTCCGGAGGAGGGCTGATGTCGTCCTGGGCCCGCCATGCGGGAGGGGTAGGACCACGCCATGAGGCCGGGTCCAACAAACTGGCCATGAGGCTCGTGAGTATGGCCATCCTAGAACTTTTATGGCAGAGCTTGGTGAGCGCCTTTTTATCTGCTTGCCAGTAAGGAACGAACTCTTCATGGTTGGGAGTCCGACACATGAGTATACTTGGTAAGAGCAGCTCGGGTCGAGTATGTCTTGTATACTTCTCGCCCCGCATCAGCGGGGTAGACATGCACCAAAGAGCCCCCTTTGTCTCTGGGGTGTGCATTGCCAGGCCAGCAGGATCCCTGCAAGGCCATCAGCCAGCCTCTTGGGCAGAGGAATCCAGTCATCACATTATTTGTTTGTGGTGCGTGAGGGTGACTTGCCACTCCAGTGCAGCTGCCCTCGCAGCCGCCAGCCTCATCCCTGTTGAGTGGGGTGTACCGACCAATGAGCCCTCCTACAGCCAACGCCTAGGTCAGAAGCAACCTCAGGGCTCATACACGGGGCTGTGTGTACAGTAGCTGCATCACGCATTCGCTGGCTGCTACCCAGCTGTAATTCTGCTGCAGAGGGAGGCACGGAAGCCTCCCCACTGCCATTGACCGTGTGCACCCCCCTTAGAACTTACATTGGGGCCATTGGATTCTGTTGGTGAAATTACAGAGTGAATTCTCCCCTAAGGTCCCAACTAGGAATTTGCTCTCTGTAAGCCACTGTGATTACTGTATTCAGTGCTTCTGCGCCCTGGATGGTGTACAGGAATTACTGTATGAAATTAAATAGGAGCACAGTGGCTATTAGTCCCTTGGTGTCTTGATAATCCATGTATTTTCAGTCTCTACAATGCTCACACTCATGTAATGATGTATGTGTTTCTTTTTTATAATCTGTTGCATTACCTGCACTAATGTATTGAAGTATGTTGTTTTTGCCTTGCATTGTCAGTGTAATGAGTACTATTTCAGTAATTTCATAATATGCACAGTAATTATGATTTATGTTGTTTGGTCTGCATTTATACATAATATACCATATAATATAATCCAGTGTGGAATCTCTTTTGTTGTGTGTTGATTGTGTTTATGTGTGAGTGGGCTGCACAAACGCTTTACACATTGCCTTCGCTGATAAGCCTACCTGCTCTGCGCCAAGCTACCAGAGGGCGAGCACAGGTTATCTTTGGTGTGTAACTTACTTGTCCTGACTAGTGTGGTGGGTTCTGCTTGACTTAGGTGCATACCCTAGCCAACCAGAAAACTCATTTCTAAAAACCCAAAATAAAGTTTTGCATTTTTCCTCACAAACGTATGCTGTGGTATTGGGTATGTGGCAAGGTGAAGTAATACTGTGCCTGTTGTAGTGTCTTTGGAGAAGCTGCAGATTAGGAAACAAGAGCTGGGAAATTGACTACTTCTTCATTTACTGCTGCACACAACTCACACGCACTGACTGTTTTAGAACAATATATCTGCCTTCTATGTAGGCCAGTGTTTTAGGAGGATGGATTTTGCCAGTAGCAGAGATGGCATCTTGGTGGATGACTGCTGCCCAGGCCCCAATTCTGGGTCTGGAGGACAGCTCTGAGGCAGGATCAGAGACTGAGATAGCCGATACTGAGACAGCACCCGAGATATAGGAGAAATGAGCAGAAGTGATTTTTCAGTCTGCAGAGTTAGAACCAACAATTCATCGTCCAGAGATTTTGAGGGACATGGCAATTGCAGTCCTGCTGTTCCTTCACAGGCACAGTCTGTGCAGAAGGAGACCGTAGCAGGTTAGACCAACCCAGAGAGAAGGCATGTATGGTGACAAGCACAGACCGAGTGCTGTCTTGTCAGCCCCGCAATGTAGGTCAGCCCCAAATTCTGCCTATCACTGTCGACACTGAATGTAAAGCTGATACAGCAATTTTTTGCCAATTTACTGCATCTATCTCTTTTTGGATGTTGACTTCCTTGAGCAAATTGTGCATCAAACAAATTTTCAAGAATTTCTGAGGGTGCATTGAGTCATTCTCGGGCCTCATTCTAGGGAACACTCCCACTTCGCTTGAGGAGTTGAAAATATTTTTGGTCCTAACGCTCAAATTGGGGTTAGTGCATAAACCAACTTTGCCATCCGACTGGACTACTCGCACGGTTTGGGAAACCCCCATCTTCGCATCGTACATGAACAGAGATTATTTTTCCCTATTGCAGCATATGCAGAGTTTCAATGACAGGTTTGCTACATTGCCCTGGGACAAACCATGACAGGTTGTTCAGATTTATAAAGAATATAGCAATTGTTGAGACCTTGAACCTGTACAAAGGAAGGCTGCTGTTTAGGCAGAACATTGCGAACAAAAGAGCTCATATGGCATAAAGTTGTACATGATGTGTGTCTTAAGAGTGTATACAGTGAAGGACTCCACTCTAAACCCAGTAGGTTGCCATCCCACTACAAGAGTTACAGGAAAGATTATATGGGAGCTTGTCCTGCCACTCCTTCACAAAGGTTATAACTTTTATGTGGACAATTTATACAGGAGTAGAGCTGTTCAGTGACCTGTACAAAGCTGACACTGTGGCACACAAATCAACTTGTTGTTGCCGCAAGGTATTACAGCAGGAGCTTGTTTGTAAGAAGCTCCAGAAATCCCAGAGCACTGCTTTGTGTTCAAACAAACTGCTCACAGTCAAGTTCTCTGATAGGTGTGATGTGTACCTGCATGCTGCAATTCATGATGAGAGCACTTCCCCGTCACAGTTTAGGGTCAGATGGCTGAAGTTCAAAAACCCACCTGTATACTTGATTACAACAAGTACATGAGCGGAGTGGATAAGAACAATCAGGTTCTTCAGCTAAACACTGCGAGTCATAAAACTCACACTTGGTACAAGAAACTGTTTACCCATACTTATCGAGATGGCAACAAATAATGCCTATGCTGTTTATCATCAGACAACCACAGGAGGACTACTGTCTTACCTTGACTTTCTGTTGTCTGTCATTGAAAGGCTTACTGCTACAGAAGCAGAAGCCTCGACTTCATATGCTCTGGAGCATGTGGCAAGACTGCAGGAGTGACACCTTGCTAATCTCATTTCTGCAACAGCTAAAAAGACTCAACCTAGTCTGCTCAAAGCATGGAAAGAGGCTGGACAGTCATATTTACTGTCCCCAGTGCCCTTCTCAGACAGTCTTGTGTATTCCTTATTGCTTTAAATTGTACCAAACAAAAGTGAAATATTCAGAAATTGACTGAGGTGGAGCGTCCGTTGCGTAAACTTTTCAATGGCTGTGCATTGATATCTACCTTCCTTGGGCCACTACTTCACTAGGCAAGCATATAACTTGTGTTCTACTACTTAAGGAAATCATAGACTTGCTTACGGACTGTTCAACACTTTTATCCACTGTCAGAACGTGGTGGGTGTTATGTTCACTTATTGACAAGTGCATTATAGTCCCCACACTGCACATAATGGTGAACAGAACATAAGCCAGATTGTAAGGGAATTGTAAAGGATTGTGAAGAGATTTTAAGGGAACTTATTTATACAATGTAAGGACCACCCTGTTTGCCCACGAGAATCAGAGTAATTGTAATAACTCAAGAAAATGTCCTCAGGGTCTTATTCACCAACACTTCCACTTGGTTTGAAAGTTTCCAAACTCAAGTAGATACTTGTATCATAACCATTTTGCTGGACTTGGCCCTTTTTGCAGGTCTCCTGTATTTTTTCTGACCTGTTGTTGGTGGTTTTATGACTCTGAGCACTTTATCACTGCTGATCAGTGCTAAAGTGCATGCGCTCCCTATTGTAAACTTGGTAAGATTGGTCTACACTTATTTGGCATATTTAATTTACATATCAGTCCCTTGTACAGTTGTATCTCATACACCCAGGGCCAGTAAATTAAATGCTACTGGTGGACTTGTAGTGCTACTTGCGCCACCCACCACAGTAGCCTTTCAAACCTGCCCCAGGCCTCTGCCACTGCAGGGCCTGCACGCACAGTTTACTGCCGCTGTGACATGGCACATAAAATGGTTGCCACGGTTGTGACTCCCCTTTTACTACATATGAATCACCCCTAAGGTAGGTCCTAGCTAGCCCTATGGGCAGGTTGCGGTATAGGTCAAAGGTAGGACATGTGCCTTAACTGTATGGCTTGTCCTGGTAGTGACAAACAGCCTACTTGGTTACTCACTGCTGTGAGGCTGCTCTCTCATAGGGATGCATTCAGGATTCCCTTGTATATGCTTCAGAGGTAATTCCTGAAATGAGAGGGGTAGCGTGATCATGTTTGTTATGTTTCGAATAGTAGTGAGAAATCCTGAAGCACAGGTGAAAGCAGATTTATTATTACTATTTTAGAAATGCCACTTTTAGAAGGGGGCATTTCTGTGCTATGTGTCTTTGTGCCTGCCTTTTGTGTATTGGCCGTCTGGTTCTGACTGACAGGGGAAGAGGGGATGTGCATTCACTCCAGCCAGTCCCTGGTGAGGTTGAAGTGTATCCTGGCCTGCTAGGGCTGTGCGTGCCTTCCACAATGATGGATCCGCCTCCCTGTGGTGTGTCTGGTTCCAGGGCTTACACATTGAATGGGGAGTGTTATGCACTGTAATTATATTTTAGAGTGCCCCAGAACTGGTTTAAACTGGGCTCAGGGCCCTGTGCCAGGACAGAACAAATGCTTTTTGCACTATAAGTACTGGGCTGTGACCCCATGTCTGTTGAAATTTTTGGACTTCTGGAACTGAGATAACTGAGGACAGCACACTGCATGGACTGTAGTGTGCCAGGAGGAACCGCCACTGGGGACTTACCTGCTGCCCGCTAGGCAACTAAAGGGACTGCTGCTCTACTTCGGAGACCCGGTATGCTGGGCTGCCTGACCCCTGTCTCAAGGGATTTACCAGGGCTGTGTGGCTGGCCTTGGAAGAGATTAAAGTCGCACTGAGTGAGTGCTGTGCTTCTCCCCCCCCCGTGCAGAGGTGCGCATTAACCAAGCGTGGGGAGCGCTTCCTCTATGAATACTGAGAAAATGCAGCAGAAGATCATTGTGAGTGTTTCATAAGTTGTTTTCTGAGCCCGAGAAGTGGACTCTTACAGTGAAAGAGGCGAGAGCAGCTGCTCAGTGAATCGGAAGTCAGGTGGAGGATGCCTAGTTCCGGGCAGGGCTCCAGTGAGGAAGAGGAGAGCCGCATGCATTTGCCAAGCCTGGTTGTAGGCGTGGCCGCATTCCAGAAAGAGAAGCTGGGAGAGGTGGAAAACCATTGGCAGGCGAGGCCCGACCGGAGTCCTCCTGTGCAGGGACGTGAGCGGCAAGGACGGCCCTGCTGGCCGCTCCCCACATGAGTGCTGATCGGGTGAGTGCATTGGGACCGGAGTGCCTCTGTCCTGAGCAGCGCTGTCTGGGGCGCAGCAGCTGGAGACCAGTTGAGGTCTCGGGGTCAAACTTTCCAGGGAGTGAGCCACACTGTTGTTTTCTGGACCCGAGGGGCCATTTGCAGTCCCACCCAGGTGCTTCCACAGCATCTACATGCTCTCCTCATTTCCGACATCGATACAGCTGCACCGCATGGCGGCGGGCAGCTGCAATTTTCCTGAATGTCGGGGCTTTTCCTTGAGTGACATTAATGGTTCCCTGAAAGGAAATCTGCAAAGATCGGGTGTGTGATGCACCCCGCCACTCCTGGTGCACGGGGCACCGTGTACATTCTGTGTCAGTCAGAATGGGGTGAAACCTCAACACATGCCCCCGGGGATGAGGACTGCTGCATTTCCTGGAGTAGGCGGGAAAGTGGCCCGAAAGCCTATACAATAGACACCAGGTACCCTAAAGATGAGCACATGTGTCGCGCTGATTGTAGTGATCATGTAGTAGTGCGTAAACCTTACAAATAGCTAGGGTGGTGCACTGTTGCTATGGTTTCTTTCCCTAATACTCTTGCCTAAATGTGTGCTCTGCTTCAAGTGGGTTGTGGTGCACGACTGATGTTGGTGCCTGATATCATTAGGGTACCCTGTGGCTGATTATGTTTTACAGAGTGCGTTGTGCCAAGTGCAACTCTCCCATTAGGTACTGGCGAGCCTAACTGCAATGTGATTATGACAATGGTCCGATTGGCCAAGTGATCCCTATGAAGTCATGACTAGTGAAAGTGGCACAGTGTAATATATGTGTTTGTGGTCTAATGTGTGTTTTATGGATAATACAAAGGCTGTTTTTAGATAACCTTGTGTGGAGTTTCTTTTGTGGTGTGCCTAGTGTGTCACTGCTGTGTGAGTGTGTTGTGCAAACTCTATACACATTGCCTCTGGGAGCCTGACTGCTCTTCCAAGCTACCAAGGGGGTGAGCAGGGGATATCATCAGCGTGTAATTCCCTTGCCCTGACTAGAGTGGTAGATTCTGCCTGGCTTAGCTGCATACCCTTGCCAACCAGAAACCCCATTTCTAACACAATGTTATTGAAAAAGTGTACAGGACACAGTATTGTGTACATGTATGATGATTGTTTTCCCATCTTTAGTATTGGTTATAGTTGCTAATTGACTTTTCACACTAACAAAGCAAAAGTAGAAATGTCTGTGAATGAGTCCCACAGGACATTTGTTTGGCTTATTACTTTAGAGTATTTAGGTAGTATTTCCCAGCATCTTTGTCTTAGTTTCAAAGGAAGATATGATTACTACAGTCAAGGAATGGAGCCTCAGAGGCATACTCGGACGCCCACAGCTTACATCCATAAACTGGAAGTAGTTGTATTTAGCATAGTGAGTGCGCTGAAGGCTCCTGAAAGACACATTTTCTTGAGCTTCAAGTAGCTAGTGATAGAAGCCACTAGTATAGGTTTACTTTGCAAGTATACAGGATTAGTCAGGACTCCAATGAGGACAGAGACATGAATGGGTGAGATGCATTTAGGCCACATGTGCTTTCACAGGAATATTGCATAGGTAGAAGGCAGATAGAACAGGTAGTACACATACACGTCATCACTTCATCTTCATCTAACTCCCTGACTCAACTATGCAGATGGCTCCAAACCATACAGAATGCAGCCCCCTCCATCAAAATCCCAACACACATTCACCTGACACCTGAAATATCTCCACTGACTCGCAAACCATGTCTCTATTCAAACTCCTTAGCAAACATTCAAAGTTATGTTATGTTATGTTAATTGCTTTTATACCGCGCACAGCTGCCCCAGCGAAGGGGCGTCCTGGCGCCCAGAAAGGTAAACACAACATTACACATCGCTGCTGAATCGGAGGGATTTGTTAAAAAGTACTGTTTTAATAGCACGTCTGAACTGGAGTAGATCTTCTAGTGCTCGAATTTCCACAGGGAGGGAATTCCAAAGCTTTGCAGCCACCACTCGGAAGGAGCGGCCGCCAGTCCTACTCAACAGGAAACGTGGGACCACAGACAGATTCTGACCCATAGATCTCAAGGGTCGGGAGGGAACGTATGGGGTCAGGAGATTCACCAATATGGGTGGGGCTGTACCTTTTAAAATTTTAAAAGCCAGGCAGAGCACCTTAAACTCGATCCTCCTGGCTACTGGAAGCCAGTGGAGCGCCTGCAGTGTTCTTGAAACCGAACATCTCCTAGGCAGGCCGACCACCGCTCTTGCAGCGGCGTTCTGTACTCGCTGCACCGTTTAAGTTCCGCCTGGTTGGTACCTGCTAGCAGAGCACTGGCGTAATCTATCCTGGATAGCACTGAGGCCTGAACCACAAGCTGTCTGGTGGGGGCATCAAAAAATTTCAGTACCGGCCTGATGCCTCTGATGACACCAAAACAGGTGGCAGCTACCCTCTCAGTGTAATAAGTAAAACTCAGGGAGGGATCCAGCCAGACTCCGAGATTTTTCATCTCCATAACAGGAGTAGGAATCATTCCTAACTCAGAAGGCCACCAGTGGTCATTCCACCATCCAGGTTGCTTACCGAACACCATGACCTCTGTTTTCATAGTGTTCAATTGGAGACAGTCTGGGGTCAACATACCCTAACGTCTCCTTAAATTTCAGAAACCTTCCAGACACATTTGGTAAGCATAGGCAGCACCAGAGCCAGGAGAATAAACTTTTACTCTTTGGTTCCAAAAGGTTGGAATGACCTGCCTCTACACATATGCGCCATCTCTCAAAATAGTGCATACCGCAAGAAGCTGAACACTTGACTCTTCAAATCGGTCACTCCATGGATCACTCCTGACTGCTCTCGCATTGGCAACAGGATGCTAGGTTTACATAGGAGCTAGGGACTAAAATCTATAGCTACTCAATTATAAAAAAAGATCAGTTTTCAGTACAAAAATGCAATGAGACCATGTTGCGTTTTGGGCCATCTCCTGTCGCGGGCACTTAGCCTTCCTACACGAGCGAAGTATCATTTTCATTCGGAGACTTGGTGAAGTGCTGGGTGGATAGAAGTTTGTGGCTCTCTGTAGAGTCCAGACCTTTCTATCGCAGAAATGTGAGGAAAATGTGTAATTTTAGTCAAAGTTTGAGGTTTGCAAGGAATTCTGGGTTACAAATCATGGTGAAAGCCATGCAGGTTAGCCCACCCTGGGTACTCCTATGTGTCTAATTTTGAAAACTGTACAGATCTGCTAGGTTTCTCTTGGTGCCGACTGAGTTAGGGTCCATATTTTGAGTTACCCACATTGTAAAAAAAAAAAGGTCTGTTTTCAGTGGAAACATTTGATGCATTCATGTTGTATTATGGCCCTTTCTTGTCGCAGGCACCAAGCCTATCCATACAAGTGAGGTACCATTTCTATCGGAAGACTTGTGGGAGCATAGAATAGTCGAAAATGTGTTCTTACCAATTGGATTTCAATGCATTTCTGGTTTTCAAATATAAACTTTGGTTTAAGAAAGAAGAAATTTTGAAAAATACCCTCAAAATCATAGGATAGTATGGGTAGCCACAAATAAAGAGATGTACAAATAGCCACTCCTTCTAAATTTAGTCCCTATCTTGTGCCCATTTCAGAAATACATAGGATTCCTTGCTACCCATTTTTCACTCTACTATACTTGGTACTTAATGAGAAAACATTTAACGGCACAGCTCAGTTGTTGGTTCTGGGTACCTTGGTTTCCTGGAGAACCCACAAACCCTGTATATCCCCACAATATACCTAATTGTATATTGCTTTTATAAATCGGCCATAGTGATAAAAAGTTACACATGTTGGCACAAATGGCAGTTTTTTCCTACTCAATCAATCAGGCAATTTGTTATGCCTGACTACTCACCCCTAAGGAGCTGGGGCGGGGGTGGTGCAGGTTCTAGTCCATCAAGGAGGGGGTCGGTCAAAGAGTCAGGTTTTGAGGTTTCTTGCAAAGATGGGAAGCAAAGTTGTCTGTCGGAGGTGGAGCGGAAGGACGTTCCAGGCTCTGGCCGCGAGGACGGAGAAGAAGCGGCCTCCCGATCTGGTCTTTCTGGTGCAGGGGACAACGGCATAGGAGAGCTGGTCTGATCGTAGGGTCCTTTGGGGTGCGTGGAAATTGAGTTGGCTGTTCAGGTATGCTGGCCCGCTGTCGTGGAGGGCCTTTTGTGCATGGGCGAGCACCTTGAAGGTAACTCTGGCCTCGATGGGGCGACAGTGGAGTGTGTGCAGGTGCTGGGAGATGTGGCAGGGTCTTGGCAGGTTCAGGACCATTCTTGCTGCTGCATTCTGGATGTTCTGTAGCTTGCGGGTGAGGTTTTGTTTATTCCGGCATAGAGTGCGTTGCCGTAGTCGAGTCTGCTGGTGACCAGGGCGTGAGTTACGGTCTTTCTATGTTGGAGGGAGATCCATTTGAAGGTCTTACATAGGAAGCGGAAGGTACGGAAGCAGGAGGACGAGACAGAGTTGATCTGGTGGTCCATTTTGAGCATCAAGGATGATTCTCAGGTTGCGTGCATGGTCAGGGGGGGTAGGCGGGTTTCCGAATGCAGGGGGCCACCAGGTGTCATTCCAGGCATCGGGGTTTGGGTCCATGATGAGTACTTATGTCTTATTGGTGTTTAGTTGTAGGCAGCTGTTTTTCATCCATTTGACGACGGCATCCACGCCTTATCGAAAGTTGTGTCTGATGGTGTTGGGTTTGTTGGACAGGGAGGGGATGAGTTGGGTGTTGTCTGCGTATCACACAATGTTGAGTCCGTAGGTTCTGACGATGGGGGCGAGTGAAGAAATGTAGACGTTGACGAGCGTAGGGCTGAGGAAGGACCCCTGTGGAGGTTGGTGTAGGGTCCGAGAGGAAAGGGGAGCCTGATCCGCTGTGTTCTGCCGGAGAGAAAGGAGCAGATTCATTTAAGGACCTTGTTCTGGATCCCTTCATTGAGGAGTCTGCGTATTAGGGTGCGGTGGGAGACTGCCGAATGCCGCTAAGAGGTCAAGGAGTATGAGGGCTACTGTTTCTCCTTTGTCCAGTAGGGTGCAGATGTCATCTGTTTCGGCGAGGAGGGCGGTTTCCGCACTGTGTTTTTTTTCTGAAGCTGGATTGGGAGGAGTCGAGGATGTTGTGCTCTGCGATGAATGTGGCAAGTTGGCTGTTGATGGCTTCCCCAATGACTTTCGCTGGAAACGGGAGCAGGGAGATGGGTCTGTAGTTTTTGAGGTAGGTGGGTTCCGCTGAGGGTTTCTTCAGGAGAGGGTTGACCTCGGCGTGTTTCCAGTCATCGGGGAACGAGGCGGTCACCAGGGAGCAGTTGATGGTGTGGTGGAGTATGGGTGCGATGGTGTCGGCGGCTCTGTTGAAGATGTGGTGTGGCAGGCGTCCGTGGGGGCCCCGGAGTGGATTGACTTCATTGTCTTCAGTGTGTCTTCCATTGTGAGGGCTGTCCAGTTGTCGATCGCTGCCTTCAGGGTGTCGGGTGGTTGGCGGGGATTCTGTATGTTGGTTGTCTTCTTCGAAGATGTAATAGATGCTTTTGATTTTGTGGTGAAAGAAGGTGCTGAGTTTGTCGCAGAGGTCTTCTGAGGGAGGGATGTCTGTCGACTTTCTGGTGGGTTGGGCGAACTCCTTGATGATGTTGAAGAGTTCTTTGCTGTTGTGTGCATGTGTGGAAATTCTGTCTGCAATCCCTTTTTTTCTTGTTTTTCTGATGAGTTGGTGGAGGGGTTTGGTAGCGTCCGTGAAGTTGTTGTGTGCTTCTGTGGATTTGGTGTTCCCGCAAGCCTTTGAGGCAGCAGCAAGTACGTCTAGACTCTCTAAGTTCGTTGGTAAACCATCTCGCTTTCTTGGCGTGGCTGTTGTTGTTTTTCTTGAAGGGGGCTATGGTGTTGGCGCTGTCGGAGATCCAGCTGTGCAGGGTTCGGGCTGTGGTGTTTGGGTCGTCGTTTCCCATGATGGTTGGGTTGCAGTTGCTGTGTGAGGAGATGAACTGGTCGTCTGTGATTCTGGTCCAGTTTATTCGTGGGAGCAAGTGCTGGTGTCTGTGGATGGTGGGTGTTCTGAAGGTGAGTGGACACATCGGTGGTCAGTCCACAGGAGTACGGTGGTGTGGCTGAAGGTGATGGAGTTTCCTGTTGTGAAGAGGGGGTCGAGGGTGTGTCCTGCTGAGTGCGTTGGTTCGGTCACGATATGGCGGAGTCCAATGTTGTGGACGTTGTCCAGGAGGGATGTGGTGTTGGGGTCCAATTGGTTGTCAAGGTGGAAGTTCAGGCCTCCCAGCATGGTGTAGTTGGTGGATGTGTTGGCATGTGGGGAGATGATGTCCATGATGGAGTTGGTGAATGGTCCGCGTGACCCAGGGGGTCGGTAGATGAGGATCCTCGAAGGGTGGTGGTAAGGCTGGTCAGTGTCTTGAAGTGAAGGTGTTCCATTAGGTCTGTGGTTTTGTTGGGAAGTGTGCTCAGGCAGAGGGTGGAGTTGTAGACGATGGCGATTCCTCCTCCTGAGTGGGTGGGGTGGTCCTTCCTGGAGATCTTGAAACCTTGGGGAATAGTGATGATGATGTCTGGCACCGCGGTGGTGTGGGGCCAGGTTTCGGTGAAGAACGCTTCGTCCGGGGTGGTGCTGTCAAGGAGGTCCCAGATTTCGGTGGCGTGTTTGTGGAGGGATCGGACATTGAGGAGGATGCATTGCAAGGTCTTCAGTACGGGTGTATTCGGGTCCATGTTCTTAGCGGTGCTGTAGGTTTGTCGCTGCTTTGACAGCTGAAGGGTCAGTGGGTATCAGCTGGTGAGGCTAGCATGAAGTTGTTGTTGCGGCCTGGGTTGAGTGCGTGGAGTGTTGCTGAGTCATAGCGTTAGCGGTGCAGAGGTCCAGGGTTCCTGGCGCTCGTCGCAGTCGGGTCACAGACGGGCTTGCCTTTGGCGCACCAGTGGCGCAGCTGCTGTGCACTGCCGCCATTAATTAGGGGTAGGGGAGGGCTGAACAGCTGGGAGGCGGGAGTGGAGCGGGAAGATGGATTGGTCCAGTCGCACTGGTCGTGCCCGGGGGGAGGGGCCATGGGGGCAGCAGCGGCAGGTAAAGCGGGCAGGAAAGAAGGGAAAAGGAGGAGTAAAGCGGCGATAATAAGCTTGATAATATGCTGTTGTGAATTCCCATAGAAGCCCATGTTCTGGTGTGAACATGGGCTTCCATTGGAATTCTCAAGGGCATATTATCAAGCCCAATATCGCCGCTTTAGCAGCAGTTTCCTGCCGTTAAAGCGGCGATAATTTTAACACCCTTTTTGATAATATACCCCCATATTTTTTTCAAATTGTGTTTAGTGTTTTCATTGAAAACAGTGTTCTATATCCAGGTCAAAGCTTAATCACAGAGTCAGGTTCATTAAAACGTGCTTCAAGTGTGCCGGTGTCCAAGTTTGTAAAAGTGCTACTGTGCAGTGAGACAGGTTAAAAGCTATCTTGTTAAAAGTGTATCGCAACGACTCATCTCTGAAAGTTTCCAATTTTAAAATGTGCCTTAATGATCCAGAATCAGCATGTAAAGGGTGTAATGCCCATCCTATTATATTTGAGATAGCACTAGCATATGTACTAGCTAAGGAAAGCTCAAGGCGAAGTGCTTGGACCGGAATGTCTTGATTTACATTTACCAG
The DNA here is from genome assembly GCF_964261635.1 of Lissotriton helveticus. Lineage (NCBI taxonomy): Eukaryota > Metazoa > Chordata > Amphibia > Caudata > Salamandridae > Lissotriton > Lissotriton helveticus. The sequence goes on from NC_136061.1 coordinate 1,219,499,718, forward strand.
TTTCCGTAGAAGATTCCCTTCTCTTGTTTTTACAAATTGCCAAGTTTTAATAGTATATACTCTACGGCATACATTAGAATTTGAGGGATTTTCATCTGCTAGACCTCTAGCAAAGGTTGGAAGTGCATGTTTCCAGAAGAAGAGTACAGCCTGAGCAGTGCCCCTACATGGACATCTGCCTTTCGCCCTATGTGATGTAGATGGGAGGAATACTGTAACGTTTGGCAAACAATTCGACCTAACTAAGTGTATTCTTTGACAGACTCTAATGGTTTTCCCCCCAATATCCAAGTAAAAGGTCATAGTTGCTTTTTTCCCCTAAAAGGTAAAATTTAGGTTTTTGAGATGTTTGGGACTAGAACGTTTTCTTTTGCATATCCATTTAGTGCAGTTAAGTCTCTCTGGAGTCCTATCAGTGTAAGAGCTAATATCACAATGTTGTCAGCATACATTAAAATATGTATGTCGCTCAGTGATAATTTCGTTGGAAAATTATTTACTTCAGTAAAATACTCTGTCAGGTTGCTTAAATAAAGAGAGAGTAACAAGGGGGCGAGGAGACAGCCTTGTTTTAGACTGTTTGACATGGGAATTGGTTTAGTTAAACCCCTCACTCCCCCCATTTGCATTCTGAAACATGTTTCTGTATGGAGAGATGTAATTATTGTGAGTAATATATGTGGGATTCCCAGCCTCGCCAGTTTCTTCCAGAGTGTTGACCTGTATACCCTGTCGAATGCCATGGTAAAATCAATAAAAGCACAGTATACAATTTGTGATTTTGACACAACATCTTTTTCAAGAATCTTATGTAAATTGCAATATTATCTGTTACTGAATGTTTTGAGCTGAATCCTGCCTGACACATAGGAATCGCTCCTCTAGAAAAGGCCCAGTCTTTTAAGTGGTCCAGGACCCAGGCTGCAAAGATCTTTCCCGTTGCATCTAGTAGAGCGATTTGTCGGTAGTTCTTTGGATTTGTTTTGGAGCCTTCTTTTAAAATAGGCACCACAATGCTCCCCCGCCATGATTTTGGAACATCTCCTGTTGCAAAACAGTGAAGGAATAGGGGGAGTAAAATGTGCTCTACTCTTGCAAGTTTGATTGGAGAACCTTAGTCAGGATGTTAGCCGGTCCTATTGATGCTGAAGATCGTGCACCCTATATAAAATTAGCTTTTTTTTTAGTTGTTAGGGCTATTGTGTCAACATTTGACTGTTCCTTTACCTTGAATATGCTGAAGCAATTTTCCTGCCTTCTGTGAGTTAAATTTGTACAAATTATGGACATGTTTTTGCCAGGCCGATGCTGACACTGGGGGTGCTTGTATAGTTTTTCTGATACCCATTTGTTTGGCGGCTAAGCTCCAGAATGCTTTACTGTTTTTACTTTTTACTGCCATTTGAATGTCTGCCCAATTTTTGTCTTTTAGTTCTTGCTGTTTTTTCTTTTTTTTCCATTGTCGTATTTTTTCAACTTTTTTATTTCTTCCTGTCTTATCCCAGAGAAGTTTCAAATTTGCGATCTAATCAGACTATTTAATTTTACTGATTCGTAATCTGTGCTCTTTCCTTTTGGCTGACTCCTTCCCTTATTTTGCCTGTTTGAAAATTCCTGAAGGGATACGACGACAGAGGACACTGTATCTTCGTAATTCATTATAGGGTTTACTTCTTTCTTGGAGGGGTCTAAAAGCATAGCAGAGATTGCGGTATTCGTTATCTCCATTGCTTTAGAATTCCAAATATTCCTATTGTTTTTTTTTAATCTATATTGGTGCAATCATTCAGAGAACCTAATAACCATAGGGTAGTAGAATGCAATGAGACTTCTATTTCCAAAGACAAAAATGGATGATCGCTTTCGTATGTACCCTGTACGTTCAATGAATGAACTTTCTGAAAAAAGTCCATGCTACAGATTACATAGTCTAAAATAGATAACCTGAAAGTACCCGATCTAGTTAGGCAGCCGGGATGTCCCCTTCTACTCTTCCATTTACAATTACTCCGTTCATTGCGGTCACTTGAGACAGTAGTAGTTTTCCTTGTTTATTGGCTTTTATCTTTGTTAGAAATAGTTGTTTTGGGATAAAACAGGCTTCTTATTTTCCCCATTTTCCCCCATTGTCCTGTAAAGTATTAGAGATTTTCCCTTTGAAGTCTCCAGCAATTAGTACTGGTGGGTAGCCTTTAGTGGCCATTGCTGTTTCCATCTTCTCTATGATTTTTACTGGCAGAGAGTCGTAGCGGTGTCCCGGCGGAATGTAGACATTGAAGATTAGCAGATCCTGGATGGTGTTCAAGCTTTTGTTTCAATTTTTAATCTTAATGCACAGAGCATTTTTGAGACACAAATTGATGACTTCTAGGTCCCAATAGATTTCTTCCTTGAGGATAATTGCAAGGCCTCCTTTTCTTTGCGTGTGCCCTTTTTGTGGCCTCAGCTGCGATGTCGAACACAAAATAATTTCTTTGAGTAAAAGTGTCACTGCACTTTCTTGTGGCTCTTCGGAAACAAGGGGGAGGGCGTGAGAGACTTCCCCCTTGTCCATGTAATAATGCAGCCCAACAGACCACAATGCACTTTATGTTTTTCTTTTTACTCAATAAAGTTCCAAGAGCCTGTTTTATTAAACCTATTATGAGGGATATTCGTCCCTGTACCTCAAAGAAGGCTTTGAGTATTTTAGGTCATTATCAACCGCCAATATCTGTAGCTCTGTGCTCAGTTTTATTAGAATTGCTTTTTTAATAAGGAAACGAAATGAATCATGAATAGTTTTTATTGTTTTTATGTAACTTGGCACTAATTTATGTGTATTGTTTGTATAAACCATTTGTATCTTAAAAATTCTCTTGATTTTAAAATGAATGTGTGAATTTTTGTAAACTTTTAGGATTCTTTCGAATCGAATAAAGTTATTTGACTTGACTTGAGACTTGAGTAATTGTGGCTACAGACCAGGTTTCTTGTAACAAGAGATTTGATTTTCTAGGATAAGGGCTAGCTTTTCTCTACTTTTCTCGGCAATATTCCAAGAGACAATTGTTAAGCTTCTGCTAAATAGGAAGTGTTGGTGCGTTTCCCTGTTTATTGCTGTTCAAGTTGCCTGAAATCGAGGACCAGGGATTTTCTTTTAGTTGTGGCTCAATTTTTAGAGGAGCCTTGTTTCAAATTCGTCGCTCACCTTCATTGATCACTATTATTAACCCCTTCCCTGCTGCGCACATTCCCCTGCTGTGCTGGGGGGCGGGGGCGCGCACAGCGCCCCCATGCTCATGACGAGCTCAGCTCGTCATGCAGTACAGTGCTCCTGTGCTCATGACGAGCTGAGCTCGTCATGGCCACACCCGTTTCTTTAGAACGCTCAGCACAGCAGGGGAATTAGCCCAGCCTGCGAGCGTTCTAAAGGCCATGACGAGCTCAGCTTGTCATGAGCACAGGAGCACTGTAGCTCATGACGAGCTGAGCTCGTCATGAGCATGCAAGGGGTTAAGGATCCTGTGGCCATGCTCATTTGGGTTTTTGGAGTCGAATTCACGCGGTTATTCTGCGGATGAAACTTACTCTTGTTGTTATCCTTTGACCTGTTGTACTGTGTAGCCTTTACATTAACCTCAGCCACGTCAAAACCATTTTTATGAAGGATGCCTCTCTGTTTTAGAATGATAGCTGGAATAACGTTGGACCAGAACTCCACAGTTGCCACCGTTAGATTAAGTTTATTCGGCAACTCTACTAATTTTATTTCTTGAGTTGTGGGTGAATAAAGTTGATGAATCTTATGCAGTAGGTTTAATATTCTCCCATAATTTTAAGGAATTATGTCGCTGGGGAATAGGTCTGTTAATTCCGGAATCCAAGACACGATTTGGTCTCCCTTTCCGTATGTGTTTTAGTAGAGAAATTAGTTTCTTTTTCCCCTGAGTTTACTTTGTCCTGGTATTCTTCTGACTATTTTATTGAAAAATTTGACTCCAATGGGTTTAATTTTTTTCACTGTGCCCCTTTGGTTTCAATATTCATCTATATTTTGGGTTGTCTCTAGATTTTTCATAATTGGTTCATTGCTCTGAACTATTTGTTCGGGTGTTTGTGGGAATTTTACTTTCCTAGTCGATCATCTTGAGATTTTAAGCTTTGCTCTTTTTTTATTATTTTTACCCTTAATTATGTTTCTCATTTCCTTTGGCTTTGGCATAAGCTTGGATTCTTCTCTGATTGAAAGACCTATAGAGTTCTTATCCTCTTTCTTTGGTATTTGAATTAACATTCCTTGCTGACTGTTCTGTTTGAAAATGGGAAACAAGGGTATCGCGGGTTGAGGGATGCTTTCTATCTTGGTTTCCTCTAATAATTTGCGTTGAAAGTAGACTTCTTCATTGTTTATGTGCCTATTTTTCCATTTGTTTAGGTGAATCCCTCTGTTTGAGTTGCCTTTTGTGCGTTTCCTGTAAGATGGTTAACGGAAACCGATGGTAAATTTGGACATTCTTCTTCCCGAGTCGCAAATATTCCTGGACGACTTACTATAGTTTTAGGATTTTGATTTGGTTGTGTTTTCCTCTTTTTGTTCACTAGATATTGTAATATTACAGTTTACGTTTCAAGAATCATATCCAAGTTTTCTATATTCTTCTTGGGGAAAGCCAAAAAAGAATCCAAGATTCTCTGTAATGTAAAGAAGGCGTTAGATATAGGTAATTGCCTGTTTGAGGATTGCAATGTATTGAAGAATGGGAGTTCTGGCAATCGTGAGCAGTTTTCCGTGCAGACTGTGGCATTAGTTGGAGTACTTTTGAGTGGTTGTGGTGTCTCCTTCTGGGCTGTAGGAGACAGTTGATAGAGGCCCAACGAAAAGTTTATATCCGGTTGGGAAAAATTGGTTGCTAGTATTGCAGGAAGAACCTGCAAAGCTATATTTGGTGTTTGATGGAATTGTTCCTGGTCCCCCCATTGACCGCAGCTTTTTTGTAGTCCATTGGCTGTTTGCTTTCTTGTTCAACTGCCGTTTGTGGGTTGTTATGGCCATTAATTGCACGTGAGCACTCCTCTCAGCTAGTTTCTCTCCTTGTTTATCCCTTTTCCACTCCCACCTCTCTCTCTTATTCCGCGACAGTGCGTACCACCTCTTCCCCTGGAATCCCCCCCTCCTCCAACACCACCATCTCACTGCCCACCACTCCAATCTTCCATTCTGCGTGATTTTTCATGCTTTATCGAATAATTTTAACTCTCTCAGACTTCCTCCCTGTTCCATTCCTGTGCTCCCACTCCCCTTCCCTACTTTGCGCCACCCCAATCTTCCCCGCACTTCCTCCTCCAGCTGACTCATCATGCCTCCCCTCATACATACTCCCTTGATGCTAGAATCACCCATCTCCAGACACAGCCCTAACTCGTGGTCCATCATTTACCCCTCCAACCTTTCTAAAAACTGTAAGAAAAATTTAAAACACAGACTTCTTATTCTCCACCAAGAAACACTATTTCTAGACAACTACAGTAACCTGACCACCACCATAAAAACCAACTACATCTTCTTCACCAAACGCCCCTCTTAATGGAAAAGCATCTTTCTCCGACACCTCCCTATCACAAATTCCTGCAAAGTTTCCTATGGTCTAAAACTCTCCACCACTCCTTCCTATTCTTTTTCTGGTGAAATTGACATCTCTATATTCAAATCAGGAAATATACTTATTCAAGCATCTGAAAAACACCTTAACATTTTTAAACGCCACTTCAGTTCACTATCCCAAACCTTATACCTGCAATGAACACTAACCACCCTGCTTCCCTGCTGCAAGATACCTTCCTGTCCACACAATCCCCGACCCCTTCACATCCATTCCCTGACTCATTAACCTTAACTGAAAGTCCTGGTCCCCATATCCACTCACTCTCGACCTCGCTAACTCTTAATTCTATACTCATTAGTGAACGCCTCTCTCCCCAATTTCAACCCTCGACTACCTCGCTAGCATCCCCCCTCTATTGACTCTCCATCAACTCCCTCCGCCTCCTAAACTCACCCTCCTCTATCTATTCCTCCCCTCGATCCACGATCTACTCCACCCCCTTCCCTTTCCTGTCCCCTCAATCCATGACCCCCTTGCATCCATTCCCTGACTCATTAACCTTAACTGAAAGTCCTGATTCCTATACCCACTATCACCCGCCCTCACTAGAGCTTAATTCTATAGTCATTATTAAAAGCCTCACTTCCCAATTTCACCCCAGACTACCTCGCCAACATCCCCCTATTGATTCTCCCTCAACTCCCTCTGCCTCCCAAACCCTCCCTCCTCTATCTACTCCTCCCCTCGATCCACGATCTACACCAGCCCCCTAACCATCCCAGTATCCTTACAAAAACGCACCCATCCTCACAAAACCTACACCCTCCCCATTTAACACCTCGCCGTATTCACCCAATAGCTCTTCCAATCTCCCCTATTCCTTCCCCTATAATCCCCCTTCCCATTATCTAACCAACGCTCCCAAATTTAACTGCCAGGCCATCCTTACTTCCCCTGACCCACACTATTACTCTGGGAACCCAACCACCCACCCCTGTACTCCGACTCTACCTCCTCACCTTAACTCCCCTCTCCTGGCTTCCCTCCTCTTCCTCATACCAGATCTCCTCCCCCAACCAACATGGACTCTTCACATCTCCCTCCTGATCTCCTAGCCCGCCTCCCTTTCACACTTCTTACCCAATCACTCCTCAACATTGAATTGCACCTCTCGACCCCCGTATTAGAACTCTCTTCCCTCAGAAATGACGACTCCTTCCTCACCACTAATAACCCTCCCAATCACACCTACTCCTCAGTCCCCTCACAAAATGACCATGCTCCTTATGTCAAAGCAATTCTTTCCCCCTCTCCTGCCAGAATTAATGACTGTTATGGTTCACTCAGCCCAGCCCTCCGCCCGAGCCATCTTCCCCCTTGACCTCTTTAACCACAATAACGTTTACCCCCTCCCCACCTCTACTTAAAACCCCCCCAACTTCATGCATGTATCCCAGTGATCTTGGGAATTAATAGGATACCGTCCTCTTCTGTCTCTCCCCCCATACTGACTGACAGTATTAGCTCACTCAGCCCTCCCCCCTTCTTTAGCCGCCTTCACCTTCACCCTTCACCCGCCAACTCGCTTTCCCCGATGACCTCACTGACCCCAATAAAATGTACCCTCTCTCCACCTCTTCTGCGAACTCCCCCCACCTCATTCAGCTATCCCCGTGATCATGGGAATTAGTAGGATCCCCTCTTCCCCAGCCTTACCCAGACTCCCTCAACAACTCACTTCTATCCACTCATGTTCCTCCTCAAAATCTAATGACTCTAAACCCCTCAACTGCTTGCAGCTTAACTGCAAGTCTGCCTCCTGTCATGCAACGGAAATCGCTGAAACCATCCTCAGCCAAAGCATTGACATCGCCTTTTTGACTGAAACCTGGCTCAACTCCCATTCCTCATCAACCCTTGACATGCTTTCTTCACCAGGGTACTCCATCCTCAGAAAAGACAGAATTGATAAAATTGGAGGGGGCCTCGCTGTAATTTATAAAGATGAACTTAAAATTTCTCCTGTACATCACCAGGACCTATTCACTTTTGAATACCTTGGTGCTGAACTTACAACTCAGGGTTCCCCCCTATCTGCCTGCATATTATCTACCATCCCCTTGGAAATCCTCTTGCCTTTGCTGAGGAGTTGTCCGATCTCCTTATTCAATCATCGCTCTCCAAATCTAGAAACCTCTTCCTAGGAGATTTTAATAGCCACTGGAAAAAAACTGACAATCCTGCAGTTAACCTCATCAAGGACTTTCTTGACATCAGTGACCTGACGCAACTCTGCAAATCTCCAACACACTCCAAAGGGACCACCCTTGATGCTATTATCTCTAGCACGGAACTCGATTCTCTTTCCCACATCATCCCCACTGACTGGTCAGATCATTACCTCATCCTCTTCACCATTAACAGCTCTATGCCACCTCCTCCCTCTTGCTCCAGCAAACAAAAGAAGCTAACCCAAAATCTTCACCTGATTCCCCCAGGCGAGTTGGAATCTTCAATAAAAGCTCGACTACAGCTCTCTCCTCTCTCCCAAAGTGCCACAGGTATTTCTGAACATTACAATAACTCTATCCTCGAAGTCCTTGACCAAATTACCCCGCCAAATTAAAACTCCCAAAAAATATTCCGTCCAAAACTTGGTTCAATTCTGACCTTAACAAAGAGAGGCTGAACGCATTTGGAGGAATCAACCTTCCACCTCGAATCTTGTCCTCCTCAGAGCTGCTAGGGCCAACTACAAAAAACACATCTTTAACGAAAAAGCTTCCTTCCTCCGTTCCCAACTTGATCTGGCTAGAAATCGTCTTAGGGAACTTTTTAACATTGTCAAAATCCAAATTACCTCAGCCCCCCCAAAACCACTAGCTACTGTTGAGAGGTGTGAAGAAGTTGCTAGCTTCTTTTCTGATAAAGTCACAAAGATTGATCAATCCTTTGCCCCAACTCCCCCACCACTTAGTCAAGACCCCCTACTTAACATTCCCCCTGTGCCTCCTTCCACTTCCCCCCCATGATCCCTCTCAACTCACCCTCTCTATCACCCACTATGAACCTTACCCTACAGACCCACAGCTAAAAAACAACGCTTCCTGGATTGATTTTTGTCCAGTATCAGAAACGGATGTTCTCAACATCATCACCAAGCTTAAACCATCCTCGGATACCAGAGATCCTCTTCCTGCCCATGTAGTACAAGAACTAAAACACATCATCGCCCCATTATGGACCAATATTATCAACTGGTATTGTTCCTGCTTCCCTCCAACTAGGCCAAATTACCCCCATCATCAAAAATACAGTGGCTGATCCCAACGACCTAAACAACCTGTGCCCTATCTCCAACCTTCCCTTCCTATCCAAAGCCCTCGAAAAATGTGTCCTGATACAGTTGGACAAACACATCGACACATTCAACCTCTTAGACATTTTCCAATCATATCAGGGATGCAGCATGGAAACAGCTATGCTCAACATTACTGATGACATACATCGTTCCCTGGACAAAGTCGAATCCTCCCTCCTCATTCTTCTTGACCTCTCTGCTGCCTTTGATACTGTTAACCATGTCACCTTACTCAACATTCTCAAAGACCATTTCCGTTTTGACGGTGATGTCCTCAAGTGGTTCTCCTCTTATTTCCAAAATAGAACTCAACAAATTAAAGTCAGTGGTTGCCTTTCCAAACCTCAACCTGTCTCCATGGGTGTTTCACAGGGCTCTATCCTTTCTCCAACTCTTTTCAACCTCTTCATGGAACCCCTCACCCTTATTCTTAAACAAGCAAAAATCAGTTACCACCTCTACGCCGATGACACACAACTATACTACAAGATCCAATCCCACGACAACATCTTACATTTTAACGATGCCCTGACCAAGACTCAATTATGGTTCCACCGAAACCACCTCAAACTAAACCCTAAAAAAACTGAAATCATCCTATTCACTCTCAAAAACAATTTGCTTCCTATTCAACACTGGATCACGGACATTAAAGCTCTCAACTGCTCTCTCGTCATCACCAACTCGGTCAAATTCCTCTGCATTAGCGTTGATCAGAACCTCAATTTTACTCCCCATATAAATAACTCAGCAAAAGTTGCCCTCTTCACACTACATCACCTTAAAAAATGAAACCCTTAATTACAGCAGAGGACTTTAAATTAGTTGTGCAATCACTCTTGCTGGCACCCTATCAAATCCGTCCTTAACCTTGCTGCCAGGCTCATTTCTGACTGTAAGCGATACGATCACATCTCCCCTGTTCTTAGAAACATCAAATGGCTTCCAATCGAAGGCAGATCCACCTACAAGATTGCCTGCATCACACACAAAGCCCTTCACCAAAATCCCCCTTCCTACCTATCTGACAAACTCCAAAAAGCTGGTTGTACTAGAACACTGAGGAGCACTAACCTTCTTGTCCTTGTCCCTCCTCAGCTAAAATAGAAAGCAACTCAATCTCGCTCATTCTCTGGTAACGCCCCTTCTATCTGGAATACTCTTCCTAAAGATCTACGCTGTAACCCATCTTACTCCTGCTTCAAAAAAAAACTTCAAGCTGCTCCTTCTCAACAAATATTGGGGTCCTTAAGTATACTTACTGTCTCTGGCCATGAACTCCTCCTCTATTCACTACTTATACAGGCTCCCCTCTACTTATAGCTCACCTCATCCCTCCCTTCCACAATTTTACCTAAATCTCTTGCCTTTTTCCAACTATTGACATACTATACAATTCTTCTCTGTCTTCCTGATTCTACTATCCTCAATTTGCTACATGATTTTGAACTTCCTAACTTTAAATCACTCTTAAAGCTCAAGTGCCTTATTTTAGCAATTGTATTTAGTTTGGCCTGTCTTTATGTTTAACCAGACCCTGTAAAGCGCTCTGATACTCTTGGGTCCAGCTGGCGCTATATAAAAACCTTTAAAATAAATACATGAAATAAATAAATAAACACATATCTGACATGCTGCACTAATCAGGTGGTGCAGCATGTCAGATATTGGTGAATTGGGGCCTGTCCTTATGTGCCCTTATGCCTCAACAGAAGCGTTGATAAAGGAAAAAGGACAACCCTTCTGTTGTATCTAAGCTTCTGACTGGGCATAAGGGTGTGAGCTTGCTCTGGTGCTTTGTTTGTTCAGCCTGAAAGTCGGGAATCGATGTGCAAAGGGAACTGCACTCAGGACTACACCATGTAAGTTTTCACATTGTGTGCATGAGTAAGAATATGCTTATGTTGTGTATGTACCTGTGAATAGGACACGTTACAACGCAAATATTTACAACGCATGCCTTTACAACGTGGTTTTTATATCGCAACATCCATTATAACGCATGCTTTTTCAACGCATGCCATCACAACGCAATCGTTTAAACTAATTTACAACGCATTCCATTACAACACATACCATTACAATGTATACCATTACAATGTATACCATTACAATGCATAATACTTGTAGGGTAAGTGGTGGATAGTGTAAGGGTGAAAATTACTATTCCCACTCCAGTGAGTGCAACAGTAGGGTATGTGTTGGGATAACAATTACTATTCCCACTCCAGTGAGTGTAACAGTAGAGTAAGTGTTGGATAGTGTAGGGGTAAAAAATACTATTAACACTCCAGTGAGTGCAACAGGAGGGTAAGTGTTGGATAGTGTAGGGTTAAAAACTACTATTCCCCATTACTTACCTTATAATGCGTTGTATTGGGATGCGTTGTAGTGACATGCTTTGTAATGGCATGCGTTGTAGTGGCATGCGTTGTAATGGCTTGCGATGTAAAGGCAGATGCGCTGTAGTGCCTGCGTTGAAAATGTAGTGCGTTGTAATGACTGCGTTGCAAGGGTTGTTTCCCGTGCCTGTCTGCAAGTGTGTGCCAGTGTGTATGTTTATGTGAGCGTGTGTGAGAGTGTTTGGTTGTATGTGTCCTGTCAACCATTATGTGATATTTCATTTGATAGCCCCACTACTCTATAAATTGACCAGCCACCACTGTGCCGGAGCATCACTTTTTTGATGCTCCGGAGGCTCAATGTGCCCAGCATATTTACAAGGCCACGTAAGCCACTTTACGTGACTTTTCATGGCCTTGTAAATATGTGCCACTTTCATGAAGAACACTGTGTGAAAAGGCGTTCCATGGGTGATGCTGTGGATGTTCCCACGCAATACCCATGGAATCGGAGCATTCTCAGATTTACGAGGAATCAGAAACCTGGGAATGTGTCAGATTCCAATGCCACCCCAGGGGTGGCGTTAGGGAGGAGAAATATCCTTATTGCTCTTCGTTTTTTACTCTTTCTATGTGTGCTGCATTCTGCACAAATAGAAAGAGGAAATCAACTCAATTGATTGATGTTGTGCAGAAAGGTGTGCCTTTCTGGACAGAATCAATTAACCCAGCAGTGCAGGCAGCCTTGCACCATGGCGCAAGGGTGCCTGCATTGGTGCACTGCAGCCCATTTTGTGCCTGCCTAGAGGAAAAGGACAGGAATTCCCAGTATCTCAATAGATGGGCGCATTCCTGCCCTTTTCTTATGATGCAGGGCAGCACAGCAAGGTTCCTTGCAGTGCTGCCCTGCGCCAAAACCTCGTAAATGAGGCCCAAAAAGTTTACAGTTGGGTCTGTACTTTAATATAGCTCTTGGAAACAGTGGTGTTATAATAGATCCCGTGGAGGGGGAGGGCTTCTGATCTCAAGGGGCCCCCTTTGGCACTGTGCACAGGCGGTGGGGCCCCTGGACTTAAAGCTCCTGACTGAGTATGTACCGTGGGGGAGCCCCTCCGTGAACTATGCAGGGGGCCCTCAAGTTTTGTTATACCACTGCTTGGAATAGTCGAAAAGCAGTATATTCATTTATTTATGGTAGGTCATGAATTACATTAATGCACAGCCAACATAGTTAAAAATAACGTACTAATGAATTTGTCTTAACATTAACTATTTCCAGTTTCTGCATCAATTTCTGAAGATGAAGGCAGAATGGATTTCTTTTCTGGGTTCTGATACCTGTTTTCAGAGGCCTCGAAGCCACCAGTCCTCTTTTCCCATACACAATTAATGTTCGACGTATAATTAGTGGTTTTCATCCCCCATGGAGAGCCCCAGCTACCTCACTTACCATTACAGAGCTAGCACCTGACTGACCACCATTCAAACTGTTTCACTCGGATGTGCCTTCTCGCTTATCCCATGATTGCACAGTGCGCAGGCTGCATTTCTCCTGGGGTCCAATTAGCAGAGAAGGCAGCACAACCAGATCGCTCTGACGACAGGTTTCAAATGTGAGGATAATAAAGTTTCACTGGACTGCTGGTGAATTTGTGGTGCCAACATGTGAAACGAATGGAGCAAAATGCTTGCAAAACTTCCATCTACAGAGTGTGATGCCCAGAATCAAACTTAGAGAGTTTCCAAATGGGACAATAGGGGCCAGATTTACTCATTTCTCATGCAGCACCGTGCAGTAGCTGCAAATGCTGCCCTGCGTGAGAAGGACTGAGCAGGAGAGTGCCAAATGTACTGAAATACAGCACTCTCCTCCCCTTTCCCTGGTGCTTACACTGAAATCAGCTGCCCTACGCCATGGAGACACCATAGTGCAAGGGAGTCTCCGTGAGGCAAGCCTATATAGGTTTTGTACTGGAAGGATATCCGTCCAGTACAAAATAAAAGGCTTGAACTAATTTTAAACATTTTCCCACTATGTATGTATGCTGTACAGTGCAGTGCACATGCAAAGTTAGAAAATATAGGAGAAAAAGGCATGTCTCCTTCATAGCACCTGGTTGAAGGGTGCTCTATTTTCTGACGCTAAACCCTCTCTACTTTATTTAGTAAATTGGGTTTTGTCGCAGAAACTTTGGGTGGTTGCATGGGAACTCCCAAGCACCACTCATGGTACGCCCCCTCGGCACTAAGTAATCCAAAGCAGAGCTACGTGCTGCTTTGCGTTACTTTCACGTTATTTCTAGGTTTAGCGCTGGAAAGTAAATTAGATGAAAAGATTTTGCGTCGATTTGCGTCACTTTTGTGACACAAACACGGCGTAAAATCTTTGTAAATCTGCTCCTCACTGTTTACAAAGCTGTGCGAATAATCGAGTCAATCCCAAAGCAGTTACCTATTACCAAATTGCATGACACAATCTGGAATTTTTTTTCTCACTTTTTAGACTGTCCTGCTCCCAATGGGTTTAATTTTTTTCACTGTGCCCCTTTGGTTTCAATATTCATCTATATTTTGGGTTGTCTCTAGATTTTTCATAATTGGTTCATTGCTCTGAACTATTTGTTCGGGTGTTTGTGGGAATTTTACTTTCCTAGTCGATCATCTTGAGATTTTAAGCTTTGCTCTTTTTTTATTATTTTTACCCTTAATTATGTTTCTCATTTCCTTTGGCTTTGGCATAAGCTTGGATTCTTCTCTGATTGAAAGACCTATAGAGTTCTTATCCTCTTTCTTTGGTATTTGAATTAACATTCCTTGCTGACTGTTCTGTTTGAAAATGGGAAACAAGGGTATCGCGGGTTGAGGGATGCTTTCTATCTTGGTTTCCTCTAATAATTTGCGTTGAAAGTAGACTTCTTCATTGTTTATGTGCCTATTTTTCCATTTGTTTAGGTGAATCCCTCTGTTTGAGTTGCCTTTTGTGCGTTTCCTGTAAGATGGTTAACGGAAACCGATGGTAAATTTGGACATTCTTCTTCCTGAGTCGCAAATATTCCTGGACGACTTACTATAGTTTTGGGATTTTGATTTGGTTGTGTTTTCCTCTTTTTGTTCACTAGATATTGTAATATTACAGTTTACGTTTCAAGAATCATATCCAAGTTTTCTATATTCTTCTTGGGGAAAGCCAAAAAAGAATCCAAGATTCTCTGTAATGTAAAGAAGGCGTTAGATATAGGTAATTGCCTGTTTGAGGATTGCAATGTATTGAAGAATGGGAGTTCTGGCAATCGTGAGCAGTTTTCCGTGCAGACTGTGGCGTTAGTTGGAGTACTTTTGAGTGGTTGTGGTGTCTCCTTCTGGGCTGTAGGAGACAGTTGATAGAGGCCCAACGAAAAGTTTATATCCGGTTGAGAAAAATTGGTTGCTAGTATTGCAGGAAGAACCTGCAAAGCTATATTTGGTGTTTGATGGAATTGTTCCTGGTCCCCCCATTGACCGCAGCTTTTTTGTAGTCCATTGGCTGTTTGCTTTCTTGTTCAACTGCCGTTTGTGGGTTGTTATGGCCATTAATTGCACGTGAGCACTCCTCTCAGCTAGTTTCTCTCCTTGTTTATCCCTTTTCCACTCCCACCTCTCTCTCTTATTCCGCGACAGTGCGTACCACCTCTTCCCCTGGAATCCCCCCTCCTCCAACACCACCATCTCACTGCCCACCACTCCAATCTTCCATTCTGCGTGATTTTTCATGCTTTATCGAATAATTTTAACTCTCTCAGACTTCCTCCCTGTTCCATTCCTGTGCTCCCACTCCCCTTCCCTACTTTGCGCCACCCCAATCTTCCCCGCACTTCCTCCTCCAGCTGACTCATCATGCCTCCCCTCATACATACTCCCTTGATGCTAGAATCACCCATCTCCAGACACAGCCCTAACTCGTGGTCCATCATTTACCCCTCCAACCTTTCTAAAAACTGTAGGAAAAATTTAAAACACAGACTTCTTATTCTCCACCAAGAAACACTATTTCTAGACAACTACAGTAACCTGACCACCACCATAAAAACCAACTACATCTTCTTCACCAAACGCCCCTCTTAATGGAAAAGCATCTTTCTCCGACACCTCCCTATCACAAATTCCTGCAAAGTTTCCTATGGTCTAAAACTCTCCACCACTCCTTCCTATTCTTTTTCTGGTGAAATTGACATCTCTATATTCAAATCAGGAAATATACTTATTCAAGCATCTGAAAAACACCTTAACATTTTTAAACGCCACTTCAGTTCACTATCCCAAACCTTATACCTGCAATGAACACTAACCACCCTGCTTCCCTGCTGCAAGATACCTTCCTGTCCACACAATCCCCGACCCCTTCACATCCATTCCCTGACTCATTAACCTTAACTGAAAGTCCTGGTCCCCATATCCACTCACTCTCGACCTCGCTAACTCTTAATTCTATACTCATTAGTGAACGCCTCTCTCCCCAATTTCAACCCTCGACTACCTCGCTAGCATCCCCCCTCTATTGACTCTCCATCAACTCCCTCCGCCTCCTAAACTCACCCTCCTCTATCTATTCCTCCCCTCGATCCACGATCTACTCCACCCCCTTCCCTTTCCTGTCCCCTCAATCCATGACCCCCTTGCATCCATTCCCTGACTCATTAACCTTAACTGAAAGTCCTGATTCCTATACCCACTATCACCCGCCCTCACTAGAGCTTAATTCTATAGTCATTATTAAAAGCCTCACTTCCCAATTTCACCCCAGACTACCTCGCCAACATCCCCCTATTGATTCTCCCTCAACTCCCTCTGCCTCCCAAACCCTCCCTCCTCTATCTACTCCTCCCCTCGATCCGCGATCTACACCAGCCCCCTACCCATCCCAGTATCCTTACAAAAACGCACCCATCCTCACAAAACCTACACCCTCCCCATTTAACACCTCGCCGTATTCACCCAATAGCTCTTCCAATCTCCCCTATTCCTTCCCCTATAATCCCCCTTCCCATTATCTAACCAACGCTCCCAAATTTAACTGCCAGGCCATCCTTACTTCCCCTGACCCACACTATTACTCTGGGAACCCAACCACCCACCCCTGTACTCCGACTCTACCTCCTCACCTTAACTCCCCTCTCCTGGCTTCCCTCCTCTTCCTCATACCAGATCTCCTCCCCCAACCAACATGGACTCTTCACATCTCCCTCCTGATCTCCTAGCCCGCCTCCCTTTCACACTCCTTACCCAATCACTCCTCAACATTGAATTGCACCTCTCGACCCCCGTATTAGAACTCTCTTCCCTCAGAAATGACGACTCCTTCCTCACCACTAATAACCCTCCCAATCACACCTACTCCTCAGTCCCCTCACAAAATGACCATGCTCCTTATGTCAAAGCAATTCTTTCCCCCTCTCCTGCCAGAATTAATGACTGTTATGGTTCACTCAGCCCAGCCCTCCGCCCGAGCCATCTTCCCCCTTGACCTCTTTAACCACAATAACGTTTACCCCCTCCCCACCTCTACTTCAAACCCCCCCAACTTCATGCTTCTATCCCAGTGATCTTGGGAATTAATAGGATACGGTCCTCTTCTGTCTCTCCCCCCATACTGACTGACAGTATTAGCTCACTCAGCCCTCCCCCCTTCTTTAGCCGCCTTCACCTTCACCCTTCACCCGCCAACTCGCTTTCCCCGATGACCTCACTGACCCCAATAAAATGTACCCTCTCTCCACCTCTTCTGCGAACTCCCCCCACCTCACTCAGCTATCCCCGTGATCATGGGAATTAGTAGGATCCCCTCTTCCCCAGCCTTACCCAGACTCCCTCAACAACTCACTTCTATCCACTCATGTTCCTCCTCAAAATCTAATGACTCTAAACCCCTCAACTGCTTGCAGCTTAACTGCAAGTCTGCCTCCTGTCATGCAACGGAAATCGCTGAAACCATCCTCAGCCAAAGCATTGACATCGCCTTTTTGACTGAAACCTGGCTCAACTCCCATTCCTCATCAACCCTTGACATGCTTTCTTCACCAGGGTACTCCATCCTCAGAAAAGACAGAATTGATAAAATTGGAGGGGGCCTCGCTGTAATTTATAAAGATGAACTTAAAATTTCTCCTGTACATCACCAGGACCTATTCACTTTTGAATACCTTGGTGCTGAACTTACAACTCAGGGTTCCCCCCTATCTGCCTGCATATTATCTACCATCCCCTTGGAAATCCTCTTGCCTTTGCTGAGGAGTTGTCCGATCTCCTTATTCAATCATCGCTCTCCAAATCTAGAAACCTCTTCCTAGGAGATTTTAATAGCCACTGGAACAAAACTGACAATCCTGCAGTTAACCTCATCAAGGACTTTCTTGACATCAGTGACCTGACGCAACTCTGCAAATCTCCAACACACTCCAAAGGGACCACCCTTGATGCTATTATCTCTAGCACGGAACTCGATTCTCTTTCCCACATCATCCCCACTGACTGGTCAGATCACCACCTCATCCTCTTCACCATTAACAGCTCTATGCCACCTCCTCCCTCTTGCTCCAGCAAACAAAAGAAGCTAACCCAAAATCTTCACCTGATTCCCCCAGGCGAGTTGGAATCTTCAATAAAAGCTCGACTACAGCTCTCTCCTCTCTCCCAAAGTGCCACAGGTATTTCTGAACATTACAATAACTCTATCCTCGAAGTCCTTGACCAAATTAACCCCGCCAAATTAAAACTCCCAAAAAATATTCCGTCCAAAACTTGGTTCAATTCTGACCTTAACAAAGAGAGACTGAACGCATTTGGAGGAATCAACCTTCCACCTCGAATCTTGTCCTCCTCAGAGCTGCTAGGGCCAACTACAAAAAACACATCTTTAACGAAAAAGCTTCCTTCCTCCGTTCCCAACTTGATCTGGCTAGAAATCGTCTTAGGGAACTTTTTAACATTGTCAAAATCCAAATTACCTCAGCCCCCCCAAAACCACTAGCTACTGTTGAGAGGTGTGAAGAAGTTGCTAGCTTCTTTTCTGATAAAGTCACAAAGATTGATCAATCCTTTGCCCCAACTCCCCCACCACTTAGTCAAGACCCCCTACTTAACATTCCCCCTGTGCCTCCTTCCACTTCCCCCCCATGATCCCTCTCAACTCACCCTCTCTATCACCCACTATGAACCTTACCCTACAGACCCACAGCTAAAAAACAACGCTTCCTGGATTGATTTTTGTCCAGTATCAGAAACGGATGTTCTCAACATCATCACCAAGCTTAAACCATCCTCGGATACCAGAGATCCTCTTCCTGCCCATGTAGTACAAGAACTAAAACACATCATCGCCCCATTATGGACCAATATTATCAACTGGTATTGTTCCTGCTTCCCTCCAACTAGGCCAAATTACCCCCATCATCAAAAATACAGTGGCTGATCCCAACGACCTAAACAACCTGTGCCCTATCTCCAACCTTCCCTTCCTATCCAAAGCCCTCGAAAAATGTGTCCTGATACAGTTGGACAAACACATCGACACATTCAACCTCTTAGACATTTTCCAATCATATCAGGGATGCAGCATGGAAACAGCTATGCTCAACATTACTGATGACATACATCGTTCCCTGGACAAAGTCGAATCCTCCCTCCTCATTCTTCTTGACCTCTCTGCTGCCTTTGATACTGTTAACCATGTCACCTTACTCAACATTCTCAAAGACCATTTCCGTTTTGACGGTGATGTCCTCAAGTGGTTCTCCTCTTATTTCCAAAATAGAACTCAACAAATTAAAGTCAGTGGTTGCCTTTCCAAACCTCAACCTGTCTCCATGGGTGTTTCACAGGGCTCTATCCTTTCTCCAACTCTTTTCAACCTCTTCATGGAACCCCTCACCCTTATTCTTAAACAAGCAAAAATCAGTTACCACCTCTACGCCGATGACACACAACTATACTACAAGATCCAATCCCACGACAACATCTTACATTTTAACGATGCCCTGACCAAGACTCAATTATGGTTCCACCGAAACCACCTCAAACTAAACCCTAAAAAAACTGAAATCATCCTATTCACTCTCAAAAACAATTTGCTTCCTATTCAACACTGGATCACGGACATTAAAGCTCTCAACTGCTCTCTCGTCATCACCAACTCGGTCAAATTCCTCTGCATTAGCGTTGATCAGAACCTCAATTTTACTCCCCATATAAATAACTCAGCAAAAGTTGCCCTCTTCACACTACATCACCTTAAAAAATGAAACCATTAATTACAGCAGAGGACTTTAAATTAGTTGTGCAATCACTCTTGCTGGCACCCTATCAAATCCGTCCTTAACCTTGCTGCCAGGCTCATTTCTGACTGTAAGCGATACGATCACATCTCCCCTGTTCTTAGAAACATCAAATGGCTTCCAATCGAAGGCAGATCCACCTACAAGATTGCCTGCATCACACACAAAGCCCTTCACCAAAATCCCCCTTCCTACCTATCTCACAAACTCCAAAAAGCTGGTTGTACTAGAACACTGAGGAGCACTAACCTTCTTGTCCTTGTCCCTCCTCAGCTAAAATAGAAAGCAACTCAATCTCGCTCATTCTCTGGTAACGCCCCTTCTATCTGGAATACTCTTCCTAAAGATCTACGCTGTAACCCATCTTACTCCTGCTTCAAAAAAAAACTTCACGCTGCTCCTTCTCAACAAATATTGGGGTCCTTAAGTATACTTACTGTCTCTGGCCATGAACTCCTCCTCTATTCACTACTTATACAGGCTCCCCTCTACTTATAGCTCACCTCATCCCTCCCTTCCACAATTTTACCTAAATCTCTTGCCTTTTTCCAACTATTGACATACTATACAATTCTTCTCTGTCTTCCTGATTCTACTATCCTCAATTTGCTACATGATTTTGAACTTCCTAACTTTAAATCACTCTTAAAGCTCAAGTGCCTTATTTTAGCAATTGTATTTAGTTTGGCCTGTCTTTATGTTTAACCAGACCCTGTAAAGCGCTCTGATACTCTTGGGTCCAGCTGGCGCTATATAAAAACCTTTAAAATAAATACATGAAATAAATAAATAAACACATATCTGACATGCTGCACTAATCAGGTGGTGCAGCATGTCAGATATTGGTGAATTGGGGCCTGTCCTTATGTGCCCTTATGCCTCAACAGAAGCGTTGATAAAGGAAAAAGGACAACCCTTCTGTTGTATCTAAGCTTCTGACTGGGCATAAGGGTGTGAGCTTGCTCTGGTGCTTTGTTTGTTCAGCCTGAAAGTCGGGAATCGATGTGCAAAGGGAACTGCACTCAGGACTACACCATGTAAGTTTTCACATTGTGTGCATGAGTAAGAATATGCTTATGTTGTGTATGTACCTGTGAATAGGACACGTTACAACGCAAATATTTACAACGCATGCCTTTACAACGTGGTTTTTATATCGCAACAAACATTATAACGCATGCTTTTTCAACGCATGCCATCACAACGCAATCGTTTAAACTAATTTACAACGCATTCCATTACAACACATACCATTACAATGTATACCATTACAATGTATATCATTACAATGCATAATACTTGTAGGGTAAGTGGTGGATAGTGTAAGGGTGAAAATTACTATTCCCACTCCAGTGAGTGCAACAGTAGGGTATGTGTTGGGATAACAATTACTATTCCCACTCCAGTGAGTGTAACAGTAGAGTAAGTGTTGGATAGTGTAGGGGTAAAAAATACTATTAACACTCCAGTGAGTGCAACAGGAGGGTAAGTGTTGGATAGTGTAGGGTTAAAAACTACTATTCCCCATTACTTACCTTATAATGCGTTGTATTGGGATGCGTTGTAGTGACATGCTTTGTAATGGCATGCGTTGTAGTGGCATGCGTTGTAATGGCTTGCGATGTAAAGGCAGATGCGCTGTAGTGCCTGCGTTGAAAATGTAGTGCGTTGTAATGACTGCGTTGCAAGGGTTGTTTCCCGTGCCTGTCTGCAAGTGTGTGCCAGTGTGTATGTTTATGTGAGCGTGTGTGAGAGTGTTTGGTTGTATGTGTCCTGTCAACCATTATGTGATATTTCATTTGATAGCCCCACTACTCTATAAATTGACCAGCCACCACTGTGCCGGAGCATCACTTTTTTGATGCTCCGGAGGCTCAATGTGCCCAGCATATTTACAAGGCCACGTAAGCCACTTTACGTGGCTTTTCATGGCCTTGTAAATATGTGCCACTTTCATGAAGAACACTGTGTGAAAAGGCGTTCCATGGGTGATGCTGTGGATGTTCCCACGCAATACCCATGGAATCGGAGCATTCTCAGATTTACGAGGAATCAGAAACCTGGGAATGTGTCAGATTCCAATGCCACCCCAGGGGTGGCGTTAGGGAGACGCAACAGGAGAAATATCCTTATTGCTCTTCGTTTTTTACTCTTTCTATGTGTGCTGCATTCTGCACAAATAGAAAGAGGAAATCAACTCAATTGATTGATGTTGTGCAGAAAGGTGTGCCTTTCTGGACAGAATCAATTAACCCAGCAGTGCAGGCAGCCTTGCACCATGGCGCAAGGGTGCCTGCATTGGTGCACTGCAGCCCATTTTGTGCCTGCCTAGAGGAAAAGGACAGGAATTCCCAGTATCTCAATAGATGGGCGCATTCCTGCCCTTTTCTTATGATGCAGGGCAGCACAGCAAGGTTCCTTGCAGTGCTGCCCTGCGCCAAAACCTCGTAAATGAGGCCCAAAAAGTTTACAGTTGGGTCTGTACTTTAATATAGCTCTTGGAAACAGTGGTGTTATAATAGATCCCGTGGAGGGGGGGGGGCTTCTGATCTCAAGGGGCCCCCTTTGGC
The DNA here is from genome assembly GCF_964261635.1 of Lissotriton helveticus. Lineage (NCBI taxonomy): Eukaryota > Metazoa > Chordata > Amphibia > Caudata > Salamandridae > Lissotriton > Lissotriton helveticus. Next base: position 1,219,521,882 of record NC_136061.1, read on the forward strand.
ACTGTGCACAGGCGGTGGGGCCCCTGGACTTAAAGCTCCTGACTGAGTATGTACCGTGGGGGAGCCCCTCCGTGAACTATGCAGGGGGCCCTCAAGTTTTGTTATACCACTGCTTGGAATAGTCGAAAAGCAGTATATTCATTTATTTATGGTAGGTCATGAATTACATTAATGCACAGCCAACATAGTTAAAAATAACGTACTAATGAATTTGTCTTAACATTAACTATTTCCAGTTTCTGCATCAATTTCTGAAGATGAAGGCAGAATGGATTTCTTTTCTGGGTTCTGATACCTGTTTTCAGAGGCCTCGAAGCCACCAGTCCTCTTTTCCCATACACAATTAATGTTCGACGTATAATTAGTGGTTTTCATCCCCCATGGAGAGCCCCAGCTACCTCACTTACCATTACAGAGCTAGCACCTGACTGACCACCATTCAAACTGTTTCACTCGGATGTGCCTTCTCGCTTATCCCATGATTGCACAGTGCGCAGGCTGCATTTCTCCTGGGGTCCAATTAGCAGAGAAGGCAGCACAACCAGATCGCTCTGACGACAGGTTTCAAATGTGAGGATAATAAAGTTTCACTGGACTGCTGGTGAATTTGTGGTGCCAACATGTGAAACGAATGGAGCAAAATGCTTGCAAAACTTCCATCTACAGAGTGTGATGCCCAGAATCAAACTTAGAGAGTTTCCAAATGGGACAATAGGGGCCAGATTTACTCATTTCTCATGCAGCACCGTGCAGTAGCTGCAAATGCTGCCCTGCGTGAGAAGGACTGAGCAGGAGAGTGCCAAATGTACTGAAATACAGCACTCTCCTCCCCTTTCCCTGGTGCTTACACTGAAATCAGCTGCCCTACGCCATGGAGACACCATAGTGCAAGGGAGTCTCCGTGAGGCAAGCCTATATAGGTTTTGTACTGGAAGGATATCCGTCCAGTACAAAATAAAAGGCTTGAACTAATTTTAAACATTTTCCCACTATGTATGTATGCTGTACAGTGCAGTGCACATGCAAAGTTAGAAAATATAGGAGAAAAAGGCATGTCTCCTTCATAGCACCTGGTTGAAGGGTGCTCTATTTTCTGACGCTAAACCCTCTCTACTTTATTTAGTAAATTGGGTTTTGTCGCAGAAACTTTGGGTGGTTGCATGGGAACTCCCAAGCACCACTCATGGTACGCCCCCTCGGCACTAAGTAATCCAAAGCAGAGCTACGTGCTGCTTTGCGTTACTTTCACGTTATTTCTAGGTTTAGCGCTGGAAAGTAAATTAGATGAAAAGATTTAGCGTCGATTTGCGTCACTTTTGTGACACAAACACGGCGTAAAATCTTTGTAAATCTGCTCCTCATTGTTTACAAAGCTGTGCGAATAATCGAGTCAATCCCAAAGCAGTTACCTATTACCAAATTGCATGACACAATCTGGAATTTTTTTTCTCACTTTTTAGACTGTCCTGCTCTCAGTAAAACTCTTTTAGAGCTTGGTTAAGACTATCCTTTGAACTGGTAACTGTCTAATCCCCCTCTGCTACTAATCAACCAGGGCAGTCCCCCTATTTTACAGCAGTAAAGCCACCTTGCTTTTCTACCACTCGACTAATCGGTTCCTCCCATTATGTGAAATCTGAATCTAAAGAGCTAGTGGCACTCCCTTTGGGGGAGGGGGCATCGGCTGATAACACAGCAAATCCCTCCAGTAACAATTTTCTGCTTACTAGAAACGCTCTATCTTGTATGCCTTCTTGTACCTAGTGATCGAGTTATACTGAGGATATGACACATCGAGAAGCCAAATAGGCAAAGCCTCATCCTCGGGAGATTGTTAGAGGAAATTACCCTATTACTCTGCTACTCTCTCGCACAGCAAACTGATAGGAAGAAAGATTGAGAACAGCTTAGGTCAAGGATAAGAAAAGATACCATGTAGGTGTCAGTAACATTCAATGTAGTCACATAGATGATTGAGGAGAGAGAGAGTAGACATGAACAGGGTGCAAGCTACATAGAAACAATATATTTATAGAGTTGAAGCCCATAGAATGGAAATAAATACAAGGATCAACAAGATGTGAAGAAGGCACCTTTAATGGCCAAGGATAAAGCAAGGAAGATACACACAACTGCAGAGTGCAGAGAGACAATAGGAGGAAGGCAAATACAGGAACCAAAGACATAGAAAGAAGCACCTAGGCTAGGGAACTTACAGCCAGAAGTATGATCGGACTGGTCACAATAGTGGTCACGAAATCCACACCAAATTCTTGCCACCAATGTTTATTTTTGCGATGCAACCTGCATAATAAAGGAACACATTACAAAATCTCCAGTCACAGGGGACACAGAATGACTTGCTAAATGAAAATTAATTAGGTAGGTAGGTTGCTATGTGTGATCCCCTGTGATTGGCTACAAACGTTATGTTTTTTAATGCAGCTTGTGTTTCTTAAAAGACAGTGATGCTTTAAAGAAAAATACAAGTTTCCTGTTTGGAAATAAATTGGGGGAGGGGGGTGCAGCTCCACTGACTACTCCCCACCAGAGGCAGCAACACGACTTCCAAATGGAAAGAGATCACTGGGGCCCCCGTCCCCATTGCAGATCACTTGCCACCTCCATTAGGGAGATGGTAACTCATAAATGGATTGTGAATGCAATTGCGCTTGCATACCATTGATAGCATACTGAATCGCGATTAGGAAGGAACACCCCTTTCACACCTCTACCTGTTCGCAAATTCGCAAAATGGTTTCATACATCTGGCCCAAAAATTCATTAAGGGCCCAAAAATACCACATACAGATGTATAGATAAGATCAAAAAGAAAATGCACACAAACACGGCGGTCAGGGGCATTGATAAAAAACATGTACAAAGATCAAGGATAGGAAATAAAGTTGCAGTTAGATGCCACAGCCCTAGAAGAAAGATGCATACAGTTGACCAAATTGAAGGCACACATATTCAGTTACATGCAAAAGAGATTCTGAAGTGAACCAGAAAGTCTAGTCTGCTCTCTCCATTACTCTCAGTTGACATGTGCTACCGCTAAACACCACAAGACACCGGCAGTGTTATTAGCTGTATGTCTTTTGTCTCTTTTTACAAGGAATCCAAGACAGCTGTAGTACCTGCAACTAGCTGCAACCGTAAGGTATAATCCGGAAATTGAACCACTGTACTTTGATTTGTTACTATGTGTATCTTTAGAAATCGTTGTAACGCAAACTTCTTGTATGCAGGTGGAAACTGCTCTACTATAAAACATTCAGGCACCCATTGAGTCTTGTCAATGCTCTATAAAACTGCTAACTAAACAAACAAATGAATAAATAAATCTAGAGATCATGGAAATCAAAACAAGGCAAAGCCATCAGCAAAAAACAGAGAAAAGGTACACATATAGACACCAAAATTATGAAATATTAACAAAAGAAACTGAAAAGGGATAATTTCATAAAGAAAAAATGAATATCCGCAAAAGTCAAGCATTTGGAATGTTGATGGCATTGTAGGCCGAGATTAATTGAAAATATTAGTGATGACTAATAATATGGAAATGATAAACAGCTGAGGACCTAAAAAGAAAACACTTACAGTCCTGAGGACAAAGAATGGAGATGCATTTTTTTTTTATTTCAAAAGTATTTTATTGAGGATTATATAGATATATACAGTACAATAGTAGTGGTGCGTGAGGGTGGCTACAGACGCCTTTGGGTATATGGCACAAAAAGGCGAAACCAACGGCTAATACCATTTATATTAGCTAAGAGAATGATATCAAATACAAATAACCACCCCCACAGGAGAGATTATAAATTGACCTGTGTAAGATTTGCGAGTGACATTCATCGCTTTTTAGTTTACTAGTAGGTTGAATGTTTGAACTAGAATATTATCTCCTTTTGTTTGACGTCATAGAATGCCTCAACATGAGCCGATGCACATGCCATTGAGTACATGAAAGCTTCACCGCATCTGCTGATTGTATTGTATTACAGTCGCATTTATATAGCGCTTCATGTTCCTACATAAGCAGAAATGCCTCAGACTACCCATAGGAATAGGTTTGTTGGAATAACGTTATAATGCATTATTCCTATGTGGGTATCTCTTGGTGTTGTGAGTACTCTAACCAAATCATCTGTTACTGCACAGAAGCAACCAGTGTAGAAGACAGAGTGAATAGAGCACTTGAGTTTTTCATCACTGTTATGTTTGGTTGGAAAGGTGTAGATTCTGACTTTGGCCTATGTGGGAAGTTTTCATGCTGTGCGTAATGAGTGGTGAATTGCACATCTATGTTTACTGTAATCATAGAACGGCACTTATGCTTGGAATTGACTAATATACTCAGTGTGGGTTAAGTAGATGAAACTTCTTCGATGGTAATTGTTCCAGGTAAACATGTCTCCATTGGTAAGTGTACACTGAAAGCTACATCTTTTTACAGACTAAGACAGAAAGAGAGAAAACAAGCGAGAGAGAGAGAGAGAGAAGGAGAAAGACAGAGAGAGAGAGGGAGAGAGAGAAAGAGAGAGAGAGAGAGAAAGAGAGAGAGAGAGAGAGAGAGAGAGAGAGAGAGAGAGAGAGAGAGAGATAGAGAGAGAGAGCCTACCCCTTTCACACTAAGTATAGCGTGAAAAACAGCCTTATTTACAAGGCGGCGTTAAGCCACTTAACCCCGCCTTGTAAATAAAGTGAAGCCCCTATAGCCACAGGAATGTCATTAAAAATGAGGTTCCTGTAGCGATAGGGGCTTGTAAATATGCCCTGTTGTTTCCAAACTCTTGGACTTGGCCCTTTTTGCAGGGTCATCCCTGAACTTTTTTGCCTTCCTCCTGTATTTTGTCTGACCTGTTTTTGTTGGTTTTAGGACTCTGGGCACTTTACTGCTGCTGATCAGTGCTAAAGTACATATGCTCTCTGTGTAAAGTGTTATGGTAATTGGTTGTCCATAATTGGTATTTTTGTCTTACTAGTAAAGTCCCTAGTAAAGTGCACTATGTGTGTCAGGACTGGTAATGCAATTGCTACTAGTGGGCCTGCAGCACTGGTTGTGCCACCCACACATGTAGCCCTAAGGAGAGATCTCAGGCCTGCCACTGCAGTGCCGGCACACAGTTTGTTAACTGCATTGTTGGCCTGGCAAGTGCACCCACTTGCCAGGCCTTACCTTCCCTTTTTATGCATATCAGACACCCTATGGTAGGCCCAAGGTACCCCCTTGGGCAGGGTGCAGTGTATGTGAAAGGTAGGACATGCACTGAGGTCTGTACCATGTCCTGACAGTGAAATACTGCCAAATTCGTTTTTCACTGTTGCAAGGCCATCTTGCCCGTAGGACAGAATGGGGAATGCTGTGTCCCATGGTTCCAGCATATCTTCCCATAGACATAAGATGGAGAGATGGAGTTTAGTGTGCCTGCACTCAGAATGTAATAACACATCGTTTTGTGAAGATGTTTTCTGCATTGTGTGTTTAGAAAACACGCTTTTAGAAGTAGCTGGTTTCATGTCTTAAACCAGCCTGTGTGCCTATGCCTGGTTGTGTATTAACTGTCTGGGTTTGGATGTGACAGAGTCTGGAAAGTGTCCTGAGCACAGACACGGGTAGGTGAGACAGCAACAGGCCAGCTTACATTTGAGTAGCCGCCTTGATGTGAAGAAGGCTGTGTTGCTGCCACCAAAGGAATGCTCCACCTCCTGCTGAGCATCTGGGCCCCAGACCCTAACTATCAAAGGAAGAGGGTGTGAACTGGCAGGAAGACACCCAGGTCTGGCTTTTACCGGGGTCAGAGCCCTCTGAACACAAAGACTTTAAAGGCATTTAGGGGTATAAATGTAAGAGCTGAAAACCCTGAACTAAAGACTGAAATCCATACTGAAAAAGGATTGAAACTACTTTGTGATCAAGAGGAACCTCTGCAAAAGAAGAACAGCTCAAGAGACTAAAGAGAAGGACTGCCCTTGCTGTGTGTTCTGGGGCTGGCCTGCATTTTGCTGATTTGACTAAGGAGAGGACAAGGGACTTTCCTGTGTGCTGTGTCCCCCTGTTTGAGAGGACTTTTTATCTGTGCTGTGTCCTGAAGTAATTTGTCTCCAAGGCCCGAGGAGAGCTGGTCCCCTGTTGTGGAAACTCAGGAAGATAAAAGTTTCCAAGAGTGTCTCAGAGACGCTGTGTGCATGTGCTCTTTGCATGCCTGACACTGCTGTGTGGTCCGAGGTGCTGTTTACGAGGTGCCCCGTTACCGCTTTGCCCCCACAGCGTGAAACATCGTCCACGCTGCTACATTGCTGTTTGTGGCCCGAGCCATCATCGTAACCAAGGCTGTGAGTAAAGACCGCTGCCGCCTGCCCGAGCTGCAATGTGCTAAATGCTTACTTGAAAAAAGTACAGTGTTTCAGCTACACTGTGCGTGTGTGCTTTTTGCATGCCTGAGACTGCCGTGTGGTCCGTGGTGCTGTTTACGAAGTACCCTGTGACCGAATTGCCCCCGCAGCGTGAAACATCGTCCACGCTGCTGCATTGCTGGTTGTAGACCGAGCCATCATCGTAACTGAGGCTATCAGTGAGGATCGCCGCCGCCGCCTGAGCCGCCACGTGCTAAAGGATTTCTTGAAGCTAAGGAAGCTGCGAGGTGAAAGGGATTGTGATCATTGTTCGCAAAAGGACTCTGCCCAAGATAGTCAATGAAGGAGAAGGCAGCGCCGTAACCCATCTGGCTACAGCGTCGCCTAGCAACAGAGCTGCAACGTGATCAGGATCGCCCAGCAGGGCATCCGACGAGCAGAGAGAGAAAGCGAGGTAGCGCACCCCCCGAGATAAGGCTTGGACTCCGGTCTGGAACCACCAGCATGTGCGGCCTGGGGAGGCATGCAGGAGGAGTACAGGAGTGCTCCGATCTCTCTCGAGCTGCACCGCTTTAGACACGCTGAGTCCCCCAGCAGCCCGTACCTGCCCAGCAGAACCAGGCCACTCCTTTAAGCTTGCGAGAGTTGCGTCTGCTGTTGGGGCCTAGTGGTGCACGAGTTGACCGCACAGATTGGCTTAAAGCATTATTCTTATGTTACGAACTGCCTGATTCTTGCATTACAAACCACATTATTCTTGCATTACGAACTGCCTGATTCTTGCATTATGAACCGCGTTATTCTTGCATTAGGAACTGCCTGATTCTTGCATTATAAACAGAAATTTTCTTGCATTACGAATTGCTTGATTCTTGCATTACGAATTGCTTGATTCTTGCATTACGAACCGCATTATTCTTGCATTACGAACTGCCTGATTCTTGCATTAAGGACTGTCTTATTCTTGCATTACGAACTGCATTATTCCTGCGTAACGCACTGCATTAGTATGTGCATTGAGGACTGTCTTACTACTATGTTACGCACCGCATTACGAACTACATAGCATTGCATTAGGACTTCATTAGAGATCGTGAACTGCTCATTATTACCGCAATAACCTGTAAGTGATTGCTTGCCAAATAACCGGCAAAACGAAATCTTACGAATACACATTTGTTAGATATCTATCGTTTGGTCACATCATATTCCTTTTTAATAAAGATACCGCTGCGATGTGGAGTCCGTCATCATTGTCAAGATTGCTAACAAGAAGGGATGCCAGGGCCTGCGATGAAGAGGTATCATGTGGTGACTTTTACGAAAAGGATGTGAGGGTGCTCTGGGTTTTTGAATTGCTTCTAATCCATGCAGCAGCAGTGATGCATCAGTTTTCCTGGGGGTCTCACCGTGCAGCACAGGAGATGCATCGGTTCCACTAGGTCCACAGAGGCTGACAGGGCATATGAAGCTAACTTCCAAGAGTCCAGGAGTAATGGGGCAACAATTGGGAGGATAGACTCACAGATAGCAGAGTACAGGTGTTGACGCAAGCTCGTTGGGAGCCTGTTAGGCCCCTGAGGCTATAGATCAGGAGGCCAGCCAACTAGACCCTGAAGTTACTCTGAGGTTCTGGGTTCAATAGATGCAGGTTCAATCCTTCTCACCCAGGCAAGAGGGCAGCAGGCAGAAGGTCAGCACAGCAGGGCAGCAGTCCTTCAGAGTCTTGGACTTACGACAAACCTTAATTTAAGTCTCACCAAGATGATGTGGGGCAACACCACTATCCCTGCCCTCTTACCTGTGTATGTGAAACTCAACAAGGAGGAAAGCTGGGGCACAGGGAGGTGGACCTGGTTGTTTAGCGTGGAGATCCCTCAATGTGTTCGGTTGTCCAACCTTAAAAATAAGGGACAATTATCAGTCATAGAAAAAAGGATGTGGTATGATTCAGAGGTGAGATGTGTGGTGCAGCAGCCAGGGCGGCTGACTCCAGAGCGCGAGGCTCATGGTTTGATCCCTGGTGCAAATGGCAGCTCAGCATCATGTGACTCTGGGCAATAGCTCACTTATTCTCCCAGAAGGCTCCCAGTGCCTTGAAACCTTAAGGGGTGATATATTCGTGCTTTACAAGTACGGATTATTATTATTATTATTATTGTTATTATATTCCATGACCCCTCCCCTGCAATAGTACTGAATGACTACCTGTAATCAACTGTAGCAATCATGAAGGCACACCTTGTTGTTGTTTTGTTAGATGGTATAGTGTTGGATGACCGTTCCGAGATGGGCCCAGGAAAATCATAGACTCTACAGGGCTTATTTACTAGTTCATTGTGCGGCCGGTGCATCACTTTTTTGGATGCACTAGTGGCTTATGTGCCTGTCCACATTTACAAGACCATGTAAAGCCACCCTGAATGGCTTTACTTGGTTACATAAATATGGCCCCCTTTCGCACATTAATCTGTAAGAAACGGGCGTTCCACGGGTGTTGCTGTGGGTGTTCACCTAAACATCCATGGAATCTGATGCATTCACTGATTAGAAGGTGAAAAGTTATGAATAAGTACAGAAAAGAATGTAATCCTTAGATTAGGTTTATTCATATGCACCCTAACCATCAGCTAACAGCCAGCAACTGACTCTACAAGAATCTCCCACATAGAACATTCTAAGTTCCATAGAATGCACAAGTAATGGAAAAGGAGAGAATACTACACATCCTCTTTCTTATAATAAAAACTGAACTAAAACTAAAAAGAATTAAGAACAAAACATAGGAGAATTGTACATATAAAATGAGCACAGAATACAATGCTTTAAATATTCATACATAAGACATAAAGAAATCTTTAACTTGTATAGTCCTTAAGATAAGATGGAACTCTCTTAATGCGAGAGCTAAACCTTTGCTGAGTTACATTTGCATCATCACAAGAAACAGAATCCTTTACATTTGATTTATCAACAATCGTGTAATCCTTAACAATAGCAACACGATTTAAATTCCATCTTACCATTTTCCAATTTGACTGAGTTTTTAAAACATTTTATAACATGCATTGGTGCAGAGTATTTCGACCAAGCCAAAGCTCCTACAGGTGCTCTGACCCTAACTACATCACCAACTTCAATCTTCCCTTCTTTTACTCTTTTCCTTTCATCATAGCAAATTTTATTCCTTAACTGAACTTTCTCCCCTCTAACCCTCCAATCACCAATTCCATTGTTTATTAAACCTTTACCCCAACACATCCAAGCTGGACTCAAACTCTTATTAGGAATTCTCCCTTTAAATAATTCAAATGTAGTTTTTTTAGTTGTCATTTGTGGTGAAAATCTATGTGCTAGAATGCACTTTTGAAATTCCTCCTTCCAATCCATTGAATTTACCCTAGAAAGTTGTACATTCTCCTTAATCACCCTGTAGAACCTTTCCACAGTTCCATTGGTTTCTGGGTGATAAACAGATGATCTTTTATGTTTTATTCCACTAGACTTTAAAAATTCTGACATCATGCTCGAGCAAAATTGTGGACCATTGTCTGATAAAAGGTATTTCGGAAAACCTTCCCTTCTAAAAATTTCTTTAAGAAAAGAGATAACACATGAAGAAGTAACTTCAGAAACAGAAGAAACTTCCACCCACCTAGAATAAAGATTAATCAAAACTATCAGATAAGGTGTACGATGCTCACCAGCAAGAGGACCCACAATATCTATAGCAATGTCTTCCCAAGGACCTTTTGGAAGATTGCGACAAACCATGGGAGTAGTACGTGATATTAAAATTTTGTCACGGGGGGCGTGGCTAGCCGAGCAGCGAGATGGCCGCTCTGTGAGTGAGCTCCGCCGGCTACGTTCTATAATCCTTCATTTATCCTTCTCCTGATTCCTGGGACCCCCGCTGTCTTTGGGGATCGGCGGCGAACGCCCGGTGGATCCTGCGGCCGGAGTTTGGTGTGCGCGGCTCGCCGGATTGCAGGGCTGTCACTGACTGCAGATTTGCCGACCCGCACGCCTGCGGGGTTCCGCAGCTGTGGAGATTGAGCCTGGGAGCTGTACACTACTGTGGACCGGGGCTTTTTGAGGCCTCTGGAGATACTGCGTGCGGGGGCGCAAGACCCCGATATTGGCGGAGCCACTGCTTGGGCACATACCGGTGTATCCCCGACTACAGACGGGAGGAGACCCGGAGCGCAGCCGACCCGGAGAGTGTAAGAGACAGACGATCCTCCTCCTCGCCGGACACTTATCCTGATACTCTGGTGGCGGGTCGGCCATCTTGCTGGGGCTGCAGCGTGTTGATCGGCGCTGCCGGGACCCGGCTGAGGAGCTGCGCCCAGCCTTGAGCAGAGACATTATCTATACAGCGAGGTGAGGAGAAAACCTGCGTGGGGGGTAGAAAACACCCGACGCCCCTCACGACCACAATCCTCTGTCAGAGACGTGCTTCTGACCGCCTGTCCCGGGGTTGGCGCACTGCTTGCACTCTCGCGGCCCGGAGAGGCCGAGAGCCGAGAACTAAGAGCCCCTAACCCTGACTTCATTAACTTCTTAAGCGGGACTCGGAGCTGTGAGGCGGCGCTACCGAGATTGGGACTCCCGCCATTTTGAGGTGTGCGAAGATTTTGGGCTGCTCACTGCTGAAAACGTGGGCCTTATGAGACTGCGCACCTAGGGTCTGGGAGACCAACCTTACATCCGTGACCCCCTGGCTTTGCTCCTACAGCGCAGACACCGCACCAGTCAGTGCTTTTAAGGCTAGTTTGCAGAGCTGCTGATACAAGACACTTGTTACCGCATCATAGCCACTGACATGGGGAAAAACGAGGCCAGGCAGCCCAAGATCAGCTTTGACAATAAGCGGCCTCCGAAGCACCCAGTGACCGAGACGGACGGAGGGGAGGCGTCATCGCAGGGGGCGCCGGCGGACATAGACTTTGGGGCGCTCATAATGGAGGTACGGTCCAGCTTAAAAAGTATTGATACCAAATTGGATGCCATGTCCTCGCAGCTGGAGTCAGTGAAAACTAAAGTGGATGCTCACGAAACTAGGCTTGATTGCTTAGAAAACAGACAAACTGAGTGCTGTGAATTCCAGCAGCAGGCCAAGAAGCACATCACGGCGCTGGAAAGGGAACTGGACAACCTGCGTGCCAAGTCGGACGATTTGGAGGCACGCTCCCGCAGATCCAATATCCGTATTACGGGTATTCCGGAGACGGCCAACACTGGCAAGATGGAGGTGTTTGTTACAGACATATTACATGAATTGTTCGACCCGGCCCTCTCGCCAGTCTTTACGGTCGAAAGGGCACATAGAGCCCTTGGGAAAAAACCGCCGGTGGGTGCGCCACCTCGTCCCATCCTCGCTAAACTGCTAAACTACCAGGACAGAGATGTCATCCTGAGATTGGCTAGAGAGAAGGGTAAAATTACGCATAAAGGGAATAGCATCTCCTTCTACCCGGACTTCACTCCTCTGGTGCAGGCGGCCCGTAAGGAATTCCTGCCGGCTAAGAAACTGTTGATGCAAGCTGGTGTGCAATATTCTCTGTTATATCCGGCGAAACTGAAGGTGCTCCACGACAACGACACACACTTCTTCACGGATGCGAAGTCTGCACTAAAGTTTGCTAAACACATTGGCGGCCCTGGAGCCAGGAGGAAATCGCCAAGGTTAGAAGACACTGCGGAGCAACTCAGTGATAATGACTAGATGAGCTACCGCTTCCGAGTCTGAGACACTATGTGCCTGCCTCGTTTGTACCTTGTCCTGGTGCTGGGGAGCCCCTCGTACAGACTGCAGTTCTGCCTGGCCTGGAGGCGGGAGTGGTAAGATGCTGCTGTATCTCCGGACGCCCTTATGTAAATGCTTGCGCCCTGAACTTTATGTGCATGACGCCGAGGTGGGGTTTGTCGGCCCTGGAGAGGGGGTACCGTTGGGACCAAGGAGCCTTATTACTGAACGTAGCCACCCCGTTAACACGGGGGTGTAGGCTGGGTGCACCACGCCCCCACGGGGTGTCTCCCATTGTTTCTATTGTTGGTTTTATATCACGCTATGCGTGTCTTTCCACGGGGTACGTCACAACCTAATTGGGGGGTTGCTGAGGGTGGTGGGCGGTGGGGGGTGTTTGGGGAGATGTTGTTTCTAGTTTCTAAATGGTGCATTATGATCTATCATCTATGTTACTTTTGGCGCAAGGGGTCAATGTGTGCTCTGAGTGCGGGGTCTGGCAAAACTGGTCGGTGGGACCTGTCGGGGGCTTCGCTACTACTACAGTTTTTCCGATATGGGGGGGGTTAAGCTGTGGACCTGGAACATTAGGGGCCTTGGGGACTACAAGAAAGCCCGCTTGATGCATGGTATGCTGGTCAGGCACAATGTGGACATTTGTTTTTTGCTAGAAACTCACCTTAATACGACCCCTTCGCCCAGATTGAAGAATTCTAGATGGTCTAATGTGTATTCTGCCATTTATTCCAACTATGCGAGAGGGGTGGCTGTCCTTATACGCAGGGGGCTGGATTGGCGGGAACACAACTGCGTACAGGATAAGGACGGGAGATATGTTATGTTACATGGTTCCTTGCAGGGGCGACCAATCGTGCTGACTGCCATTTACGGTCCTAATGTTGATGATCCTGACTTCTTCAGGAATCTCTGGGCGCAAATTGCATTGCTAGATTGCCATTCAGTTGTTATTGGGGACGATTTTAATGTTGTGCTGAATGATGACATGGATCGAAGAGGTGTGAGTAGGCCAACACATGCTAGAGCGCGTCAAGCTGTCCTTGATGTGATGGGAGAAGGGTTGCTTTCTGATGTGTGGAGAGTCCGGCACCCTGGGGAGAAAGTGGGGACTTGCTTCACATGCCATCAATCTGCCTGGTCCAGATTGGACTTCTGGCTAGTGTCGCCTGAGGTGGCAACATGGGTGACGAGAGTCGACATCCAGGCTAGATCGCTGTCCGACCATGCCCCATGTATGTTGGAGTTGTGCGTGCCTGATGCTGTTCACAGAGCGTTCACATGGCGTCTGCCCCCTCACGCTCTCACGGACCCAGTCTTTGTCGAGGAGATCAGGGAGGACATCCTAAATTATTTCGCGGAGAATGTAGGCTCAGTCTCAACAGAGGCCATTACATGGGACGCCTTTAAGGCGGTGATCAGGGGCCAGTGCATAGCGCGACAGGCGGGAGTGTTAAAGGCCATCCGTAGAACACTAGCCCAGCTAGAACAGGACCTGAGGGATTTGGATATAGCCTTTAGCCGTGATCAGACCTTGGAGATTGCTGGCGATTTTAAGACCAAACTGCTTGCCTTTAATGAGGAAGCGGAGCGAGAGGTGCGGTTTCTGGGGAGACAGGCCGAGGCCCGCAGATATGGGGAGGGGGACAGACCCAGTAGGACTTTAGCTAGGTTGATAGCTCCACGTACGCAATCGCATTACATACACACCATTCGGAACAGAGAGGGATCCCTGGTTATTGGCCAAGAGACAGTTTTGCACGCTTTCACTGACTTTTACTCGTCCCTCTACACCTCCAGGCAGCCCGTAGTCCCAGCCTCGCTGGAGAGCTTTCTGGACTCCGTCGCCCTGGTTTGGTTTAATGATAACCACAGGCAGTACATGGACCTCCCTGTAACTGTTCAAGATATCGTTCAGGTGATCAAGAGCATGCCGGCCAACAAAGCCCCTGGCCCTGACGGACTAACAACGGCCTTTTACAAAACATATGCGGAGGAACTGGCGCCGAAACTGCACTCTGTGTTCGTTGAGGCCCTTGAATTGAATTCTCTTCCGGATTCCATGCGTGAAGCTTTCATTATTACATTGCTTAAACCCGACAAAGACAAACTGTTCCTGGACTCATATAGGCCCCTATCCCTGATTAATGTGGACGCTAAGATTTATGCTAAGGTCATTGCGGACAAATTACAACCGATGTTGCCGATCATCGCACTCCCGGATCAGTCCGGGTTCATCCCTGGCCGTGCCACATCGCACAACCTCAGGACCATCTTTTCCGTCCTGCATTACTTACACCCCTCTGTTCAGGCGGCGGTGGTGTTCCTTGACGCCACCAAAGCGTTTGACTCCCTTGAGTGGCCCTATCTGTTTCGAATTTTGGAAAGGATGGGATTCAGTTGTAACTTCTTGAATCTGATCAAACTACTGTATACCGCGCCCAGAGCTAGGGTAAATGTGAATGGCCTTGTTTCTAAACCCTTTACTGTCTCTAGAGGAACCAGACAAGGATGCCCACTGTCTCCTCTCCTTTTTGCTGTTGCAATGGAGCCGCTTGCGGCCAGAATACGACAGCACCACGCTGCGAGAGGAATCGGGTTCAGCTCTCGAAGTTTACTAATTTCATTATATGCAGACGATGTCACCTTGTATATTGTCGACCCCAAGGACAACATGAACCCGTTGCTCCGCGAATTCGTACGATTTGAGGGCCTGGCAGGAGTGTCCATAAACTGGTCTAAATCTGTTGCGTTCCCCCTTACTGATGGGACCTGTCAGCCATCGCCGGACTACCCCCTGCGTTGGGAAGCTGACGCTGTTAAGTATCTGGGTGTCTGGGTCAGTCGTGATGTGCAAGAGTTGTGGTCTCTTAACTTTGGTAGAGCAGTGGACTGGCTGGAAAGGAAAATTGAGGTCTGGAACAAGCTGCCCCTGTCCCTGGTTGCGAGAATTGCACTGGCGAAAATGGTGGTTCTCCCCAAATTCTTGTATTTGTTCGTAAATGTCCCGCTGCCCATGACGGCGCACTTTCACACGCGTGTCCGCTCACTGCTCTTACACCTAGTGTGGGCCGGGGGTCAGGCGAGGGTCTCTTGGGACCTGCTTACGCTCCCGCTCAGTCAGGGAGGCCTTGGAGCTCCTGACTTGAAGTTATACTCCCTATGCGCACAGGCGCAATTCCTACATTTTTGGGCCTTCCCCACCCCTTATCAACCACATGTGGCGGTGGAACTGGCTGTTGTAGCCCCGATGCCGCTGCGCGTGGCGCTCTATGGCAAAGTCACACGCCCTTCGAAGGAGGTTGACACTGTGGAAATGATTCGCTGGTCTTGGCGCGAATTGCAACACAGAGCGGGACTCCCCTTGCTTTATGCGCCAGCTATTCCCCGGCGTGGAAACCCGATGTTGCCTTGCTTGAGTGCCAGAGGTGACGTCCTCACAATCCGCGGAAAGCGACTGCACAACTTTGCGGATATATATCCGGATGGCACTTTTGGGGAACTGCAAGCGGGTGAGGTAGGCCAGCCTGAATCATTTGCGGATGCACTGCTATACCATTCCCTTAGGGAATCCTGCAGGAAGTTGGGGCCCCGTTTCCCGGAGGAACCACCGACACTGAATGCCCTTCAAAATCTGCTCTCAAGACCCACCCCCAAAAAGCTAGTGTCTAGACTGTACAACTGCATGCAGGAGCAGGCCCCACTCACTGTATCTAAGGCCAAACTAGCTTGGGCTGCTGACCTGGTCGATCCTTTCACTGACGAAATGTGGGAATACTGCTGTGGGCAGCTCGCGGCACTGTCACCGAATTATCGATTGAAGCTCATCCACTTCAAATTTTTACACCGGTACTATCGCACACCGGTGCTGCTGCATCGCATGGGCATCCGCGCGGATGACTCTTGCTGGAAATGTGGAGGGGTGGATGCGTCCTTTCTTCACGTGGCGTGGAGCTGCTCTAAATTAGGAGTGTACTGGTCGGAAGTCTTCACAGCCGTTAACCAAATCCTGCACAGAACTGACGCACCAACACCACTTCTGGGCTTATTGGGATATGTTAAGGATACAGACCCTTGTGATAGGAAACTACATGCCCTACTCCTGCTCTATGCAAAGCAACAAATAACACTACACTGGGGTCGGCGAGCACTTCCCTCGTTCGCAGACTGGATTAAGGATGTGACATATGGGCATGCACAGCTGACTCACTATTGGGAGACGATACCCACCGCTTCCAGACCTACTGATATATGGGAACCCTTCCTGCAATGGACTAGGGAGCATGCGGGAACGGACGCTTCTGGCAGTTCACCTGAAGTGGGTGTTTCGGATGATATGGGGTGAGAGATTTGAGACTGGGGACGTGCTGTGATTGTTCTGGTGATCCGTGCAGATGCAAGGTTACCTGGGGGTTGTAATGCGCTCCGCTCCTGAAGTCCTGACAGCTTCCTCAATACTGCACACCCTGATCACCTTCATCTCTCCTGTGGCCACGCAACCCTGTTGAGCGTCCTGCTTGGACTTCCCCCTCCTCCCCCCGCCCTCCCCCTCTGCCTCCGCGGTGAAGACGAGGCGCCAGCCACGCCGACACCCTAGCCACTGATTGCCTTTTTTTGATAGTAGCCCTGCGCAGGAGCGCACAGACCTATGTATGAGTGGGATACTGTATGATTGGTAGGATGTAACTGCACCGTTGTTTGTTGTTCTTGTTTTTTTTTTTTTTTTTTTCTTTTCTTCTTTTTGTTTGCTGGGGCGGGTTGGGTGAAAACAGTGCTGGTAGACGAATCCTTTCAATCTGCCATTTCAACAGGATAGGTCCTGTTGCTCGCTTCGTGGCAGTCCTGTAACCTCTATATACATCTGATAGTCTGCGGCGCTGGGAAAAAAATTGTAAGACCATCTAATCTGCTAATGGTGCACTGCTCAACTACATGACTTTACTGTATTATATGCTTTTGCTGGGGATTACGCGGCCCGCTGGGTTGTGCTCCCTCTCTCTACTTTATCATTTGTCATGAGATGTGATACCCATAGCGGCCTGCCTCCGGGTTGTTGGCGTGACGCAGTGTGACTATTGTCTCTTCTATTTGACTAATAAATGTCTTACAAAAAAAAAAAAAAAAAATTGTCACGTACCCTACATTGCAAACACTCTCTCACTTCTCTTTCTATTTCCTGATCCATCCCTGGCCACCAAAATGAACACCGAATTCTTTCCTTGGTTTTAACAATTCCTAGATGACCCTGATGAGCCTCTTCAATCAATCTTTTCCTCAAAGAACTTGGAGGAATTAACTTAGTACCCCTCAAAAGAATTCCATTCTCCACTGATAACTCATTTTCAACTAAATGCCATACCTTTTCAAAAGAGCTGTCCCAATTAACTTTGACCTTAGCAATTATTTTCCCAATTTCTGAATCCTTACCAATTTCCTCCAACCATTCATCTTCAAGTATGGCACCTGAGGTAACCTCACATACATTAACTTCATTTTCTCATATTTCATCTTCATGATCAACTCCCTGAACTCCATCAACCAAACGTGATTGACAATCAGCAAACACATTATCAACTCGTGGTATGTAGTCAATACTGAAATTAAACTCCTGAAGACCAATAACCCATTTACGAATCCTTGACGAAACACTATCTAAACCTTTCATCATAAAAATCTCTCTTAATGGCTTATGATCTATACAGACTATGAACCTCATACCCCATAGAAAATTCTTAAACTTTCTTAGTGCCCAATATATAGCAAGAGCCTCCTTCTCTATAACCAAATAGTTCAGTTCCGCGCCCCTCAAACTTCTAGAGGCACAAGCAATAAGTTTCTCTTGACCATTCCTTCTTTGTTTCAAAACAGCACCCACACCCTTAGAACTAGCATCCGTTACCACAAAAGTCTCCTCAAAGGGTACAAATGCTTGCAAATCCGGAGCATCAACCAAATCCTTTTTAACATCACTAAACTCCCTTTGACATTCATCTGTCCACTTAAATTCTTTATTCTTACCTAGAAGATTTCTCAAATTGCTAGTTTTACCTGCTAAATTGTTTATAAATTTTCCAAAGTATTCAACCATTCCAAGAAATGAAACCACTTCTTCCTTGTTTTTTTGGTGATACCAGCTTTTCAATGGTCTCAACCAACTCTTTTTTAGGTGTGATTCCATCTGCTGAAATATGATGTCCCAAATAATTCACCTCATTGACCGAGAACCTACATTTTTCATATTTTAACGTTAAACCAGCATTTTCCAATCTTTTCAGCACCATTCTTAAAGTCCTGTCATGTTCTTGTTGATTTACACCATATATTAATAGGTCATCCTGATAACATTTTACAGATGTTATCCCTTTCAAAATTGAATGCATGACCCGTTGAAAAACTGACGCAGCCGACACAAGACCAAATGGCATTCTTTTATATTTGAATGCACCCATCGGCGTTATAAATGCCGTTAGATCTTGTGATTCCTGCGTCAACTCTATTTGATTGTATGCCTGTGTTAGATCTAAAGTTGTAAACACCTTTGAGTCACCTAAAGATGTTAATAGTTCATCTATATTAGGCAGAGGAAATTTATCCACTACAACTTCCCTGTTTAAAGATCTTAAATCACAGCACAGTCTTATCTCACCATTGGGTTTGTTAGCGACAACAGTTGGCGCCAACCATTCAGTTGCTTCTACAGAAGTAATGATGTCTTGTTTTTGCAATTTCTTTAGTTCTTGCTCCACCTTCTCTTGTATAGCTATTGGGATTCTCCTAACCTTTGCAATAACAGGTACCGCATCCTTTTTCAATTTTATACAATGTTCATAGCCTTTTAAACATCCAAATTCTGAATGAAAAAGTTCAGGAAATACTTCCATAAATGTATTCGCTTTTGATTCCACTTCTTGAATTTGCACTTGAGGATCAGAGTTTGGATTCAAAATTACACCCAATAAGCGTTGATGAGGCCACCCAATCAAACAATCACCAACCTTTGAAACATAGATCTTACCCACAGTTATTCTCTTCCCAAATTCAATGGAAGCATTAAAATAACCCATCATGGTAATGGGTGCACCTCCATATCCACCTGGACACACATCCATTCTACTAAGCTTATTTTTACTTTTAAAATGTTCCTCATAAATTTCTTATGAAATAATTGTAATGCGTGCACAAGAGTCAAATTTCACCTCTATTTCTGTATCATCAATCTTGATCATACCAGTGGGATGATCTTTCTCGTTTTTAACTTTAATCTGACAAATAACCTCCTTTATCTCTTTGTTAACCACTTTCCTTTCCTTTGTTTTACAGAATTTAACAAAGTGTCCCTTTTTACCACAGCCATGACAAACAAAACGCATAGCTAGACAAAACTTTGAGTTAGCCTTATGACCTGACTTTCCACATCTAAAACAGGTAATACTAGCCACATTAGTTTCCTCTTTACTCATATTTTTCACAACAGGCTTCACCTCCTTTATTTGAGAAACATCGTCCTTAACTTCTTCCACCTTTTCTTCAATCTTTCCTTTGTCATTTTTTAACTCATTCACACATTTCAACATATGTTCTACTCTTTTTGCTATACCAATTACTTCTTCCAAATGTGGTTCATCCTTGAGCCACAATTCTTCCCGGATCTTATCCTCTTTACACTTCAAAACAAATTGATCTCTTATACGTTCTTCATTCGCAGCACCATACTTACAGGTAGAAGACAATTTCCTTGCAGCAGTTATATATTCTTCCACTGACTCATCTTTACCTTGTTCACGTTTCCCAAAATGATATCTCTCCATAATAGTACTTACAAGTGGTAGATAATGTTTATCCAATTGCAATAAACACACTTCATATTCATCCAAACCCCTTTGCTCTTGTTGAGACAAATCTGGTAAGTTTTCAAGCACTTCCTGCCCCTCACCCCCAAGACAATGTAAAAACAACGAATGTTTTCTTTCCGCACTTAAATTGGTTCCACATACCTTTGCATAATGTGCAAATATCTTTTTCCACTTACTCCATTTGACTTTTGGTTCACCTGGATCACTCAAAAAGAATGGAGGTGTGGTCACGTTCTGCATTTTCTAGACTTAAAATATATGACCTTACCATACACTGTATTTTAAAAACTATTGCCAATTTTCAGTTATCAAAACTAAATTATACTTTTCATTGCTGTGCATAAAGCATTTAAAATAAGCACGAAAATGTTACCTTCCTCAACAAAGACTATAATATTTCATCCAACCATGTGAAAACCATTTAACAATAACAATAAATTGTATTAATGTTCCAATATTAATATTGAAGTCACTTCTTAGATATACCACAAACTTTTCCAGTTTACCGATATACTTCTTTCTTCATAGAATGCAGTTTTCATAAAAAAAAAAAAAACAACTTGCACGAAGACAATCCGCCGAAAACGTTCCTTCCTCACTCGATATTTTCAAACTGAATTTTAAAGGTTCTTTCAAGTAAAAACGATCTCATTTAGTTTCCCTTTTCTCTTTAGCGCGCAAAGACGTTTCCTCATACAGTGACCTTTGCCTCTCCTGCGCAATGACGTATCCTCACGCAGCGTCTTTAGCCAGTCCTGAACACGTTGTTCCTCGCCGGCCGTTCACCGAATCCCAGAGACTGATTCCACTACATCATCACTTGGCACCAACTCCTGAACAGGAAAGAGCTCCTCACACGAACAAAACGGTAACGGTCAACTCCTCATCTCTTCTTAAATTTGATGTGTTTACTCCGTTTTACTCTTGTTAACCCCTTCGACGCTGATGACGAGCTGGGCTCGTCATGAGGTAGCCTCCTGCTACGCTGATGACGAGCCCAGCTCGTCACGTAACATGCGCTTTCGCATATCTCAGCGTGCGAGCGGAATTCCGCCCGCACGCATGCGGTTAACTTAATTTAACACTTTCGAGATTATTCCGCAGATGCCTATCAATTTTTAATTTCTCAAATTCCTTCCCTTGCTCCACTTTTACATTACCGCCGCTGGGGAACCTCAAAGCTTCCCTTTTTACAATACTACCGCTGGGGAAGTTCATATAAAGATTCACACACACTCTGGTTTAGAACAAAAACCAAGAAGTTGTTTTTTCATCCTCCTTTAGCATAAATCGAATTTTCCCACGAATATTTCAGTCATTCAAATTTGAAAAGTACTTAGCTTGATGTTAAGGTGCTCTTCACTTTTCTTGCACCCCGTCCTCGTCGCCAATGAAAAGTTATGAATAAATACAGAAAAGAATATAATCCTTAGATTAGGTTTATTCATATGCACCCTAACCATCAGCTAACAGGCAGCAACTGACTCTACAAGAATCTCCCACATAGAACATTCTAAGTTCCATAGAATGCACAAGTAATGGAAAAGGAGAGAATACTACAGAAGGTTTTGTGAACCTGTAAATGCGGCAAACTCCTACGCCTCCCCAGGGAAGGCGTAAGGGAGGTACAATGAGGAGAAATACCTTTATTTCTCTGTGTTTTTACTTTTTCTATGTGTGCTGCATTCTTAACCACCCGTAGAATTGGCTTTATGTATCCCTACAATGCAGACACCCTTGCACTATTGGCGTTTTGCAGCCTATTGTGCACCAGTGCAGGGGAAAAGGACAGGAATGTGCCATATCTTGTGGATACAGTGCATGTATGTCCTTTTCTTTTGATGCACAGCATTGCAACAGAAAATCTTGCTGTGCTGCCGTGTGTCAAAATATTGTAAATGAGGTCCTAGGTGTATAAACTCAGATACACAGTGTAAGCACAATACACACATTCATGTGCCACAAATACTTATAAGGGGAGAAACATATGGTTAATAACCTGATGTCACAACTGCAACATCGTTGTTTAACCCTCTTCACATCACAATTACGCTGCAGCTTACAACAGCTGTAGAGAATATTGTATTCACACTCTCACAGGATATTGTACATGATAAAATAGAATTAGTTCCACAGTAGTTGCGCAGCAATGGCTTTACAGTTCTAGCCTTAGCGATACCAGTTGTCACTTCACTGGCAATTAGTTCTAGCTCAGACGTTTTAATTTTATATGTGCTGGTGCTTACTGGTGCCTCACTCACTGATTAGTACACCCAAGTACGAGTGTCTTGTATCAAGAGTTCCTGTTCTTGATCCAAATTACATGCCTATGCTCATAGGACCTTCAGTTTTACAACTAATAATACAAGGTGGTACCAAATAGCATCCTTTCATTTGTTGTCTTCATTTTTTTTTGCAAGGAGTTGGTTATCGGATGCAGGCACAGGCGAGCCAGGTTAGACACACTGAAAAGGTAAGTGGTTTCTCTGGGTCTCTGCTTCCTCTTTGGTTTCTACACAGCATGTAGTTAGAGCGGCTACCACAGGGAAATAGGCAAGATATCTCTTTTTATAGGTAAACAAAGGTCCGGAGTGCAGCCATAACATATTTTTCTTCATGTTTACTCTCCTTCATATAGTTTGAATTTGGTCATTTTTCTATGAGTCAGCCCTTAATACCACGTTGGGCCAAGTTAATATCATTGCTGGGCAATACGGAGATCAAAGCCTTTTCTACAAAATTTGGTTGGAGTATGCCTCTTCTTGGGAGAAGAAGAGGGTTGGTCAGAATCTACATAAGATAAATGCATCACACTGTCTGCTAAGCCAGGGCATGCTCTTCCAAGGCAAACAACACGGAAGATGCCAGACCTTTGTTTCCAATCTGTCCAGTAGGAGCCATAAATGTTTCGTGGGAAGGAATAAGGTTGGCAGTGGCCATTGGGGACAGGGTTTAGAACGCTTTCAGAGCTGTGACAAGAGACCAGTCAAGATCATCATTTTGAAATGTCCCAAGAAGCTGCACAGGAGGGTTGAGACAGTGATGGAGTTATGTAACATTCCCCTCTCACTGAAAAACCCATGCACAAGGGGATTTTGAGGAGCACTGGATTCTGCAGGACTTCAGTGGTGGATGGAAAACTCATGGATTGTCCCGAATCTTGAATGGTGGTACACTCTTGACTAGAATTTTGTTGGACCTTTTGGATCTGCCGCTCCAGGGCCAGTTCCATCAGTCTCCCTACTTCCTCAGTGGACAGTAAAGGGGAAGACTTACTGCGGGGACACTGATGGTTTCCCTGGGTCTTCTGTGAACTGGTCCAGTAGGTGGTTGATTCCCAAAGGGGAACCGTCTGACACCAGCTTGATGCACAAGAAGCCTGCAAGTTTCCAGCCAGATATGGTTCCTGTGGAGTGCAGGCAGAAAGGGTTGGGGGACTGCTGAGGAAGACCCCAAGCCAAGGAGAATGTATAGCGCAGACAGCAGACTGGGAGGAGCTTAAATGGCAGGCCCTAATCTCTTCCTCATTGGAGGAAGTGAAGCTCTAAAAATCAACTCCTGAAGATTGTAAAAATGTAAAGGC
Organism: Lissotriton helveticus; assembly: GCF_964261635.1. NCBI lineage: Eukaryota > Metazoa > Chordata > Amphibia > Caudata > Salamandridae > Lissotriton > Lissotriton helveticus. The sequence continues at coordinate 1,219,545,448 of NC_136061.1, forward strand.
CAGGAGAACTAATATCAGCACTTTTGGAAGCCGAACTGTACTATCAAAGGTAAAAGAAACCAAACTCCATCAAAAAAGGCCTAGTATAGCTGTAGAAATGCACCTTGTTGCTACCCAAGTCAGAAATGCTGCCAGGCAGGCCTCAAGTTCCACCGGGCTGATGCACACCACCTCAGGTAGTTTCATGACTTAGGCCTCGTGAGGCCCTGGGGCAGCAAGAAAAAAATGGATGTTTGGCTATCTCACACACCTGTAGGGCCCCCTCCAGGGTCCCAGAGTTACCATCAAGGAGGTCGGAACATCACTGAGCACCTAGTGTTCCTCTACCACAGTGATTTATCACACCTGGCAAAGGACAGAGGAAACACATAGTCACACCACCCAGTTCCAATAGTGTGTCAGAGCCTTGGAAGCACTGTTGTGTGGCACCTCTAGCCCTCTTGCACCCCCTGCCTATGCCAAGCGTAACATGGAGGAGCAGCACAAAAAATAAGCTTGTCTGCTAGTGTAGAACATAGACTGCTGGCTCTCACCTTGGCACAGGAACCAATCTCAAACTATTAAGAAGTCGGATGTATTGTGCAAGCTTGGGCTCTCATGGGGCCGTTGAGCTTTAAGGATTCTGGGTCCCCACAAGAGGGTGAGGGGCACTTGCATCACTTCCAAAAAGTAGTGACTGAGAATGCCTTTATGCTTTTTAAAAAAATAAGTTAGAAGTAAAAGCAAACCCTCTGTGCAAAGGCGTGTCGCTTAAGGTATTGGGGCTGCCGTGACCAAAAAAGCGTATTGTTCATGCGCCCCAGAAGAGGAAGGGTTACCAAGTGGTGTTGTGATTTTCTTTTGGATCCATCCAAAAAAGAGCTCTGGACCCCCAGACACCTCATGAGCTTGAATTGAAACATTGCAATGTCGTCATATGTCTCCAAGGTAAATAGAGGAATGTCATTGGGAGAATTTGTTTCAGTTTTTGCAAGCAGTGTTAGTGCTAGAAATGTGATTTATTTATGGGTTTTGAGGTGTAAGGACATTTGATTTTAGATCTCAAGGCTGTTGAAGTTAGTATAAAAGTAGAAGAAATGTACATACCTTGCATTGTATGGAACTTTGAATTATTTATTGATGATAACAGTGAATCATTGCACTTATTGATAAATATTTTTGAAAGATGGCACCATCACACAGTCTTAATATGTATTGCATTATGCTTTGACCATATCGTTCTTCTTTTAATTGTGGTGGTCATGTTTAGGCAAAGCCTACATTTTTGTGATAGAACCCACTATATGGTGCTAAGTGCATGATGGGTAGTGTGGTTTTAGAGTTTAGGGCTAAATTATATTTGATATATGTTCATTACAAAGTGCTCCAGCTCAGTAGCTAAAGGCTACATTTATGACTTTTCCTAACATTTGGAACCGTCTTTAGTTAGTTCCCCCCGTAGGTTTTGAGGCCCCGTTAGAGGGTGGCTCCATAGGCTTTTCCACTTGAAATACTGCACATATTTCTGAATGTATGCACCATATTCAGTATTATGCAAAATAAAGTACTTTTCCTTTTTTATTAAAAAAGCCCTGATTGGACAGTGTTTTATTGTGCTGTTGTTCGATTTCTGAGGTATGTGTTTTTAGGCAATAGGATCTCCCCTGAATAATCCTTGGACTGCTCTGCCTCACTACTCTGAAAGTCAAGCGCTAACAAGTTGGACTTGGTTCCCAGTAAAGGTCTCCATAATACTGAGGCCCCAGGACACCAGAGGTGAAAGATCCCAGTTGCTACAATTAAGGTCCAGTACTCTTTGTCGGCCCTTGTGCCCACCAACATGATTCCTGACAAAGACCAAGAAGACTCGGCAATCACTCACAAATGTCTGGCTTCAGCTGATATGGGCGATGCCAATGGAGGTTCTATTCCCCTTGGCCAAAGGTTTAGAGGCTTGTACCTCTCCATTCTCAAGTGATGTGAATTTCAATTTTGGACGAGTTACATTTATTACTCAGCATCAATTGGTCATTGTCTTAGAGGCAGTGTTACATCTTTTCATAGTCTAGATCCTTACAGTTTTGGGATGAATTGTGTGTTATTGGTATAGTTGAAGAAAATTAGGCAGAGGGTCTTGAAGACTTATCAAAGCAAGAGACTAAAGGCTGAACAGGAGTGATATAATAATAGATCTTTGAGGAGCAAAAGGGGATTTGCTCAAATAAGCTGATGTAAATGGGAATATTAAGATGAGCAGCAATTCCTGCAAAGTTAGGATGAAGTCAAGTCTAAGACGCATCCTTGAGTGCCAGGTTCTTCTAATTTCAGAAATATGATCTGGTAATGCACTTTATCAGTTTTCTAAAAAGATCCTGTAGTTCTTGTCCAGGCGTCCATTCTGTTCACTGTTGTTTTTATTTTATATCAGAAGGATTGCATGAAAATAATGTCAAAACCAAGACCTTGTGGCAACGACTGGAAAAATATGTATGTATTCTTAATAAATAGAGGTCAGAAGAATTCCATGCATTGCTACACTGCTGGGGGCTTATTTATGAGGGGCCTACGTCACTTTTGCACCACGTAAAGTGGCACATACATGACACAGAGCTCTCATAAAGATTTATGAAGCCACACAAAGCCACCCTGCATGTCTTTTAGTAGCCTCGTAAATCATGAGTAAGGCGACGAAACACAAATCGATGCGTTGCCTTATTTTTCTCCCAGGAGCATTCCGTGGATGTTGCTGTGGTGAGTGTTGCTGTGGGTTTTCCCCTAAGGAATTTGACGCTGCCCCAGACTTACAAAGTTATGTAAACCTGGGTAAGTGCCAAATCTATTTGCCTCCCAAAGTGAGACGTAACAAGGATAAATATGTTTATTTCTCCTAGTTTTTCCTCTTTCTGTGTGTTGCATTGTGCAGCACACATACAAAGAGGAAAACGCCTCTTAGGATGGTTTTCCTGCAGGAAGGTGCCCTTTTCTGCACAAAACAATTCCATATGCAATGTTCCATATGCAATGGAGGCATCCTTGCACTATGGTGCCTACGTTAGCTCCAGTCTGCTGAAACAGAGCCAGGGCAGAGAGAAAGGACAGGAATGCACCATACTGCTTAAATACAGGGCCTCCCTGCCCTTTCACTTTGGCGTAGGACAGCACAACAATGTGCCATGCTGCACTGACCTTCGCCAAAATCCCCTAAATAAGCCCCTGCTGGAGTTCATGTATCTATGCATAAATATCAAGTGAGGAATGAGTATTCTGCACTTAGATGGTGAGAGATGCAATAACACCACAAAGACAAGAACGTAACTCAAATAAATGTATGTTGATGTTCAATTTCTTTCAACTCTGCCGCAAGAAATTCTCCATGTACCATCAAATGATTCCTATTAGTAATAATTACTGTGAATGTCAGATCATTGGCTGTATCATACAGAATAAAATTGTTGTATTAAATATGGAATGCAGTTTGTAAATAGTTAACCCAAATTTATGTAATCATAGTACAAATGTTAAAAATTAAAATCTTTGAAATATTGCATTCTTGTTAGGTTAATTTAGGGGTATATATTTACATGGAAAAATTAAAGTCTATGTCTGGGATTAATGTTCAACACAGATAAAAGGTGTCACGAACTTTTTCCCCAACAGGCAGATGATGTCAAGATGTATTGTGGGCAAGCAGTAGAAAGGATGAATAAAGATGTCTTTGTGTTAAGAACATTCTAAAAGTGTAAAAAAAAAGTGTTATGTCGGAAGCAATGATGAAATGTATAGAGGTACAGGAACAGTCACAATATACTTCAAAGTATTTGTGTTATGGGCAGACAAGCGGTGTCAAGCAGGATTTGTGTTCAGAACAGTCAGGAGGAGGTTCAGTGGGGACTTGACGTGGCCAAGCAGTTTTATCTATACTTTCCCTATTGGAGCTGGATCAAGACTATCTGCTCATGACTAGTTTATGTCCAAGGCCACATGATGGGCAAAAGAACAATGGACTGGAAGGCAGCCCAGTGTAATTACCAATGGCTGAGATTAATTTAAACATTCCACACATCCATTTTTTGTGTACCTCATTGTGACACCCTAAGTGGGACAGGTATGCCCAGACATGGGTCCCTTGCTCACTGTGCTATAGGACTCACGTTTATCCCTATTAAAGTTTGATACCAGTCTAGGGTTGCTTGTGTTCCTGTTTAGAGAGGACATGGCCAGGTGTTGTGAACTGGAGTGTTCTTTTTGGAGTAGAATCAAGACTGGTTTGGAAATGCTGGTGCCTGTCTGAGGTTGTGTGGTGGGAGGGTACAAAATGATGGACTGTAATGTGACCCAAAGTAATTACCAGTGGCAGAGAATAAATCAAACATTTCAGCCATCACTTTTGTGTGTACCTCAGATAGTGTTTTGATGGTAGGGGCCTGGTAGTTCTAATTTGCTGAAAAAGCCTATATTCCAGAAAGCAGGACTGCTGACATCAGGTGTAATGCATTCTAATTGAACTCCACAACACATTTAACTTGACATTAACAAACAGAGGTGGTCAAAGATCTTTTAGATAATCCTGAAGTTTTGTGTAGGTTAATTAGCAGAGTACAACATCTTATTTCAAGAGTTTGAGAGAGAAATACAAATTAAGCAGAAGCACAAACAGTCAATATGTAAAAGGAGATTTGCATGACATAATTAAAGGAACTGTTATATAGAAAAAATAAAACGTCTGAGGATCAATAGAAAGATGGATGAAACTAGACTTGCATTTGTAAACATGGCTCCTTAAAATACCCAAAACTAGTAAATCTCATTGGAAGATCAAATGTTTCATAATTATTTGCGTCTCTCCCTACAAAGTGGAGTTGGGTATTTATCACACATAAGCCCTCATAACTATTTTGTTGAACTATAGGGGGGTATTTAACAAGTATGGATATACCTCTTATCCTGGGTTTTCAATAGGAAAAAAGGCTTAATATGCATAATTGCATTTTAAAGACCAACAGGCAGATGCATCAAAGAAAATACCGGGAGCAAACGGGCAGATTCTCAGAATCTGGCCGTTTGCTCCCGGTATTTTTGCAATTGGGATGCATCATCCCAAATTCAGAAATCGCAATTTAAGGAATCTCTAAATAGCGATTCCTTAAATTGCTCTTGCATTTAAGGAATCCCAAAATGAGATTCCTTAAATGCAATGCATGAAACCCAAAAAAATAGCGAATTCGCTAATAGGGGGAGCAAATTACCATGAAGTTGAACTTCGTGGTAATTTGCTAAAACTTTGAAAAATGTACTTTTGTGCATTTTTCAAAGTTACATGTTGCGCACACACATGCCCTGAGGGCATGTGTGTGTGTAACATTTGTGCACAGGTCCATTTCAGGGGTGCAAAAGGGTGTCCTTTGGACACCCTGGCACCCTTGAAATAGCGGAACATTAGCGATTCGGTAATAGCTAATCGCTAATAAGGAATGGCTTTCCCATTCTAAAGGCCCATAGGAATGAATGGGAAAGCCATTCCTTATTAGCGATTAGCTATTACCGAATCGCTAATAAGGAATATTTAGGAATCGCTAATAACATTGCGATTCCTACATGCATCCCGTTTTGGGAGTCTTTAATAGCGATTTCTTAAAATTCTCTATTAAGGACTCGCAAAACATAACTTTGATGCAACTGCCAGCAAATTCTGTATGTTTTGCCTTTTTCCTAGCCTTTTTCCCTGATTAATTTCAGCAGGTTTCCCCTGTCAAAATTCATCATTAAACTGTGATGGTGTGATAATTATCATACAACTGGTTATTCTGATCCCTGTGCAATCATGTGTTTGCATAGTATCTGGAATTTAGCCCCAACTCATAATGAAATCCACGGTAACACTATTAAGACAGTGTTAGATATTTACTGCTGTGGTAAATACCTTCTATTTCATATTGAAAATGAGGCATTCACCTAATTATTCATATTTCACTGTCTTCAAGGCGTTTTCTGCTAATAAATCTCAACAGATTTTACCTGCCAGAATCTATCAGGGTAGAACTCCAAAGATTTGTTAATTATTACACAACTCTTGTTGACACTTGGATTGGAATTTAGTACTTAACACAAGATAACTCCCCCACACCCACAGACAATCCCCCCACAACCATAAACTACTCACAAAACCTTTGTATCATCCTGGACTCCATGCTCACCAAGAACCACCAGACCAATGCTGTCTCATCATCCTGTTTCCACACGGTATGCCTGCTCCGAAAGATCTTCAAGTGGATCCCCACTGAGTCCAGAAAGACGGTCACCCAGCATCAGAATTGACTACGGCAATTCACTCTATGCTGGCATCACCCAGAAACTCCTCAGGATACTGCAGAACATTCAAAACACCTACATCAGACGTATCCTCAACATCCTCCGCCGCAGCAGCTTCACAGTCCTCCACTGACTCCCAGTCAACAAATGAATCACCTTTAAGCTCCTCACAGATGCCTACGTAGCACCACACAATGTGGGAGCTGTGTACCTTAACCACTGCCTCGCATTCTACACACCCACCAAAGACCTCCGTTCTGCCCAACTGGCCCTGGCTAGCGCCCCACGTATCCGCAATACCACAGCTAGAGGAAGATCCTTCTCCTACCTCACAGCAAAGGCCTGGAACACCCTCCATCTCCACCGATCACCGTCAATGCCTCAATTGAGGAGGGACGTCAAGAATTGGCTCTTCGGCGGCACCACAGCGCCTTCATTGGACCAGCAGAGCCCCCACCTAGCATCTTGAGACCCTTATTTTGTATCTACTTGTATCTATCAGGGCAAAACAGCTAGGGTGTGAACATTATCACTCAACTCTGATATCTTGGTTTGAGAAATTGGGTTACTGGTTGACTGGGGTGTGACCCTGGTCAAGCAGCAACCACTATCCTTGTCAGGGTAAGGCACAAGCAAACTCCAAATTAACCTGCGCTCAACTTTCTGGTAGCTTGGCACAGATCAGTAAGACTTAACTTGGAGACAACATGTAAACTATTTGTGCAACATTTCAAACAGTGAAAACGCCACACAAACAGATTCCAAACCAAGTTAGAACAAGAGAGCAGAATGTAATAAATAAAACAAGACTAAAACAACAAAAAACATTCTGTAGAACTGGAGTTATTAATTTTTAAAAAGAAAGTGAATATAGCACCAAAAAGCTCAAAGCTCCAGCTCAGGATATCTGATCTTGCTGGACTGGGTCAAATTCACATGCTCAGGCTGACAGTGATGGAGCGCAGGTCAGATGCAGTCACAGGTTAGTCCCGCTTCAGGTTTATTTGACCAATTTTGTTCCAAGAGTCACCTTCGCATTTCAGAGAGCTGTGCAGAACAAGAGAGCGTTGTGTGATTCTGTCAGTGAACCATAAGGAGCAGTCTGGCATCATGGGCGGGCATTGCTTGAGCTTGCAATGGCAGTTCCAGAGAAAAGTTGATGCAGCAGTGCAAAGAATTGGGCTGTTGGAGTTTTGCGCTGATTTGCAGTGTGAATGACGAGGTCAAGGTGCAAACAGGCCTGTTCGAGGTCGCGAGGTGCCCAAAAGCTTGATTTCAGCACCTGTGAGCCACACCAGGGGTCGAGGATCTGAGAGGCACCACTTGGGTGGCAGGAATCAACTGCGGCTGGTTCCATGGGCTGATTCAGGAATTTGGGGAACCTTTCATCCCCCTGTGGCTCAGATCAGGAGGCCAGCGGAATAGCTCTTGAAGTTAAACTGGAGTCCTTGGTTTTGGACAATGTAGCAGGTCCAGTTCTTCTTCACCAGGCAAGAGGGCAGCGGGCAGCAGGTCAGCACAGTAGGGTAGCAGTTCCATTAGAGCAGAAGTCCAGCAGAGTTGCAGTCCTGTAGCAGCATAGCAGCCTTCATCCTGGCAGAGTATCCACAGGTCCAGAAGTGTACTGAAGAGTTGGTGACGGATGTCCTTTTTTATTACACAGTTGTGCCTTTTAAGTGCACAGATGTCCTGTCTTACTGGCCCTGGCTCCAGACTAACTACAGGGGGTATGCAGCCCTTTGTGTGGAGGCAAGACACATCCTATTCAAGAGTAAGTGCGGCTATACTCAGCTCCTCCCTCCCATCCTGCTAGTGATGGTCCATCCAGTCACACCTAAGCTCCCAATGTGTGTGGCTGTCTAGGAGGAATACACAAAGCCCAACTCTCACCCACATCCAGTCATATGACCCAGAAACATTTTACAAAAAGGGGGTAGGCACAGAAGTGAGTAGCTAGATAAGGCCTTGTTATAGTAACGTAATGAAAAACCTAGCTACCATTTTGTGTGCTGTTATCTACTTAGACAGACATAGGGGCCAATACCTAATTTAATTGGACCTGGGTATTTATTCAACCTTTACTTTGTTCATGTCATATGTCATTTTTCATCATTTCATAAAAGCCTGAAATGGAAAATACACTGTTCATTTCAGACAAGTGAACATAACAAAGACTGTGCTCTACAACAAACACATGAAATATTACAACACTAATACAAACAATAATACACCAATCACCATTCGAACACATAGCAAACCCTTCATAGATAGTTCATATGGTCCTAAAGGGGAATGCTAAACATTGGGAACAAGTATAGTCACACCTGGGGTGGAGTCAGCGCTACATCTTCCACAGAGCTGTTTACATTCCATAAATTATCTGTTCCTCAACAATAAAAAAGATTTCTGATGCGTTTCGAGTCCCAGTGATACTCGTGGGGCTCTCTTCAGGGCTTCTGAGTTAGTGTAGTCTAGAAGATAACACAAAAGGTTGATATTGTGTGCATACTCATTACCCTTCCTCCATCTCAACTACATGGAATGGAATGGATACTGACCTTTACCTGATCAGTGCAAGCGTTTTAACTTCAGACCTGCCGGTTTTTTAATCTCCAATATTTCTTAGGGATGGCAAGGGAATTCCCTATCCTTTTTGGTGTAAATGCTGCGGACAGATAAAACACAATCATTTATGGTCTGATGCTGTAGGGGGAGAAAATCAAAATAAACAGCATTTTTACTCCCAATTATTGATAGCGTGTACCTGATTATCTTTCTTTATTCGGGCACTCGTCACTAATTGTGGGTCCCCCAACTACGGGATGCTTTTTGATGCTGAAAAGCGATACTCATTTATGATTAACACAATATGTGTTTACATCATGTCACTACCCCATACTGCTCTTTTAATGCACTATTCAAGTTTTCTCAAATGTACCTGTTTGTATTTATTTTATCCAAACAGTGGAAACATTGAGATGGTACCAGGCTGTCTTTTGCCTGAAATGAGAACACGCATTTGTTTTAATCATTGCGTGTTAGCAGCTTTTTTTGGCTCACGCTGCACAGTTCCTCAGCTTGATCGCACATTCCTAATTGATTGCAACAGTGCTCACAACATGGCAGTTTCTGAATTTTAACTTAACATCTGACTCCACCATAAGTTAGGATTTTGAATTAGGATTCTAGAGACATGAACAATAAACTGGATATCTCTTCCCATTTGGAAATTACACTTATAAAATGTAATAGAGCAACTCCAATGTTATCCATTTGGATTGATAGGCCTTGCAGTAGAGAAAAACAAATGTAGATGTTTTTCACTACAAGGACATGTAAAACCTTAAACGTCCTACTTTTTAAATACATTACATCCTGGCCTCTTGGTTGTCCAGGGCCTACCCTAAGAGTGACTTATATGAATGAAAACAGTTTATTTATCCAGGTTGAAATGGCAGTTTGAAACTTCACACACAAGCTCTGCTATGGCATGCCTAAGTCATGTTTAAAGGGCTACTTAATTGGTAGGCACAATCAGTGCTGCAGGCACACTAGTATCAATTAGTGTACATGCCCTGGGCACATTTAGTGCCAATTTACTAGGGGCTTGAAAGTAAATTATAGATGTCCCTTGAGTGTAAGCAATTGTCCCCTAAAGTAACTCTAACTTGCGCCTTCGCCATGCACTGTTTGTACCCTAACTTAGTACATCACTCATGATTTAGTCATGGACAGCACTGATAACATACCTAATGACATCCAAAATGACATCTTTGATAACAACAGTATGGTAGTGACATGAGTTTTAGCTACTTTAGTGCACGAGATATAGTTGCTTGAGGTAGCTAACAATGGGGAATTTCAGTGGTTTTGTGAGTTCTATCACTCATTTCTCCAGTGGTAATGGGTGTAACCTTTTGCAACTTCCAGGAGAAAAAATTGTAACATCATTATTTACTTAAATGATATGTGACTGTTAATACCTCACCTCACATAGTACTTTACATCAACACCTTCATATCTGTACATTAGTCAATGATAAGGATTGCACAAACAGGCCCTAGGGGTACCCTCCATAGTTTGCGAATATACACTACACACTCTACAGAAATGTGTAGACCGACTATACCATTACAACAAAATGTACGATCATACTGAAAGTTGTATGATTTGTAAGTAAGACATTCTTCAACAATGTATCATGTCTCAAAATGTACCCTATACTTATGGAAATAAATATCTTAATTTTATAGATGTTTAGTTTATACACAAATCACCAATAGTACTACATAAGCACTATTTCATGTTTTTATGTGCACAGAAATCCATAGGTGATTAATGAATTGCATGGAGAAATTTCAGGTTTTTTAAAATATATTTTGTCAACAGGAAACAACTAACAACATATTTCAAATGTATTGTAATGTAAATGATATATAATGAATGGAAAACAAGTCTATTGTGACTCTTAAGGTACTGCAAAAGAGGTGCTAATAAAAAGGTGAATGCAAAAAAAGAGCAAATTATTCCAATTTTATGAACCATTATGAAAGCTCGAGTGGCTTCTGGCATGATAAAGAATGTTTGTAAGCCAGAAAACTTCAATGCTCGATATTCTGAAAACAATTAATTTGGTGCTGAGAACTTTCTCCTTGAACATGCTCCTTTGTTTTGGCTGTAATATGTTCACCCTAGGAAATTGTTGTTTAAAAGAGCACAATGAATGGCTCTCATAATTAGACATGGGAATTAAGGTATAACAAGACAGTTTTACTTGTCCAAGATCACACAATTTGTTCAAGTGGGACAGCCAGGATTTAAAAAAGAAGCTTTCTGAGGAAAAGGCTGCACCCTGGACAGTATATCATTTGCTACAGCAGTTAAGATTGCCTCTCACAAGCCCAGTCCATCTCCAGGCCTACCAGTCAATACCAAATGAGGGCCTTCCCCAAATGTAATCACGAAATATCAAATGCACACACAAAACATGAATTCATTTTTTTAATGCAATTGTGAATTTGGAAAAACACTCTTATTCATTATGATTGCTTTGGGGATGTAGAAGCACATTTGTGTTTGCACATTTGGGGGTTCTTCTGCCTCCTTATTTTTGCACATTGGTTTGCTGAAAGGAAAAATGAATAAGTCGCTAGTTTGCCAAGTTATTACTTTACAATATATATTCTCGTTTAGACATATCCCATCCCATTGATATTGATCTCTCCATCATCTCACTGATAACCTTGCCAAACACATCTCTCCACTGCCAGTGTATCCTGGGCTCGTACCCTATGCAACATCTTGAGAGGGGTCTGGCACTTAAACATATAAGAATTTGCATTCTGGGACATGCAATTTCAGTTCCCCATCATAAGTATGGACCTAATCCGCCTATCCCACCAAGTGTTGTTATAAAAGTGAGGACTCTTTTTATTTCAAAGAATTGTTCTTATTAAGTTTGAAACGGTACATGGAGAAATAGTGCAATACACATCGATCCATGGAAGGTCCGACAGGTTGATAGAGTCAACATCCATTTATACATAGCTCAAAAAAAGGGGAGATGGGTAGAGAGAAAGAGTAAAGATGGCAGAAAGAAAGAAGAGATAGTGGAGATAGATAGGCCAAGTGCTGTGTAGGACACGAAAGATAGCTAGTGTGCTAGTTCAAGATGACATGTGCTTAAGGGGTATTAACTTTTTGTAGGTATGTATCTAGTTTAGACCACAATTGCTGGGAGGAGCCATTATTAAAGTTAGTGTTGTGTAGGATACTATCGGAGCTTCTAATAAAACACACCACGCCCACCAAGTATCGTATGAGATATTATTGTAATTCTTCTAGTTAGATAGAATAGTTTTAAGGCCCACGGTCAACAGAAGGTCGATTAGCATTTTGTTAGGAGCTAAAAAGGTAGTTTTCAGTTTCTGCATGGGTGCCTAATTTGACTATTGTTTTGAGGTACTACAATGTCATTGATAAAACGTAGTAATATACAGTGACTTTTTCACATGTTCTTTAGACACTATTTACTGGGAAAGGGCTCCTTGACTTCATTTTGTAGGGTTCATGTAGTGTTTAAAGACTTTTAGGATCTGCCAGTGTCAAGAGCAATACGCCATATTGCATTGTTGCAAATTTTACCTTTAAAAAATATAAATACTATAGGTATTTTGGGCACTATTCATAAGCTACAAATGAAAGAAATAGTCCTGGCTGCTAGGGTGAAAAGGGAGCAACTGATGCTCAGAAAAATGAGCAAGGACACAATGTTTGCATTATCTCATCTTCGGTGTTGCTAGAATGGATATTCTTGCCTTCCTATATGAACACAAAAATGAAGCCATTAAGTGCTTGTTAAACCAATTGCTGATACATTTATTCAGCAGTTTTCAGTGCACACATATTCTGAATTTACATAAAAAAGGAGCACTATGTCTGTGTGTGAGCACTGCGTCCAACTTTGACATATTTGATGCGGGAACAGCTAAATGGAAATAAGTGTTGGGTTTCTGGAAGAGAGACGTTAATGAGAACAGCGTACAGCTGCTGTGACATGTTTATGAACAGTGGAGCTGTGGAAACGTTTTTTCTGTCCAAGTGATTTAAAAACTCCTTTTCTACCCTACTGTGTGACATATAACTACTTGTGACAGCACGTCCTCTGACGCCACTTCCAGTGATTGACCGGCTGCCCCGGGCCACCAAAGGTGGCCACCTACGAGGGCGGCCACCCTTAGTGCCAGAGGATGGCACAGACCTCGGAACGGTGTAGTGCTTGGGGGGACCGGATGGTCCCCCAGTGATGTTACTTCCTGTTTGGGGAGGGGTCCGAGGAGGCTATATAACCTAGGGGGCGAGGGTCAAGGCCCTCTTTGTTCCTGGCCGCTGCTCGCGCTGACCCTCGCCCTCCCCTGCCCGGACCCTGAGTGGGTGACTGCCCGTTGCTGTTTTTTCTGAAAGGTGAGGAGGTGAGTTGTTGGTTTGTATGCTGGGTCGAGGGTGGTGGGTTTGCGATGGGGAGTGCGAGGGGAGGGTCTGTTCAGCGCGGGCGGGGGGGGGGTGCTCAGATGTACTGGGCCGCCCTGCTGTCCGCATCTTTGCCGATGGTTGAGGGAACTCCCAGGCCACTGCTGGATTGAAAGGAGACCGTGGACGGGAAACCTTTCTTCTCGTTCACGGACTGCAGAGGGGTAGGCTGCATTGCTAATTGTTTATCGGTGATCATTATGTCTGGGCAGCTCGAAGTTTTTACAGCTCCCATGGTTACCAGTGGAAACCATTAGGCGTGCAGGTACGGGTGCAGAGGGGGTGGGAAGATGGCGACTCTGCGCAGTCTTTAGAGCGGAGTATACTCATGGTCGGGGGGAGGGGCAGTGCAGCATGGGTACACTGCGCTCGTGGTTATGTCACAGGTCCTGGGGGCTTGAGCGAATGGCGAACGGGCACGTTTCGCTCAACGTATCCGTAGGGTGCACGCACCAGCCCGGGCCTCCGACCTCCTCCTTGGGGCTGCCGGAGGGTTGGCGAGACGTGGTGGTGGGCGGGCATCGGGCCGCCTGCTCCCTCCCTTGGCCCCATGCCGGGAGGGGGGGGCGGCGCCTGGTTTGGGCCTTGTAGGAGTTTGTTCCCCCGGTCTTGGGCATGCTGTTTGCTCCGGCGGCCTCGCTGGTCCGGCTGTCCTCGTGGTTGGGGCCCACGCTGAACTCTTTAAGACGATTTTGGCCGGAAGCCCGAATTTCTGCTCGCGCATGCGCGTTTTCGCTTGTGCTCACCCCCTCCCCCTCCTCCTCCTCCTCGCGGCTCCCTCGTAGCGGCGCGACTTCCCAGCCCTGACGCGAGCCTGGGTGTTCGGCTGGGCTTAGCAGGAGCATTCTTTTACTATACTTGCAATCTACTACCGTGAAGTGCCACATAGGCGCCAATGCAATTTTAGGAACAGCTTTGTTTACATGAGGTTAATTTTGTAACGTGAACAGTTTTCTTGAAAACGTTAATGCACATGTTTATGTATTTTATAAAATGTGGTGAGCGTCTGGCTGCTTGTTTGGATATTATAATCACCGGTGCTATGCGGGGGGGGGGGGGATTTTAACGCTTTTCTTTTGTCTTACTGCAGGACAGCTGCACGAGAAGGTCGGCACTCGCTAGGATAGCACACACTCCATGTGGGGGGGTAGGGGGGGATTTGGCGCTTTTCTTTTGTCTTACTTCAGGACAGTTGCACGAGAAGGTCTGCACTCGCTAGGATAGCACACACTCCTTAACAGCAGAGGAGCGTTGGGGCACACATCGTGTTCGGAATGACATGGGTAAACAGGTTTGGCGCACTGTGGTCAGGGGGCCAGCAATAACCAAACAGTTGCAGAATGAAGTTAAGAGGATTTTCTGATGTCAGGAAGGCGGGTGCGGAAGAATACAAACACTGGGTGGACTGTGGTAAACATGATTGGGAGCAGCATAGCTCAGTGCGAATGAGTGAGCATTAACACGTCAGTAATTGAAGCCAGCATAGGAGCCAGGGAAGTATGCGTACAGGTGAGATGTTAGAGGTCAATTATACGTTTGCAGGGGAACATGTAACGCAACGCAAGGCGATTAGGTTATACATTCCATCCAACCCCGCTTGGCCTCCCCTGGAGCCTGGTGTTGGGAGGGAAGGCGAGGGATTTGGGGTTTGTTGTCGTCTTGTTTTATGTTCATGCAGGCTTTCAGTCAGAGGAGGACGTCGTGGCGCGCCGCATGGCAGGTCACTGGAGTGGCCAGGGTTAAACCGGTGTCGGCACACTGGGGTCTGTGGGCCGGACATAACGGAAACAGTTGTGTTTTCTGGCTATCGTGGTTTTGTGATGTCAGGTTTTCAGTTGGCTGAGAATTACACCACCGGGAGGATTGTCGGTGCTGGAGCAAGTATAACAGGGTACTCAGCTGGCAATGGGGGTGGAATCATTGGGGCAGGACTGGGCCCTTGGGCTCCAAAGAGGAGGTGGGTCGTGAGGTGAGGACTTCCGCCACCAAACCTTGGGTAGACACAGGTGAGAGATTGGTGTATTAGTGGGCTACAGTTGAAAGTCACAAGGGAAGATAGATCACGTCCTTGAGTAGTGATTTAAACAGGCAAGCTGCCCCCTTGATGTTACTTTATGAAGTATTCTCTTAGGGAGGAATGTGCACTTCCTGGATGCTCCCGGGGTTAATAAGATGCAGGCAGCGCGACCCCATGTTGGGGTGGGTTGAAAATACAACTGCGGGTCCCTCGAGGGGGCGTGGCCCAGATAATTAGGGCGTGGCCCAAACACATACATATATTTGGTGCCTGGCATAGTGAACTGCCTGTTTGGATTGAGCCTTCAGTCATTACACTTAGATACACGCTACAACATTTAATGGCATACCCACAGCAGGTCAGGCTTGGCTTGTCGTTAATTGGTAGCTGCAATGGACGGTTCACTAGGGCCAACATCTCGCAGCTTACAGCGGCGGTGGCAGTCCAGCACAGAAAGGGATACCATGGGGGGGGCGTTCGAGTGAGCCAAACCGGTCGCTCCAACCTTTAGGCGCCAGAGCAGTAGTGACCCGCTTGTAGTTCCCCGTTGTGCGCGATTTTCTGTTGACACGGGGGAACCGGGGGCGAGTCTGGTATTGACGCCCCACTGCAGTGCACAGTCATGTCTCACTCCTATTTATGCCTTTATACAGAGCAGATTTTACTCTAAGGTGTCAGAGCGCTTTTCAGTAGGAAACTAACTGATACATGAGTGCACAATAGGAGCATAACTGATACATGAGAGCCCTATAGGTGAACACGTTACAAAAGCAAACGCTATGTTACATGAAGCGAAATGACTAACGTGAGCAGACAATACAAGAGGTAGCAAACGGTGCATTACAGGAGGATGAAGTGTCAGGTGTGCAAGTTACAATAGCGTACGAAGTACAAGTAGAGGTATATTACTGCAATACATGGCAGACAGTCAATCGCATGAACATATGTACGTAGGCAATGGTGGCACTTGTGCATGTACCGGAAGCATAGACAATGTGAGAGGTAGCATACAGTGTGTTACAAGAGGTAAGTGACGTGTGCATGTTACAAAAGAGCACCTACCACAGGTAGAAGGATAAGACCGCGATAAATGGCGGACGCTTACCACAATGGGTACAAGTGAGGAATAATACTGTAAAATATGGCAGACAGGCAAACTTAGGAACAAACGTTAGGTAGGCAACGGTGCCACACGTGCAAGTGTAAGAAACTAACACATGGTAAGAGGCAGCAAACGGTGGGTTACAAGAGGAAAGTGACGGGTGCGTGTCACATTTGAGCACCCAGCTAGGAGTGAGGGATATTACTGCACTATGGGCAGACTCTTAAACCACTAGAACACTCTGGGAAGACACTTCCAGAGTCAGGGAGAATAGAATTTCTATATTGAAAGGTCTTTCTTCAGGTATTAGAGAGGACACATGTTATAACATTTTGAAGTGTGAAGGGTCTCCCCAGGTGTCAGGATTGTCCCGGTTGGGGGCACACAGGTTACACCCCATGAATATAAGAATAAGAATGGGACGAGTTAACAAGTGACTCTAAATCACACATTCCAAAGTGCAATGGTCATTATCAGACTTAGCATGTGAATAATTGACTTAGTTTCAGGACGCTACACTTCTGCATCAGGCGCTGGAGGTACGCAAGTATGTCCCACACCCAACTCCTTACGAGAATGTATTGTGGGCAACCTAGTCCTCGTAGCTGACTAACAAGCTTGGCCTCATTGGCGTGGGGGCATTGATGGCCCTGTCTCATTGCAGTGAATCCATAATTGATTACGGTGGGGGCAGGGCTTCTAATGGATGTTTTATGTCTCATATGCAGGAACCGTGCTGGAGAACCGCCCGACTGACATGGGGGTCCTCCTGAATTATCAACAGGTATAAGGGTCATAGCACGCTGGGGGCAGTGTGCTAGGGGATGGGACCCCCAGGTCCTCCCCAGGTCCTCCCCAGGTGTTGTACATTCATAGCCAACTGGGGCATTTGAACTTAGCAGGTAGCTCCTGTACAATAATCGGATGTTTCGCTTGTGACATCGGATGAACCTGGGCAATTTGTCCATTTCTGGGCAATAATTGGGGTGTTCTGTCGGTTAGCGGTGGAGACTGTATGCAAATCGTGCAGTGCATGCCAGGTGACAAATTGAAATGCGTTTTCTTTTACACATGTGATGTGTCTAGGCATAGTTTGCAGCCTATGTGCAATAAAGGAATGTGTTCTTTTGAACAGCAACATGGGCGCAAGTAAGGGGCTCTGATCCTGGCTAGCGAGATACCAAACTAGTTCTAATAACTGACAGACAGGCTTGGCCTGGGTAGCATGGGGGGCTTTGATGGCCCCTGTCTCTTTGCAGAGAATGGGTGCGCAACTAAGGGGCGCTGATCCAGGCAATTGAATGTGCAATGACTTACTTGTCGTCGCTGGTTGGGGGCTGTTTTCATGGCTTTGTTCTTTCTTCCAGAAATGCACGAGTTTTGCGCCAGAATGGTCAGACCACGCCTAGAGGGCTGGCATGTCAGGACTTGGAGCCAGTGTGTGGGGCCTAGGTCAGAACGTCCAAGATTGGAGGGAAAATTTCTTCGAATTTCAGGACAATCTGGTCAAATACACAGGCAGCACCTGAGAAGGTCAGGTGGGAATGAAAGCCGTATATCCAAGGCGTGCCCCGGGCCTGGGACTTGAATGCTGTTCCTGGTTAAGTGCTCTTGGGGGGCAAGGTGATCCAGGGTCATGACTTCGGTTAGGGGAGAGTAGTTGCTGTTAGGTACAGCGGTGGCGCTAATTGCTTGGACATCCATAGACATCAGCCCCTGTTGTGTCCAATTACATTTGCGGATACTAGCCTCAGCGCTTAGGGATCCACAAGGGTAGTGGGCAGAAGACTGGTCTGGTAATCATTAGGGGGGCCATGGGTCTTTGGGTAAGCGCGACCAGGGACCGCCCAAAGTCCAGAGGATGGGGGATATTGGCCTTTAGCCCAGGGCAACAATTCGCATTAGGGTGGCCAGGTTGGCTTCTTCTGACAATCTGCTTCTTACTCTGGGATGGGTCATTTCTGATGATTGAGTCACCAGTGACTGCCGCACAAAGTATAGAGTAAGGTGGACATTGGCCTCCTGCCCAGGGCAACATTTTCGCTTTTGGGGGGCTGGGTTGGCTTCTCCGACTCATTGCGATTTTACCTGGGATGGATCATTTCTTTTGTTTAACGAGTCATATTAAAGAGCTCTTTATGGTAAGGCGGGCGCAGCAGGGACCTGGGTTAACCAGATCAGGCTTGCCCTTGAGCTTCTCAACTATGCATTGGACTTTGGGGCTCTGCACCATGAGTGACGTCTTAACAGCACATGTTTCACCGGTTCGGTAGGGAACCATCATTAGCAGCCGCGGCTGGGCACTTGGGCAACGTTGTGGCTCCGTTTAGTTCGCCCAGGGATTGGGCGGGCAAGGTCAGCAGCTGGCGGCCGGATACGGAGTGGAGAAGTGTGGCTCACTGGTTAGAGGAGGCAGACCCGGACGCTGAGATCAGACCCTGGACCAGGGTTCAATTCCCGACGCGGCAGGGTCTTGAGCCCAAAATGTCCACGGGACTCGGTAATTCTCGCTTCGGTGCCTACTCGAATCACAGGTTCACACTCTGCAACTCTGGGCAATAGCTTGCTTAATCTCCACTACGGCCCCCCGCGGCGGGATGCCTGGCTTTCACCTTGGGGATACCCAGTAGGGGCTATCTCACAGGGAAAAACCAGGACGGGTTCCCAATGCAAAGCGCTTTGAGACCTGGCGGTGATATTGCGCTATATAAAAACCCATCCATCCATCCATCCACATATGTCATAACCGCGTAGGTGCATAGCACTCTCGGCAGTCAAGTTTACTAAAATTTCTGCAGAACACTGGTTAAGGTTAGAAATAAATGCAGTTAGGGGCTAACATAATATCTGCCTTTTGGATCAAGTGGGTGTGAGTAAGTTATCTCCAGGAGTGGGCGAATTTGACTTTAAAGTGCAGAAATGGAGGGGATAGGGTTCCTTTTCAAACAACACCAGAACACAGTTGGCAGGCATAGTTGAGAGGTTATGGACTTACTATTAGTTTCCCATGGGTGGAAGTTTACGTGTTGCTCCAGTGAGGCTAAGCATTGCGAGGAGTTTTTTAGCCTACAGTAGGGTCGGCTTTATGGGAGTGAGCCGCCTGGCGGGACCTTGATGGTGAGTATGTCCCCAAATGTCTAAGTAAGAGTGAGAGGCTAAATGCTAGACAGGGGACACCATGCCACTGGCTGGGGAGTTGTTGACCCGATAGGGGCCTGTTGGTTGCTGGTCAGCCAGCTGTACAGAATAAGAATAGACTGGGGCATGGAGCACTAGACGGACAACTGCAAAGCACAGTTTGCAGTTAGTTGAGAAGTCCAGGGACATCACTGTTACATTTCCCTGTCCGGTGGGCGGCAGAAGTGAGAAGGAAGTTAGGTTGCATGCCAGCTTGGCGGTGCTGAGGAAGAGAGCAGACTTGTCCTTGCCTGAGCCGAGGGAGGCCGGTGATTGCAATTGTAGTGCAATAGGTCCATGGCGCCAAGGATAGGTGGATAGTGTCGCCCGACAAACTTGGGAGTAGCTTGAAGAATAGGAGAACTTGTTTCATCAGGCTTGGGTTGCTACTTACCAAATGCACTGTGCGCTTTGATGTAGACGGGGTTCATTTACCCGAAGTTGATATGGCGATCTTTTGCTTGATAAAGCGGAAGCACTGGGAGCAGCAGGTTGTACTAATAGGAAGCTAGTGTGTGGGGGGACTCTGGGGCGGCTGCGGCCACACCCAGAGCCATGGCGGAGTTATAGGGCGATCCAATGCAGGAAGGTACAGAGGAGTACCCTCTGCATGAGCACCGGTGGGTACGAGAGCAGAATTATCCCTAGGGAGATCCACGCTGAGATGGATCCTGGAGGAGTGACGACGCCCCGTTAGTCCTTCGGGCGATTGTAGACCTGAGCAACCGGGGGTTGCCAATGCTCCGCCCCCCGAGGGGGGTGGGCGTGAGTAAGGGGCGGAATAGAGGTTCGCCGATGGGAGGGGTTAGACCTTCCCCCGAAACTGAAACGCCCCCGCAGTTAACACGCCGGGGGGTTATGGCTCATCAGGTGGGCGGGTCGCGAGAGGCGGCCTGCTCTTGGATCACCCGTAAGATAACCCAACATGTTGGCATAATGTATGTGCTAATAAAGCTGCAACAACTTTCTCCAACAAATCATTGTGTGGTGTCTGTTATTTGGGAAAGTTGGAGGAGGAGCGGTCCGGGGTATGGGCCGATATTGGCACTAATCATAAAGGTAAAAGGTTGGTACCTTGTAGCTCAGTACCCGCACTGCACCAATCCTGACAAAGATCTTACCATCTCTGTCCCAAAATCCCACGGATAATTGGTACAGCTGTCATGAGGTTACAGAATTGTCCCACCCCTTTGATGGAAAGCTAATGTGAAGCTGTAAATGTCCGCAGACGCCCATCCTGTATTCTGTGATATAGATAGTCGAAGTGATTCCCTACCCTGCACATACACTAAAATCAAGGATGTTTGCACTTGATAAAGAAGTGAAAAGTAAACGCACCTTCTGCAGAGGGTGGAGTGGTATAAGTTCATTCCCTGCAGCAAGATAAGGCTGCTGTGTCACTTGAGAAGAAGGGGGGATATGTAATAATCATGGCTCTGCCTCATTCTCTCTTTTCTCCAATGCCTGAAATCTTACCTGCGGGCCTCTGGATGCAAGGACAGAAAATGGAGGATGTTGCTACTGGAAAAAAAGATAAACAAATAATGACTGGTTTGTTCCTAGTGCGGTGTAACAGCGGGTAAGAACTGCATACCAGACAAAAGCACTTTTTGATTCCTTTTTTTATTTCTTTGTATTTTCAAGCAGTGTGATTCATGAAATTGGCATACTTCAAAAAATAATTGCACAAAGTTTGCTGCCTCTCAAAGATGGCCTTCACATTACCTTGGTCAGTTCTCCCAGAACCTCATCTTCCCTTCATAAATATCAAGCAACCAATAAAGCCTATCCGTCAGCCTTCAGACATTCCAAGCTAGACCTCAGCAAACAATAATCTTGTCCCTAGTCCCTCTCGGGATCTTGCTGTTCATCCTGAGGCTGCTCCGGCCAGCTCACAGACAATGCCCTGGAGCCAACAGTCAGAAACCCTCAGTTAGCCCTCAGCCTTCACTGGCCCTTAGTCCCTTTTCAATGACATTCAGACAAGCTTTGCCAGTGCTGAGAGTATGCCATACCACTGTATTCAGACTTTGGTGTTCATCGACATGCACCTTCAACTTGCCATCAGGCCCACATATGTCACCCTATACTGGGCACAGAAGGAATCAAGTAACTCTTTCCCAGCCTGACAAACAGCTACCTCGAGAGAACATCAAGTTACCTCAGCTAACCCTCACATTCTATCGTTTTTTATTAATTTCTCGTTAGCTGACCCCCACAGACTCTTAGCTATCCCTTGTAGGTCCTCATAGACCGTTAACTAGCATTTATGAGCCATAAATATAGACTTTACGAGTCATAGACCCTCAGAAGCT
This sequence comes from Lissotriton helveticus, assembly GCF_964261635.1. NCBI lineage: Eukaryota > Metazoa > Chordata > Amphibia > Caudata > Salamandridae > Lissotriton > Lissotriton helveticus. The sequence continues at coordinate 1,219,567,376 of NC_136061.1, forward strand.
CCACCTTGGCATCCGCCACATATCATTCCATATATTCAACTCACCATTGTTAACCATCAGGCCATGACTTTAAGCCCTAAAAGAGCCTCCAACTCCCCTCTGTAGCCACCAGACCTATGTGGAAGCCATATGCTGGCTCCTAGCGACTCTTCCATTCCGAGCATCTCCAGCCTGTGGTGTTGCAGCCAGGCATGTGTATGTAAGGCAGCAATTTCAAGGACTCAGTGCCTGGTCGGTAACAAACGAGAATATGAACCTAGGAGTCCTGATTTCTTTTTCCCATGTCAATCCCACCTAAACAATTCTCCCAGACAAGTAAAATGTCCAAAACAATAGTTCACAATTAGATCACCACTTGTCCAGGCTTCATTGACAGCTAAAAACACAAAAAACACAGTTGATGGACAGAATGTAGAACAATGTCATACATTCACCCCAGTACAAGGATCTGGGCCTAAATCCATCGTTTTTTTGCACTCCACACCACCCTGGGTTAGACACTGGCTATATGCAAATCAGCTCTGACCCTGTGCCTCATGGGAACAGTCCAGTCCGAACTACCAAGCCATGTCTTTCCCAGACCGGAATCAAGCATCCAAGGACCGGTTTCTGGCTATCAGCCTTCATCAGCCTGGATAGCTTGACTCCAGTGGTGTGGAGAGCCTGGGACTCACGTCTGAGCATCACCAGCACACTCAGGGTGAAATTGCAAAAAACACAGACGATGGACAGAATGTAGAACAATGTCATACATTCACCCCAGTACAAGGATCTGGGCCTAAATCCATCGTTTTTTTGCACTCCACACCACCCTGGGTTAGACACTGGCTATATGCAAATCAGCTCTGACCCTGTGCCTCATGGGAACAGTCCAGTCCGAACTACCAAGCCATGTCTTTCCCAGACCGGAATCAAGCATCCAAGGACCGGTTTCTGGCTATCAGCCTTCATCAGCCTGGATAGCTTGACTCCAGTGGTGTGGAGAGCCTGGGACTCACGTCTGAGCATCCCCAGCACACTCAGGGTGAAATTGCAAAAAACACAGTTGATGGACAGAATGTAGAACAATGTCATACATTCACCCCAGTACAAGGATCTGGGCCTAAATCCATCGTTTTTTTGCACTCCACACCACCCTGGGTTAGACACTGGCTATATGCAAATCAGCTCTGACCCTGTGCCTCATGGGAACAGTCCAGTCCGAACTACCAAGCCATGTCTTTCCCAGACCGGAATCAAGCATCCAAGGACCGGTTTCTGGCTATCAGCCTTCATCAGCCTGGATAGCTTGACTCCAGTGGTGTGGAGAGCCTGGGACTCACGTCTGAGCATCCCCAGCACACTCAGGGTGAAATTGCAAAAAACACAGTTGACTGCTAAAACTCAAGTTAACTGGTAGAGGAGACTAGATTGCACCAACGGTGGTGAGAATGTAATGGAATCACCAGAGGCTCAACCCCTTCCTATGGAGCAACAGAGTCTCACTGTTGACTTGATACTGTCTCACTCTGTGTCATCAATCACACTCCAGGATTTAGGCTACCACTTCCCAGGTGCTATATCTCTACATGGTAACTGGCAATCAGTAATCTTCAGATAGCTGCCCTTCTCCAGCCTGCACTTCAGGTGTTCAGTCTTTCAAGTTCTTGAAGAGAGATACATTTGTTGTAATTTCCACTACATCTCGGCAAGCTGTCACCATGGTTCCATGCTGATGCACTACTCATTATAGGTAAAGCTGAAATGGAAGTCGGAACTTGCTGCCCAGGTGAGGATCGGGCACCAGAACCCCATTTTCTACTTTGCGATCAGTCATCTTGGTTCCCGATCAGTCATCTTGGCTCGCCTCTGCTGGTTAGCCTCATTGTTCCGCTTTCAATGATTCCCTGACACCTCCTCTGCAACCAAGGGGGCATATTTCAGCTTTGCTGTGGCGGAATGGCATTTATGACAACTCAACCCATGCACACATGGCTCAGAGGTAAGCCTGCAGTCATATGGGGAGTCTGCTTCTACTCCCGGACAAACCAGTCTATAGCCCATTGAAGGAACTAGTTACTGGCATGAGCAATATGGAGGACTTTTGTGATAGTGTCCATTAAAAGTTCAACCTCACAATTAGTCTGTGACTACATAGGAGTTTTCTTCCTGGGGCAATGTTCAATAACTTAAAATCTCCTGACCCTGAAAGACTCTAGTGTCTGGCCTGACTTCCTGCAATAGGCCATGGGTGGACTTCACTTACTAGGGTCAGTGAAGCATTACTTCACTGGCCAATGTAGCTAATTCTATTTCTTCTCTGCAGTTGGTTTGGAGTAGTCATACAATGCAACCAACATGTACTGTGTTGTCAAGATGGTGGCTGAGCTGGAGCTCCAAAAGGAAGCTTTCAGGGTGTGGATATTTAGGCCTCGATGTAGGTAGGCAAATACCGGTCGGAAACAGCCGAAAATACTGATTTTCGGCCATTTCCAACCGGTATTTGTATATTGAGATGTAGGGGCATGTCAAATTACAGAATCGGTAATTTTACGGATTCTGTAAAATACAGAATCAGTAAAATTACCGATTCTGTAATTTAACATGTAGGTAGCCCTGTAATCAGTGCTACAAGGGTTTAAGAATTCGTTATTTACCACCAACTAGAAGTTGGTGGTAAATAATGAAAACACTTCAAAAAGCATTTTCTTTGCTTTAAAAATGTGCCATGTTGCAGACATACATGCCCTAAGGGCATGTATGTCAGCAACATGTGCACCCATGCACAATTGAGGGGTGCAACAGGGTGTCAAAGTGACACCCTGTCCCCCGTGCAAATTCGGTAATTTTACCGAATCGTTATTTACCAATTCGGTAATTGGCATTGATTCCTATGGGCCTCAAGGCCCATAGGATTCAATGGCAATTACTGAATTGGTAAATACAGATTCGGTAATTACCAAAATTTACAGATTCGGTAATTTAAAAATAGGAATTACCTACATCCCATTTACCTACTCTTAAATACCGAATCGGTATGATTCGGTATTTAAGAGTAGGTAAATCGAGATTACCTACATCGCGCCCTTAATCTTTAAATATCCTGCTTGTACCCTGACATCGACCTTCAAAAAACCATGCAACATAAATTGGAACTACAGCAACAAAGATTACCCCATTTCTACATACCAATGTAATTTTACAAGAGTGCTCTGCTGGAGAGTTGCTGCATCCCGCTGATGGAGCAAGGTTTCACACGTACAGAAATTTGCTTGTACTCAACCCTCTCGAAATAACCTGTAATATATTAACCAATATGTTTTGTTAACTAATATTTGCATTTCACGACATTTCCAGTATCTAGGGGAAGCTTGCGTATGTGCTTTTACTAACAGTAACTCAAATGCATTAAAAATGGCCGCCGCAACGCAGGAATTTCACTGCACATGTGTCTGTCACACTCACGTGGTGTGATGTCTTTTCTGCTTTGGTGGGAAATCTTTGCTTCTGCTCACTAGTGCCAGAAATGGCTGCTTCAAACCTCACATGCTAACACTTATGCTGCAGCTTGTACTAAGCTTGTTTGTCTTGCTTAACCATTAATGCAAAATGTAAAATAAAGTAATGGGGTTAGAGTAGAAGTAAGTGGTATACAGTGCATTCATTTATTTTTGTATTCTAATAATGTTTCTCTTTGACTTTGCTGATAGCTCGTATTTTGGGCCTGAATACTGTCACATCCTCCATCTTGGGCAACGCTGCGCAAGCGCACTCAAACTCCAAATTTGCTGAAGCATTGGCATTGAAACTCAGCCAGCACTCCTCTTCCCACGATGTTCCTGGGAATCTGCTCATCTGACCTCTAGAGTGGAAGCTACTAAATACAATGTATTCAAAATGTGTACCAATATTGCTGGGTGGAATAAAAGTGCTTGGGAAAATAAATTATGGGCGGTAACCGGAATCAAATGAAACCAATATTGAAATGATCTCATCTTAGTATGGTGTGATGACCTCTCCTCGTCTTTCCAACCAATCACTGAAGGGGAACACATAGATTTGCATCATTTAGGGGTGGTACATTGCCCCCGAAATGGTATAACTAAGGTAGGTTTAGATAGAGAAATTGTCCGACTTGTCTGAATATCTGACCTGTCACTGACCCAACGCACTAGTTTAGAAAAGCAGACAAAAGCACCGGGCTTAGTGCATAATTCACGAATCAATCTATGCGTTAACTCTAGATATAGACACTTTATCAAACAAAATGTGAAAAAATATTTATATTTTTATTAATCTGTTTTCTTTCCTTATATCAAAAATATATGTTATATATATAATCACTTTTTTTGTCATATACATATGAAAATCACATTGTTACATCTGATAGTCCAACAAATGCAATTACGAACTTGATCTGTATATTTCAATTTGGATTATCTCAAATTTCTCACATTTTATCATTTTTTTAATACAGTACATAATAACATGTTGTGGACATAAAAAACAAAACAAAGACTAACAAGAACACTGGTAATGATGTGCAGAACAATCACCAGCGCGTTTCGGCAAATGTCTTCTCTTTTTCCAGTGACTACTGTGTTCTATTTTCCTGAAGTATTTTTCATGCAGAAATGTTCCAGATCCACTGGGTATATTTTGGAGTAGACCTGGTGCAAATTTTCGGGATGTTTTCAAGGTTCCTTCCTGCATATCACGACTCCAAAGGTGTCTGTCCTTAATATTCTGAGATATGTGGGATATGTTCCAAAGGTTCTTTCTTATATATTCTATTATGAGTTGGTAACTTTCTTGATCTGTACTCCTTGTGCTCTATTTTCTGTAGATAGCTTTTTGAATACATCCATGTATTACAGTTCTTGCGTTTTCAGGGGTTTCTCCTAATTCCCTTGGTTCATACAAGAGGCCACTGTTGTGGGGCATGTACTCTTGTTCTTCTTGTCGTTTTATCCCGCATACTGACCCAACGCACTCAATAGTCGATCGAGAACAGAGGTGCTGGCGGAGCACTCTGTCCGACGAATCAATTACCCAATCGGGGTACTAATTGGCTTATCCTAGAGAGAGGGGTGTGAACCTGATGTTGCACTTAGAGGAGGTCACTTGTCCTTATGTGCACCAGTCATGTCCCGTGTCAACTGATTAGTCGGGAGCCTGTCCCTGATCATTTTGCCCCAGTACGTGACTGGATTGGTCATTGCACCATTCAAGGAAATATAATCTATGTGGTCTGTCCTTGTGCTATTTCCCTTTCTTACCCTTCCCAGGTACCAATGTCTAAAGGTGTTACTGTGATTTCGTACAAATTTTATGTCCTACTGGTTATATTTTTGCTTGTAAAATTCTTAGTCACAAGATTGTGGCTTTTCTTACCTTGACTCAGAAAACCTTTTGTAGACAAAACTTTAAAAACTTCTTCCTTAGTCTGTGGTTTATTACAGGAAAGGTAAATATATTTACAGATACTGCCTATTTTAACTCAACTCCCTTTTCGATCCCTAGGACTTATAGTAAAGGTGACAAAGATTGGCAAGTCATGGTTTACAGGTATAAGTCCTAAAAGGACTAAAATTACTGATACGGTGATTAAATTAGTAATTAGTTAAGAAGGACTACTAGTTCAAAGTGAGAATGCTGTATGGGCCCAGGTAAGTATGGTAATATTGAGCTAATTCATCCCTGCAAGCTCTATCACCGCCATTGGTACGTACCTCACCACATGGTATCTTTTGACTCAAACCCACTACCACGGTTAGCCTCAGCACTGCCCAGTCACCGGCGCACAGGATTGGAAGCTCTTGTTGTCGTCCTACAGTCTCACACAGAATGAATGAGGTTGGTTGCTGGCTGAGGTCGGTGCGGGGTTTTGAGCAGATGGCCTGATCGGAGGGGAATGGTCTGTCTCGCTGCTGTCGACTGTACCGTGTGCTGATTCCGGCCAGAGTGTTTGTGGTTGGGGAGGTGGAGTCCAGGGTGCAGTCTGAATTGGAATGTGGAGAATGCTGTCGGCTTGGTCCGGGCTGCCCGCTACCAACTCCCGTCATTCTTGGGAAGATGCCTGCTGATGCTGGGATCAAAGCGCTTGCCATCCTGAGGCAACGGTTTTGGAGCTGTGGCCCAGCTGGCTGTGCCCTGCGGTGACAGGATGGTTGTAGAGATGAAAGCCCTTGTGATCCGGCGAGTGGCGTACATGTTCTACCTAGTACGGCCGATCTGCCTCCTCCCGTCATACGCTGGGAAGCCCCGGCCGATGTGCTGGATGGAGTTCCTGGAAGCACACTGGGTATTTGGACAACGGAGGTGAAACGGGAGGGGGTGCCATTCACTTGGACTTTGTATTGGGGCTTGGCTGAGGGACAATGAATTGCGAGGCTTGTTTTTCGCTTTTAAGAACGTCCATCAGTGATCCAGTTGGGCTTCCTTGTTCGTAATTGCCCCGTAATTGATTGCTGGATACCTTGCCCTTCCCAGCTCCCCCTGCTCTATTTGAGACTTCCTCTGCTCTGTTTGAGAAGGCTTCAGATTCACTCGAGACTTTCTTATGCATGGATCTGCGCCGTCTCTGATCAGACTGGGTGCTTTTTTGTTATATGAGGGGAATTCTCAGGGGTCCCTCAATTGGGCTTGTTAGCCTCCATTTTATTGGGCCATCTGCATTCCACACATTCCCTGAACTACTCTAGGAATGGATTAAGATTGCCGCTGGGGGCTTCTGACATCAACATAGGACCTGTTATGATGGAATTTTACTGGACACAAAAATAGGACTAAGACTGCCACGAAGGCCCTCTTACTCGGGTGTCATTGTTGGCAGCCATCTTGGAAAGGGGTCAGCCTCCCACTTCATTGTATGTGCGCCCTGGGTGTCACACTTGATCCCTTATCTGTTTCAGGGATGCTTTAAAAACTCCTACTTTACCCCCTCTATTTATTTTGTGAACCTATACTGGAGTTATCTCTCCCCCGCTATCTGTTTAAGGGATGCTTTAAAAACTCCTAATTGATCTGGCTGACAACTTTACCCCTCTGTTTATTTTGTGTACCCATACTGAGTTATCTCTCCACGCTATATGTGACCTACCCTCATCATGTATTTGATCATGTCTTTGATCTGTTTCTGACCACCGCCCCCAGCGGGGAAGAAGCCTTGCTAAGGAGCATATCCACCGGACTTGATGCCTGGATGAGGTTATGGGCTGTCTACATCCCTTGCTATCAGCACGTTGCTCTGAGCTGATGATCTTTAACCTACCTGCTGGTTGTCTGGAGCCACAACCACTACACGGGAGTAGCATACCCAATATACCTTTCCACAGGGCTCAACTCAAGGGATTCATGATGGGTCACCTCTCTCTTCTTCTGTGTCCCTCAAGGACCCTGTGATGCAAGACCCATTCTAAATATACGAACAGTAAGCCAGGACACTTCACTGACTAATATATAGGGCGGCCATCTGGTCTCAGTCTAGCTGCACCAGGTTACGTATGAGCCACTTTCCTTCCTGACTGTGTTAGTAAGGTTGGTCTGTCCACCCTGGCACCCTTGGACGCGGCCTGATTGCATTCTACCTCGCTGCTACAAGGCTCTAGACTTCTGCTTGGGTCTATTGATTCAACTAGTTACCATGGTGCAACCATCTATTTGTTCCTTCAATTGCCTGACACGGGTAGGCACTAATGCTTGCAAGATTATCTACCCTCCCAACCTCTCGAAGAAGGCAGCTAAAACTTTTAAACACAATCTACTTAAACGCGACCCTGAAACCATCATATTACACCTGACTTAATCCAGCATAACTAGCTTCCCATTGAAGCAAGGATCCGCTTCAAGATAGCCTGTCTGACACATAAAGCTATACATTTCATTAGCTCAGTTTACCTGGCAAAAAAACACGAGCTCTCCGGATCCAGGCGAAACTTAAGAAAATCCAATACCCTACTACTGAAACCACCGAAATGCAACAAAAAAGAACTTACAATCGCACCTTCTCAGGGCTGGGTCCAAGAAGCTGGAATGCCCTTCCAACAGAGATCCGAGCAAACCCCTCGACTGCTTCATTAAAAAACAGGTCAAATGGCTACTGGTGGAAGGACTTCATCAGCAACAGCCTCTATGTCATTTGCTAGACACTTACCTTTCGTGCTTGACAATAATTTTTACCTTGTGTGTTGAAATTTATGCTTGACAATTATTTTCACTTAGTGTTTGAAATATGTGCTTGACAATAATTTCTACTTGGAGTTTAAAATGTATTTTGTCGTTCTTTGGAAGCAATTCGATGCTAAAACTTCTCGGCCCCATCTAGGTGGGCTTTTACCTGTTTGTTCACTTACTACCTCTTCTTCCACTAGCACCCTCATTTACTTTATGCTTCAGGTTCCTCTCATGTTGCTTTATTGTATTTTACTTATACTGTCTCTGCATGTCAACGTCAGTTTTCCTCTTTGTACAGTGCTCTGATACCCATCTGAGTCTTGTTTGCGCATTATAAAACTTTTCAAATAAATAATGTACTGGCAGACCATGAGACTTATAAAGTTCATACTGGCTTGATTCCAGGGGCCATGAGGCATTTTCTCCCTCTTGTTGGGAGCTGAAGGAATGGACCTCACAGCAACCTTGCATTGCTTCACTGCAGTCTCCACCAGCACATCTAGTTGGGACACCAGTCTTTACTCCTGATTCGACTCTTGGTCTTCACTATCCCCTGGTGGACCACATGAGTGACATGAATTACCTGGAAGACAAGCCTTCTTAGTGTTGGAATCCGATGACTCTGGAGAAGACAGCCCCCGGTTACAACAGCTAGTTCATGTCAGACAATGTAAAGAGCATCTAGCGCATGTATGCTTCCTGAGTTCTGTGTGATGTGTTTTCACGACTGCCCAATTTATGGTCCTAATAGCTGTTAGTGCTATTTTTATGCAGTCATCTACCAATGTGGCCTCCAAAACCTTGACCAAAGATCCAAGCCCTGTCAGGTATTTCTTGACAACATACAGGATGCAATCGTCTATTTCCTGGGCTGCCTTTTCTTCTTACTTTGTGCCTGATCAGGAATCCTGGGATAAGTGGTCTGCTTGGTTCTGAAAATGTGGCTTGTACTCTCCCATAAATTAGTACTCTTGTAACTGAAGCACACAATTCTCAATCGATAGAGGCCGCATTGATGTTAGATTTGAAATTCCCTTCTATAATATGCAATCATACTATATTATATAAGTTAGCATTGGGTGGCTAAATAGATGCCATATGTATTAGCATTGTGAAACCCACTGAGGTATCCTTACGGCATGCAAGCTTTGTTGGCTTGTGTACCTCTATGTTGTAATGTGCGACTACTGGAAGTTTGTTTGGGCCGCAGCCACACTAGGCCTCATTTGTTTCCCGCTTGCTTCAGCAGAACTGTAAAACTGTATATCGTTATTATTCTTTCTCTGCTCCCCAAGGTTGAAGTCAAATTTGCTAATAAATAGATGTTCTTTTCATACATTCCTTTCTGTATGTGTAGTTCTCTTTGTTCATGCCAGGCTCAGGTCTGTATTTTTCCATAGTAGGCGTGGCTGGGGCCCTGAGAAAGCTTTATCATGTATTAGCGTGCTTGGGTAAGGCTGTCCCCTCAGCATCCATCTTAGGGTGCAGGTCTGACCGGGGCTCTCTCCACAGAGAACTACAAATAAAGTGAGTTTGTATTCTGTGCTGACTGACCGACTCTTCTTATGGGAAGACATAGCAGGTGGTTGTGGAAATAACCCACGGGACCCTTAGAGGGCCACGTCCTTCAGTTGGCACTGAACAGGAACCCCACGAAAAGGGCCCCCTCACCCGTGAACAGGTCGCAGGAGCCGGTGGTGTCTGGTTGGCCGGGTGGATCGGGCCCGTCACATACAAGACCGAGCTTGGTTCTCGCAGCTGCTCCACCCTCCCGATTGGACAGATCCTCGGCTAGTGGCCCTTGGCTGGGGTCTTAAATGCAAAACCGTGGAATTGACCGTTTGGTCCGGAAATTCGGCAGTGGAGAATAGTTTGCTTGACTTGTGTGCACCAGGTGAGAGATTTGATTCTTGGAAAATGGCGCCTTGCTTTGGATGACACAAGCCTGCGGTCCGAGCCTGGTACAGTCTGCGGACTGTTTTGTTTTGGACTTGTTGGGTCTGCTGAGCCTTACAGTACACAGAGCGCTTGTGAGTAGTACCGGGCCAATTGGTAATTGGCTTTCTAGTGAAAAGGTCCGTAACTGCTCACAGTTAGTCTTCTAGACCAATTGGTAATTTGGATCTGAATTTGAAGAGGTCTAGGGCTTGACCTGACCCTTTGTATTGGTATAGTCTCTGGACTGTTTTGGATGCAGTTTGCGAACTGCCTTGTTTGGATGACACGAGTCGACGGGCTGTGTCTTTTGGTTTAGTCTTTGGACTACTTTGGTTTGAATTTGGCGGGTTTGCAGACCCTGGGGACAGACACAGATTGTTCGTGAAAGACCAGCCAGACCAATTTGTAATTCTGTTTGCGCTCTAAAAGGTCTGAGGTTGTCTGCGGCAATTTGTCAGGCCAATTGGTAATTCAACATATGTTTTAAAAGGTCTGGGGTTGAAACCAGTCTTCTTGAACTTAATGCAGCCTTCGGGTTGCGGTGTGCGATTTGCGGACCGCTTTGTTTTGGTTTTTGACCATTGGGCTTTTGCTTGTTCTTCCTTTTCCTTTCTGTCCTTGTTTGTTGGTGTCATGTTTTTCTGTTGAGCCCAGTGTATGTGTTTTGTATCAAGATGGCGTGTTGAAGTAAGTTTGGGTGCTTTGGATGTTGATGCTGTTCTACTGATGCTCGATTGGAAGAGAGTCAGCCTGCATCCCCGGAGGGTTCCCCAAATGTTGTATACGCGAAACACGGTATTGGCCCTATTATGTTTAGCATGTTGTGGCATAAGTATACAAGGGACAATTCTTAACTGCAGTGGCCACTTGCTGGTTCGTTTGATGAAAAAAAAATATGTCTTGCAGGACAAATTGTTTGCTAAGAAAAGTAGGCAATCAATGTTTGATTCTTTAAAAGTGTGGCAGAAAGAAGCAAAGCAGTGGCGCATGAGAGCGGAGAAAGAGGCCAGGAAGAGACAGACACAGACAATAACACAGAGAGCGGTGGCCTATGAAAGGGAAAAGGTAGAGAAGGGTATAGAATGTGCAGACAGGAAGTTTTGCTTGTAGATTGATAAATGTTTTTTTGTGAGGGAAGAAGGTGAAGATCTTGTTGAAGAGCTCTTGGACTCTTGTCCCCTGCCTCCTCTGCCCAGAGATAGAGTATCCTCTCTTGATTGATTATTTGTATGCTTTGTCTAAAGATCTTCAGGCTATTCACCAACAGATATCTGCTGCCCTACAACCATTGCCAGAGGGCCTCGGATATCAGATCCAGCCTGGGGACTACGAACTAGTCCGCCAGTTTCAGTGCAAGTCCTGCTTGAAGTAGCAGTGGCGGGGTTCCAACCAGGTGCTTTTGGCCACTAGGACAGCTGTTTTGAAGGTGGGTGACCGGAAGCACTGGGTGCACGTCTCTCACATAAAGAGGGTGCCTCTGCCGCTCCCATATGATTCCTGGGTGAAAGACGGGATCGCAGACCAGGAAGGAGAACTTGTACCTCATTCTATTCCCTTTTCTGATGCCCGGTTGAGAGGGGCACAGACCAAAAAAGAGAGTGACAAGATCTTGCTTGAGGTGGTCCCCCCTGAGATAAGGGCCACCCCAGATACTCCAGGACCTGCAGTGCAACTACCTCAGTCCCAATCCCCAGCAGAGTGTGAGTTCTTACCTTTGTTTGTTGACGACGAAGTGCCTGGGCACACTAGGTACAATCTGCGCCCCGACGGAAAGACAATGCATCAGCAGGCCAACACAGGAGTTAGGGAAAGACTTGAGTTGAGGGCACAAGGGCTGTGCTCCTGGTATCTGCTGTAGCTCAGAGTAAAGAATACTGGTGCACTCCTTGGAACACTGGACAGGATCGTTGAGGGTATTGGCCCCGGAGGGAGGTTACCCTATCATGAACAAAGAATTGTCTGACAGCACAGGCCGCCATTGTGTTGCTGAGATGCAAGTGTGCAGCTCCATCGTGGAGAGACAATGTTGATGAACGATAAAAGCCTGCCTGTGAGGCTTTGACAGACACAGGGGAGAAGAATACCCCTCAGGCTGGTTGTACAGCGGATTTGACTTTACCTAAATACTTTCTAGCTATGTATCCATTTGGTCGTGAAACAATGAGAGAGGAGCACCCTTTAATGGCTTCTCTGATACAGCAGAATGGGCCTGGATGGTCTAATTGGTCTACTGGAAGCAGGGTAGTGGTGGTGGTGTTCATTATGGTGTTGATGATGACACTATTTGGAATAGTCTGGTATCTGGAGGATTAGCATTCTGTACATACTCTGATAGGGACCACCCCAGTGCCAGCAGAGCATTCTTCATTACATTGGCCCCCATAAGGAGAGACACATAGATAAACATGCACTCAGAATGCGTTTTCATCGGTAAACAACCTTTACAACGAAACTTTTACAACGCACTACCATTACAACGCGGTCATTACAACGCAAACTATTACAACGCATTGCGCTGGTGGGCGCTCTAGGATAGGGAATAGGTTAATTTACTATCCAATAACCTTCCCTAGTGTCCACAGGGACTGGAGTTGGAATAGTAAATTAAACTATTCACTATCCAACACCCAAAAGCACTATGCGTTGTAATGGATTGCGATGTAAAAACCGCGTTGTAAAGGCAGGCGTTGTAATAGCCTGCGTTGTAATGTCATACATCCGTTTTCATCCAAATGCTCCATCAGGTGCATAGCACAACAAATGTCACAGAATGCTGGGTATGTGGCCTACTTCCTTCAGTTACGCATAATAATGATCTATTAATTTCTATGCTTTTAAATTACTTAGATAGCTGCGAGGCTTGGTTAAAACTATTGTCTATGGTTTATCTGCACTATTATTCAGATGCAATGAAACTGACGCAGGCTGATTATGAAACAATTTTAGAGTATATTGTGGTGCATCAGGGTTATACCCCTGGGGAAGATGAAAAGGAGGGTACGCTACACCCTGTTGCTTGAATGTATGTTTTTACAGTACACAAAAATGTTACCTGGTTAAGAAACAAAGTATTAGACTTTCTAGGCTTCAACGTCACTGAATACTTTAAATGTTTCCAAGAGCGTAATATCACAGAGGATGAAGCCATGCCTGTTCCTGTGATAAATACAACGGCGAATTTCTGTCTTCAGGAATCAGGGAATGTTTCAGTGGGGCAAAGCCAGTGTAATTATACTTACCAGCTCAACACGACTAGTAGCCCACTGTTATTGATGCCTCCGAATGTATATTTTTATCTGTGGAGAACAAGCGTATACTTGGCTCCCTAGAGGATGGTCTGGTCAGTGCTATCTCTCTTTCCTTCTGCCTCCTGTTTACATTGCACCATCCACATATCACAAAGATCATAGGTTACAACGAAGGGATGTCTCCATGCACCGAGTCAAAAGAGTGGTTAACATGGATGATATTAATGAAACAGATACTTCTTTACAGCAATTTACTGACATAATGAAAGGTATTGTACCATTCTGGGGTCCCATGTTTAACCCCTTCCGCGCTACGCAAATTTTCGCTCTGTGCGGGCATTTTAATGAGTGGGCGGGGTTCGGGCGCCCCCCTCCGCACACGCCCACCGTGACGTCCGGCGACCGGGGGCCATCCTAAGCACGCAATGGGGTTAATAGCCATAATATACACCGCCTAGCTAAAGTAGTTGAAGAAGTCATTAATACTACTGCCGGTATACTAACCTGTATAACAGTTGAGCTCGAAGCTACGAGACTCATCTCACTTCAAAATTGAATGGTTTTAGCTGCTTACTGGCTGATAGGGGTGGAGCATGTAGGGTCATCTGCAGCAGCTGCTGTGTGTACATTCCTGATAGTACTCCGACTGTATATTCTGCCATATAAAAGTTACACATATTGGCCACAGAGATACACCAGGATAATGGATCATGGTCTCTCACAGGGTGGTTCTGGGATCTATTAACATCATGGGGTTGGAAGATATTTTTCATATTGAGAGCCATTGCAGGAGTTATATTCATCTGTTGTTTATGTATCAATTGTCTTCCAGCTTGCTGCACGTACTGTGCAACAAAACTTACTCCCAACATGATGAGGTCAACACAAAAAAATGACTAAGATGGTGCAAGAGATTCAGTCAATAATGTTGATATATGAGGGAATATTTGTTATTAGATTGCTACAATATCTGCATATTTTGTATATCTGCTTGACAATGCATTTTGCTATATGGATGATTATGCACTAGCCCCCCTAGAACTGTAAAGACCCTGCCAAACAGCAATAAGGCTTATTTAGACTCCTATGCTAAAATGAGGGTTTGTTAGGTTTGAAATTCCCTTTTATAATTTGCATTCATAATATATTATATAAGTTAGCATTAGGTGGCTAAATAGACGCCATTTGTATTAGCATTGTGAAACCCACTGAGTTATCCTTACAGCATGCAAGCTTCGTTGGCTTGTATGCCTCCATGTTGTAGTGTGCAACTACTAGAAGTTTGTCTAGGCTGCAGCCACACTAGGCCTCATGTGTTTTGCGCTTGTTTCAGCAGAACTGTAAAACTTATATCGTTATAATTCTTTCTCTGCTCCCCAAGGTTGAAGTCAGATTTGCTAATAGATGTTCTTATTGTACATCCCTTTCTGTATGTGTAGTTCTGCTCCCACGTTAGGAGATGTTGACGCCTGACACATTGGCCTTGGAGCACTGATAATACACCCATCTGGCAGGTGTTTGCTCATCTCTCTGTACCCTCTTTGTTCATGCCCGGCTCAGGCCGGTATTTTTTCATAGTAGGCGTGGCTGAGGTCTTGAGAAAGCTTTATCATGTATAAACGCGCTTGAGGAAGGCAGTCCCCTCATCGTCCATCTTAGGGTGCAGGTCTGACCAGGGCTCTCTCTGCAGAGAACTTCCAATAAAGTAAGTTTGTATTCTCTACTAACTGATCGACACTTCATTTGGGAAGGCATGGCAGGTGGTTGTTGAAATAACCTGCGGGGCACTTAGAGGGCCATGTCCTTCAAAGATGACTTATGCAACTATGGGATCTAGGTCTTATGATCTGTGTGCACCACAAAAGTGTCCATCCAAATATAGGTGGAAGTATACCTACACCCAAATGGATTACTATAGCTTCTTGCTCTAGTTGAGAGTTATGGGAGTAATTGCCCGGTTAGCATATGGAAATGGGCCCAATGCCTTACACCTGTGTATTGGACAGCTTGGACGCCAGGACCATGGGGCTGACATCTACAGAGAACTTGATTTCCTTGTATGGATCAAAGTACATCAGTGTGGTATTAGCCGAGAATGCCACCTTAAAGTTGTGGAAGGCAGAATTATGAGTTTTGTCCCAGGCTCACAGGGTGAAATCTTTCGTGACTTTGTGGGGGTGCCCTGATGGATTTTAGATCCTGTATGAAACCTCCACAATATTGACCAATTCTACAAAACTCTGCACCTCTGTCACTGAAGATGGGGGAGGCATCATCATATCTGTTACTTTGGCAGGATCTGGGGCTACTGCCTGTGCTGGGAAGCAGAACTCCAAAAAACTGTGGGGCAGATTTACAATAAACGAACGCACCCTGGTGCAGCAAGTCATTTTTCTGCACCAAGCTGCATTAGTTTGGAAGCACAGGGATGCTACATATTTACAACAATATGTTGCATCTCTGTGCTTCCCCCTGCGCTGGCACTCAAACTGCTGCCATGCGCCGATGCAGGCACCCTTGCACCTTGGTGCAAGGTTGCCTGCGTCATGGGGAGATTGCTTATGTGCAGAAAGGGACACCTTCCTGCACATAAACAATCATCAGAGGTGATTTCCTTATTCTATGTGTGCTGTAGAATGCAGCACGCATAGAAAGAGGGAAAAAAAACGAGGAGTAATTAATGCATTTCTCCTCATTGCGCCTCCTTACTCCTCCCCTGGGGAGGCATAGCATTTAGGCGCATTTCCAGATTTACAATTCTTGCAAATCTGGAATGTGTCTGGTTCCATGGGTATTGCGTGGGAACATCCATAGCAACACCCATTGAACGCCCCTTTCATGCAAAGTGCTGCGTGTAAAGAGGCAGTATTTACAAGGACAGGAAAAGCCAAGCAGGGTGGCATTTCCTGTCCTTGTAAATATGGGGCAGAAAAATGCGCTGCTGTGCGTCACAAAAAGTGGTGCACTGGCAGGGCAAGGGGCTTGTAAATCTGCCCCTAAATGTTTACTGTAATTTGAGAACACAGTATCAAAACATTTTTCAGAGTCTTATGTGATGTTCTTCCAGTGATGGCTCATGTCATGTACTAAAATGTCCTCACTCACATTGATCATCAACATCATAACTTTATTAACGATCACAAAGATCTTAAAAAGTACACCACAACCAATACACACATACATTACAGACACAAAGATGATTATAAAATGCCAGAAAATAGATCATTCTATTAAAAAGGACACATGAAATACCTTGGCAGAGTACTAAAACAATATAATAAATGAATATCATTAATATAAAAATACAAATTGTTAAATACTATAAACAAAGTATATTGCACAGAGCATTTTGAGCATCTTTTCCATAAAGCCAACATATATTTTGCTAAGCCAAATACCACTACTCTACTAGTGTCTGTACTGACTCTTCTAAGCACCTCTAAAAAGTGTCCAGTGAGCCTGCACAAGGGGATGATCCATTGGCCCTCAGGTTCTTGTAATGTGAACAAACAAATAGCAGATAGGTTAATGTTTCAGGACTTCCTTTTCAAGCAGGACATATGACATCACGCCACTTGCTACAGAACAGTTGGCTGGGGAAAGTCTTGTATCTAAATTGGAACAATGATTTCCGTGCTACTGGAGGAACAATTTCATCAATGGTATCCTCAAAAAGAGGGAAGGGTTTAAAATCTAATAACTCTCGAGTAAGTGAGCCCTAAGGGTTTGACACATTCTTCACAATGAGAAACTCCCAATAAATAGCCTTAACCCAACTTTTCGAAATCAAGCACAACTTCTCTGGATTTGTTCAATAATCCTCCCACCCCAGTTTCCTCAATAATTCCCAGCAAAACCAGGGAATTTTACTTACCCTGGACAGTGCCATAAGATCCTTAATGGCAATTCGATAATGAGTAATCTCCTCAGTCGTCCTTACACAATACAAAAACAATAAATGCTTATAGTCCATCTTATGGGCGATTTTGCTTTGGACCAAACCAAGAATGATCGGAGTCAACGCTGTGCTGGCCGATAGATTAAAAAGTGATCTTATAAAGTGATGTTCAATCACAGGAAGGCAATTAATGTTCCAACTCCCCCACAATTTTGCTCCATACATAACTGATCCTAGGGTTTTTGTGTTATATATTTCTAATGCTGGAGCCACCTTCATAGACACTGTGCTTCTGTCGATCTTAGTAATATGGGCAGTCTGCTGTATTAAAGACAGCTACGCTTTCTCCATATGAGTGGTCCAGCACAGATTAAGAGTTAAAACGAATCCCCAAATAGTCAAATGTAGATGTAATAGTGCGGTCCCCTACATGTATACATCTCCT
The DNA here is from genome assembly GCF_964261635.1 of Lissotriton helveticus. Lineage (NCBI taxonomy): Eukaryota > Metazoa > Chordata > Amphibia > Caudata > Salamandridae > Lissotriton > Lissotriton helveticus. The sequence continues at coordinate 1,219,585,059 of NC_136061.1, forward strand.
GGGTGTATTCGAAATACCCTTGGAAAATACCACATACTTTCTTTTTGAATCATTAAACTCTAGACCACACTCATCACAAAAATGTTTAAAATCGTTTACTAACTATTGGAGCTCGTGGGGAGACTTTGATATTACTAGCGTGTCATTGGCAAAGAGTAGGGAAGGCACCCTATTCTCTCTGACCTTTGGGGCATCACACCCATCTCTGTCAAGAAAACCTAGTACCCCATTAATAAATAACAAAAACAGGATGGGTGCTAAAACGCACCCCTGTCTGACTCCACGGATTATCATAAAGTGCTCTGCTCTTTGCCCCTCCTCTCCCCACCTATCTTGGGCCTTATTTGCTGAGTATAGCTGAATTAAAATATACAATAAATTTGGTGGGATCCTCATCTCCGACACCACCTTCCAAAGTTTACAGCAAGGAACCAGGTCAAATGCCATACACAGAACCAACAAAGCTACGTACAACTTCCCACCTTTAACAAACACTTATTTACAAAAAATACAAGGAAATGAAAAACCTGGTCTAAAAAACTAATATTGGCACGTAACTTGCCTGAAAGTCAGACAGAATATATTCTTCTGAGATCTAGCTCTCTGCAAGGAGTCTATTAGACTAATGCATCTATAGCTACTTGGCCCTGTCACCTTTCTTAAAAATCGGTATGATCTCAGGTGACTTCCAAGCGGGGGAATTTCCATGACCAAAAGGATGGCATTTGATAACATATTGATACTGTTCCCCACATTTTTAGATCTTCTCTGTACAAATCATTGGGAATTCTGTTGGGATCAGGAGACCTGGCTGGGAGGCAGGAGCTAATAGTTGCATGGGTTTCATGAAGTGAAATTTCAAGAACTTCAAGAGTACCAAGTAGAAAAATATCCTGCAATCCTACATCCTCCTCATTCCCCCTTACTGCCATGAGCATACAGGCCCACAAAATGGGATACCCACTCTTATGGCTGTACAGTAAACTGCAAAGCAGTCAGTCAGTCAGTCAAAGTACTTTATTCGGTTTGTTTTAAAACCATAAAAGCATGCTATCATGTTATACCAAAAAATTGTAAAATCGTTGATTACAGATTAAAAATGGTAACAATTTACATAACATTTAAGACACAGTGCAATATATTCAAACTCACGTTGGGCAAATTCCATAAAACATTATTACTAAACTAAAACATTAATTCAGTTAGAGTGCATTTGGGCCAATTAAACTTAACCTAAATGTTCTCATAATTCCTACGTCCGCGGTGAGGAAGCTAGCAACATAAAAAATTTCCCACACATTTGATAACAGCTGGAGATACAGAAGTGCAGGTTTGGCCTGAAGAAAGCCTTTATTAGCTAGGATTGGGAGGATGAAACGCTTCCTGATGACGGTCAGGTGCTTGCAGAAAAGAATAAAATGCATTGTATCCTGAGTGGAGGAGTCATCGCATGAACAAACCCCCAGTACTTCCACCCTCTTCCAATCAGGTAACTCTGCAAACAGCGAATGTACAGCAGTCCTAGACCCATTCAGGCACAGAGCCGCTTTCTTTCAAAATAAATGATTGTCCTTGGCTATGCGGGCACTACCTAGGGAAGACCATAGTGAGCATTCCCATTGTTTCATGACATGATCTAATGTATGTCTGTATCTAGCTCTGCATCCCACCATATCAGGGCGAGAATTGGATTTCATTGCTTCTGGGAACTCACCCTTGTCCCTCCTACATTCCTGATTGTACCACTCTGCCACAGAGGCCCACTTTTTCACTCCTAGTTTAGCATGATATTTCCACCCTTTTTAGAATTGGCCAATAATTTCCCTAATCTGCATTTACCTCATGTTGAGTACTCATCTTTTCTGTTCTATCCACTTTAGGTAGTTTAAACAACACCTACTTTGGACTTAACAGTTTCTAGGATCCAAAGCTTTTGCTCCACCCAATCCAATCTGATCTTTATCAGATTACTATTGTGGGATAACTTCCCCAAGACCCTCAAACCGAAAGCAATGGATTCCCACTCCCCAAGGGTAAATAAAGAGAGACTCAAAGCATTGTGGTCGCTACCGGATCTTTCGACTACTTTCATATCAGACACAATGATTGTCTGATATGAAATAGAGACTATTTTGATTTTGCACAGAAGTGCAATTTCGACCCAAATCACTAGACCACCTGAAAGCCTCTCTTTTCTTTTGGCAGTTGTGTTAATGCCATAAGAAGAATACCCACACCTATAGGTAGTGGTCAAGCTCCAGGGTTCTTGGAATAAGATCACATCATGAGACTCCACAAAATTTCACCATTCTTTCTCTAGGAGAATTCTAGCTATTCGTGCAACATTCCATACCAAGACAGTTAGCTACTCATTGCGTACAATAATGGCATTTCGGTCTAAACTTTATTCCGTAGTTGCGCCTCTGCCATCCTCAAGGGTATCAATACTATCAAAATTAGCCTCACCCCTCAGGCCTTCCAGGCTACTACCTAATTCATCTACTAAATTGGAAATCTTTGGGACCCATGCAGCCTGGTTTTTGGCAGAGGACCATAGCAAGGAAGGGAACCTAGATAGTGGTGCCCCCAAGCGGAACTAGTAGTCATTTCATTGCCCTCCAAAAACGACAACCCTCCTTCCTGAAGTCATCCCTGATCAACAACAGTACCAATTTTCACAGTTTCCCTTCCATTCTAGTCAGAACCGCCTGGCCAAAGCCACTCATCCAGAGTCAATCTATACTTAATAATAATGGACGTATTGGCAAGTGTGATAGTGCAAGAGTCAATGGCCATCAGGCCATCTACTATGGCTCTGTGAAATAAACTGACTTTCTCTACATCGTCAAACGTCCCCGATGAAGTTATCTTTTCCAGCTGCTTAATATCATCCCTTACAGGAGAGTAGTAGTGTTGTGCATCCCTAAGCCAATAGATGACCTTATTTTTGAGTGTGTGCGTTTCGGAACTTGTACAAGCAAGTATGCAGCTTCTGCCCTTTGAGCCTGAGTTCTGGTACAAAAACGATCTTTAACTACCGGTCTTACAAATGAGCGAGCAAAGCTTGTGGTAGAGGAGCATCCCTCATCAAGCACCACCTCACCTCTGTCGGGCTCTGTTCCCACTCCCCTGGGGTGGGCCTTGATGTAAAACTGATCTGTCATTATGACAAATCAGGCCTCCTTCATAATTAGGGAATGGTTGACTGGGTGGTTGGGTGGAAACTAGGGGATACACCGGTTTTTGGCAGCAGTTGGTTTGAAGGTGTACAAAGCTAAAGGACCAGAACGAGCGCTGCGCTGGGTATTAGCAAGCAAAGGGCCCTCATGATCTTTAACTGCCACTTGTGCCTGGATTGCTATGCTCTGAGCCCATTACTCACGTTCCCTTCCAAATCACCAACCAACTTTCTTAACACGGCTACCTCCTCCCTAAGGCCTTCAATAATATCCTTTAGGCTGTAAAATAAAGACAGGCCTTCATTACTTGTGGCATCCAAACCCAGTATTTCACACCCCTCTGTTCTATTTTTCACCACTGATAGTGCAGCATACCTATTTTGACATTCAGCCTGGTCCACCTGATCTACTACATGAATATCTGGCAGCTGCTCACAGCTACAAGCGGGTGGCTCTGTACTACTACCTCCTGTACCCTCCCGAGTACTCATACGTGGTTTAATAAACATTTGTGGATTTCATTTAGTAATTTTGTTTGCAGGGGAGGGACAGGAGAGCGCTCTGATAGCATTGGGGGAGGGGTGTCAGAATTGGCAGATGGGGAGACAAGGGGCTATGAGCAATAACTTGATATTCCAATAACATAACATCAATCCTATCCATAGTGTTATTGCAGATGGTGCCAAAGGGCAATATTTCAGAAAGGGATTTACCTTGTGCCCTATCCTGAACTTTCCTTTTGCCCATTACTAAGCAGGGGAAACAACAACAACACTTGTTGTGGCTAAAAATGGTACCCTAAACCAGTTCCAATACTTGCTAGAGACAAATAGAATCCATACACAATAAAAATCTAAAAAGGATATTGTCAGGTCAGAGTGGCAAAGTATCTTTGAGATGAAGCAAAGCCCAGCAGGAACAACACCAGTCGGTATACAAAACCAAGGGGGATGGCCCCTCCATCTCCTGTCACCGACGCGCGCAGGACGGGCCCATCCTTCACTCGAACTTTGCCCAGTCATGTCTTTCACATGTCCTGTGCCACAGGAGGTGGCTGGTGCTTAAAAACGCACTGCTCGGGCTCAACACAGCATTGCCCCTCCTCCTCGGGGCAGTGGTAGGTCGAGACAGTGAGTCTACAAACACAGGAGAGAGTCTTGGCACATTGATCATGCCTCTTATTCCCAACAGCACCTCCTAGATGGTGTTTTGGAATTCCTTTGTTGCACTGGATATTCTGAAGTTCAAGTGCTCATAGTGGTGGATGCCCAGGTGTGTTGAGAAATGATTATGTCCCATGACTGTGGGTCTAGCATGAGCTGATGACACCAAGATGGGAGGTCCAATTTAGAAAACCAGCCCACTCCACTCAGTTCACTCACAATGTCATTTGCTGTGTGTAGGAAGGTAGAGTATTTTGTGGGGATGCTGGTTAGGCTTCACCACGCAGTATTCTCCTAAACCCCAAAGATGATCCTTGGATTCACAATAATAAATCCTTAGCTCAGCCCTGGTAGAGTGGCAAAGAGCAGTCAGGCTTTACTTGAGTTACATGTATTAAGCATTTCAGAGTACCAACATGGACGATAAGTAATTGACACAACTTGAAAGAAATCCAACACCAATTTATAAAAATAAAGCATATTTTTATCCTAAATTAGACAAAAAATGAACAGGATCAGATACATATAACCATAGCTATGGATTTTAGAAGAAAACATAAATCACAGCAATTCAGTACTACAGAACCTTTGCAATGTGGTCAACGGGAAAAAATGGTAGTGACAATCGGTCACCTGCAGGTCGAGTTACGTGGAAGCCAGGGAGGGTAAAGGTGATGTGGGTCCCAGGACCAAGCCATGACAGTCAGTTAAAGTTCACCTGGCTCGAGAAGCCCAGATGCAGAGTTGTCCTGGCTGTCATTGGTGCTGAAGTGGGCGCTGGGGAGAGCTGCCTTTACTGCTTGCATGGTGCGGGTGGGGAACAGGGTGAAAAATGTTGACAGCAAAGCCACTGCTGATGTCAGGTAAAGGTTTTGTGGAGTTCCACTGAGGTGCAGTGTTAAGCAAACGTGGTGGGTGCCGGACTGGTGACCACTAAGCCTGAGCAACAGTAAGAACAGCAGAAAATTATTTCAACATCTGGAGGTCTTGGGGAACACTGTATCTGCCTGAAACTTCATGGAGGTCAGGACTGCATTTCCTACAATGCACTGGACAATCTACTGTTGGGTGATCCCTCGGAGGGCCCGATGGCCATCGATTCTTCGGTTCTGGTACTCTTTTTTTACCTGCAGTTGCAGGGTACTAGTGCCACTAGTCTAGGGGCGTATTTTGATGCAGTTGGCTCTCAAATGGGACCCTCTTTCTGAGGGAGCTTTTGTTCCAGACAAGCTGAGTTTGTGCAGTTCCAGGACAGTTGTCACATGTGAAGAGTATTACGCCTTCAGTTTGTGCAGCTCCTGTTGTTGCAAACACAGGTCTTTTCTTTTGTTCTTGTTGCAAGTCAGACATGAACTGGGGTTCCAATGTCAGAGGTAGCCCTTAAATGCTATATTTGGAGGTGTTAGGGGTGTGGGTGTAAAAGGCCAATGGGCTATGATTCCCAGCGGCTAATCTGCACCTCAAGTGACCACATCCGGGTTTGTAGGTCATCTTCTCTAGACAAAACACACCATTCTATCACTTTTAGAAATGGCAGCAGTCTTCCTTAGCTGTACAGCCCAGGTAGCCCACCATAATGATGCAGCTAGCCTTCTGCGGGTGTACACTTCCTGACTACCTAATTTTCCCACCTATCCATGTGCAAATGTGACTGGGAGCAGGGGGAGGGCTGTTTCCTTCTTTGGGAGGAAGCTTGATTGCATATCACAGGCAGTGCAGCCTATGAAGCCTAGATTTGCCACATCACAAACCAGGCTGTCAGGAAGGGAGATGGGACCTCCTTCCCATCCAGGCCCTTGTTTCTGACTCCTGTGAGGGATCACATCTCCTTGCGTGGGATCAGATTCTTGTTTGGGTGGCAGCAAGTGCAGGCTGGCAGCCAGAGCACAGATAAGGCTAGTGCAACCCGGTGGGATACCTCTAAGTTAGACACCACTGTGCATGCCACATCGTCGGCACATTGTTTGATACCAAACATCATTTATTTAGGTGGTACCATCATGGAGCTCCTAACCTCTCGTTTGACAGGGTTCTAACCCATTTTATCCTATCGACAATCTATCACTTATAGTACCCTTTGGTGGTAAAGGCCACTGTAGGTACATAGAAGCTTGCACTCACATGTCCACACGTTTGATAAAATGCACCCTGCCTCCTGGACTTTAGGAGGCCTTCCTTAAGGGTGACTAACATATATTAAAAATATTGCATTGACTTTGCCTCACAGGGTGAGGGCGAAGGTCAGTTTGAGCAGTTTATAGTACTCTTGCAGTCTGCAATAGCGGGCCTGCTGTCAGTAGTTTACTTGGCTCCCTCAGGATGGCACAAACAGTGCTTCAGACCCTGGTTCCCCCTTTAATACCCATGCCCTGAATACCACTGGTACCATATACTGGGGACTTATAAGGGGGTTAAAGTCCTTTGCCAATTGTGATTACCAATTCAAACATATCTGTTTTAGGGAGAGAGCACTGGCCCTGGGGCTTGGTTAGCAGGCGTCAGTTCACCGACAAAAACAAGAGTCTAGTAGTCCAAATGGGGACATAAAGTGAGGGACATCTGCAAAAAGGCCAGTTTTCTTACACACACAAGATGGCCTGTGGAGTGTAAAAAGAAAATGTCAATATTGGAGAGTCAAGGTAAGCCTGATGGTGCTTGAAGAGCAAAAGGGCATTGGCTCATGCAGTGGTGTACCAGTGAGAAAAACTAATCTCTTACGACCAATCACAGAAAAATAGGGCCTGATGTATCAAGTGATTTCATGGTTTTCAAAGGTCAAATTTGAGCCTTTCCTACACAAAACACATATTTTGATTCATGTTTTAGAATAAATGCAGAATCGGTATTTAGAAGTGGTGTTTAAATGGTGTTGCACCCAAATACATATTCTTTAGCTTAGGTAGTAATTTTTTGCAACCGAAATCTGGGTGCAAAACATGAATATTTTACCACCAAATTAAAAGTGTTGGTAAGCATTCTCAAACGAGAAGAAGTCCCCAAGGGGACCCTTTCCTTTATGAATGTCAACAAAATCATTTTTTACAAGCAGGAAGTGGTCTTAGGACCACTGCCTGCTCATAAATAATGATTATAAAAGTATTCATTTTCTTTTTAATTGTTTTACTTTTAGGAAAATATGCTGCATTAAAGAAAATACTGCTTTATTTCAAAGTCAAATTCATCTTTCTCTTGTTTATAACACAGTTAAACCATAAAAGAAAATACAATAGAACATTTCTCAGAAAAAAACCCGATCTAAGTCTGTGTGAATACCAGCACCACATTATGTACCAAACCTAGTCAAAAACATGTATGTCCCTATGAAATGGATTTGGGATGTTAAGCAAATAATGTTGGATGCCTGTTATGTATTCCATCAAGGGAAGAACCTTTGATGAAGCTCTCTTAAACCCACTCTAGCTAGTGCTCTCTAATTCAATGAGCCTAGCCTTGAGTTCACCTTTAGAGAATCGCATTATTAATGATGGACTTGAAAATAAATCCTGATCCTGAAGTTTATCATTCATCCTACTGATGTAGTGGAATATAAAAAAGGTGCCAAAAAGCACCCCTATCTTACCACCCTCTTTATCCCAAAAGAGGAGTGTACATTCTCTTTTGGGACCATATCAAACATTTGCTGTTGCATTTAAGTACATACTGGATAGCATTATAACTAGATGCTTTGGGACTCCGAGTGTTGTCATGATGTGCCGTAACTTCTTGTGATTGACCGGGTCAAAGGCACTACTCAGGTTCATGAAACATAGATGTAGACATCACTCTTTACCCGTGTATATTTACCCACTGTTAAATCAAGGTTCAATGCTTTTTCAACTGTTTCCAGTCCCTTTCTAAACCCATACTGAGATTAAGGATAAACATTCCTCTTCCCAAACCTCTAGACTCTCTAGAATGACCCTGCCCATTAGCTTAGCCAATAAATCCAAGATGGAAATAGACTGATAACATGACGGGTCATCTTTGTTGCCCTTCCTATAAATTGGGACTATGTAGTGGTGGGAAAAGCCCTACTTGGGCAGCATTGAAGACCATCATGAAGAAAGGTGGCCATAGGTTAATAAGATTTTTGTAAAATCTACATAATTGTTCTGCACCTGTAGGTCGGAACGTTTGATCATAGGATCAAATGGGCTTATTAGATAGTCAATCATTGACCCAGCATCCCTGTCGATAAATTTGAGCTGAGGAAGTGGCATATAAAATGACAGCTTTGCACTATGAGATTCATATTATTTTTTTGGGACAATGTTGTATTGAAGGATTAACCATAAGGATTGTGCAAGAAATTAATTTGACCATCTCCCTTGGCATCAACAACTCTACACGCTTCTTTAGCCGGATAAGGACATGTAGTGATTGTTAGACCTGGGGGTCTCTAGTTGGCTGAGGTAGGTACCTTAGGCCAAATAGGGACCCTTGCTTCCACATCAGGTAAAGGAAGGACACCTTCTCAGATAGCCTCTGCTCACCCCCTCAGTAGCTTGGCACGAGCAGCCAGGCTTATCTTCAAAGCAAGTTTGTAAAGTTTTTGTAACCACCCTCTCAGCAATCCAATGATGAGACCACAAATGGACTCCACACGAGTTTCATAAAAACACGTATAAGTTTCTATAAAAAAATATACGATGGGACCACACAATATAAATCCAACATATGCATATTTGTAATATTCCTCCTGACCGGTTATTAGGCCAGCCAGCCCTTGTAGGTTCTGGCGGTATTTATGAGCAATTCTAGATGATCCAATGCACTCCGAATGCAATGCTATGCAGTTCGTAATTCAAGAATCAGGCACTTCGCAATGTAAAAATAATGCAGTTCGTTATGCAACAATCAAGCAGTTCGTAATGCCAAAATAATGCAATGCGTGACACAACAATCAGGCAGTTTGTTATGCAAACTAATGCAATGCGTAATGCAACAATCAGGTAGTTCATTATGCAAAAATAGTGCAACGCGTAATGCAACAATCAGGCAATTCGTAATGCAGAAATAATGCAATTCATAATGAAACAATCAGGCAGTTCGTAATGCAGAAATAATGCAGTGCATAATGCAACAATCAGGTAGTTCGTAATGCAGAAATAACACAATGTGTAATACACTCCGGCACCAATCACGGTGCTTTAGACGGTCTCTCTGCCACTCGTACTGACCCGTGGTCAGCTCCCGCCAACATATGCCCCCAACACGGGTATGTTGTAAACCAAAGTGCAGCTCCCCACTCCGGCTCCGGTATTGCCACTCCTCGGCAAGTATGGGCCGCGATACGAGCTGAAGCTGTGGCTCACGCTGCAAGAATGGGAGAGGCCGAGAGCGTCTCTTTCCGAGCCTGCGCCTTGCCCCAGGCGGCGACATACGTTACCTGGTGGATGCGACCTCGCTTTCCTCTCCTCTTCTCGAGTCTTGAAACTCCGATGCGAAGTTGTGGATTCGGGCAGTGGAATTCGGCCCCTCTCCGGAAGGGGTTGGTTTGAGGTTCCGCTCTGGCATCGGCGGGATCGGGCCGACGGCACAGCTCCTCTGGGGATGCTGGTCCGGGCTGCTGGTGATAACGTAGATCTCAGGCTGTAACAGGGCATACGCACACATCATCGATGAGACTCACTTGAGATTCGGGTGTGCACGATCAAAGGGCAATCCTCACCAAGCACTCAGGCTGCAAGAAGCACACGCACACATCGTCATTCAGACTCACTTGAATTCCGGGTGCACACGATCACATGGCAATCCTCATGAAGGTCTCGGGCTGCACAGAGCACACACACACAGCGTCCCTGACACTCACTTGATTACTGGGTGCATACGATCACAGGGCCATCCTCACGAAGGTCTCAGGCTGCACAGAGCACACTTTCACAGCATTGCTGAGACTCACTTGGACTCCGGGTGTGCAGGATAACGGGGCAATCCTCATGAAAATCTCAGGCTGCACAAAGCACATTGTTAGAACTGGCTATTTCTGGTAGGCTAAGGCTGACGCCAAAGCCAGGCAGAAACCACCATTCTAGTCAGGGCAAGGGAGTCACACGCCAAGATAACCCCTGCTCACCCCCTTGGTAGCTTGGCACGAGCAGTAAGGCTAAACTCGGAGGCAATGTGTAAAGCATTTGCGCCAGCACACAACAGCAACAACATGCTAGGCACACCACAAAAGGAACTCCACACAAGGTTATTTAAAAATAACTTCTGTATTGTCAAAATCACATCAGATAGAAATCACACATGTACATTGTGCCAACTGGCACGGGCAATATTCACAAGGGATTATTCACAAGACAGGGCCACATGGGCCACTGTCAGGATGAATACTTTTAGAAATAGAAATACTGTCAGAAATTAGAATTAAAGGATATAAAATCACTGTAGCACAAATTAGCAAGAATAGCACACAACCAGTAACTACTGGTAACAGGTAAGTACCACCTACGCAACCCTAACCACCTTAGGAGAATTTCACGCAGGGGACCAGGACCTCACTAGTACCACCTGTACTGGAAAGAACAACCACCTAAGAATAAAAAACATTTAGGGGTATCAGCAAGAACACATTACACATGATGCATAAAAACATTCAGAGGTGCAACACAGGAAGAACACATGATGCCTAAAAACACATTCAGAGGTGCAAGGAAAGAAAACACATGATGCCTAAAACATTCAGAGGTGTAAGGAAAGAAAACACATGATGCATAAAAATACATTCAGCGGTGTAATAACAAGGCACATGATGCATCAAAAACACATTCAGAGGTGCAGGGAAGGAAAAACACATGATGCATAAACCAACACATTCAGAGGTGTAAAATCAAGGAAGACACATGATGCATAAAAACATTCAGAGGTGCCAGAACATAACTCAATAGCGCAAAAACACATGATGTCCAAAAACATTCAGAGGTGAAATAAAACCACACAATTGCGCAAAACCTTACATAAGCCACCACCTGTGGCAGTCCCTAGGCCAACTGGCCTTGTTGGGGCTAGGACGCCCTGTAGTCCAAAAGTCAGGGGCCTAAACGGTGCAGGTGCCCACTACTTGCTGGGCACCTGAGAACATCCCAAGACCTAAATGGTGCAGCTGCCCACTAATTGCTGGGCAGCTGGGAATCATCAAAAACTGCGACAGGGCCCTCACTGACCCTTAGGCGCAAACTACGCCCACTGCTGGAGCCACACAGGCTCTGGGCATATCACGTGCCCCAAACGTTGGAGCCACACAGGCTCTTAAACAATTATGGCCCATGGAGCCCTCAGGCTCTGCAAACAATGGCACCTCGAGCCTCGCTGGGCTCGTAAATCAACTGTGGCACTGCGGAGCCTCTCTGGGCTTTAACCAAACAAAAATGGCCCCCTGAGCCTCTCTAGGCTCGACACATAACTCTGGGGCCTCGTGGGAGTCCCTCGTAGGGGGGGCTCGAATTAGCAAAAATGCCCCCGGAGCCTTTCACTAGGCTCAAAGACAAGTAAGGCCCCTCTGAGCCTCGCAGGCTCTTAAATCAATAATGTGCTCTTTGAGCCTCTCGGGGCTCTCAACCGCATTGCGGAGGAGCAGCCCGCTGCCACGGGGCCGCTCGAACACTGCCTTGATTGGCACTGCCACCCGCGGAGCTCCCCGCCTAACCCCAGCCCTTCGACACTCACCGGGCTGGTCGGGGGGGCTCCGCTTCACTCGCAGCTTCCTCTCCTCTCGCGGCAGGGCTCCCTCAGCTCACGGGAGCCCTGTCGACCGCCGCCATCATTCTTCCTCCATCACGCGGGGCTTTCACCACCGCTAGGCCAATCCCAGCGCGTCTCTCAGACGAGCCCCCTCTGACACGGCACTGCTCCCGGCTGGGCCAATCCCAGCGCGGCCTCACGGGGCGAGCCCCCAACAGCAGCCCAATCAGAGCGGGGTATACAGAACGAGCCTCCCGCAGCCCGCCAATGACAGCGCGGCACCTTCGGTTCTTCCGCAGCTCCGGTGGGGATTCCTCTGGCGACTTCAAGCCCCGGGCAGCGGCGGTGAATTGGACGCAAATGCCGGGTGGGCACCGGCTTCTCTAAAATAATAAATCGAGGTGGGCACTCGATTGGGCCACCAACAAAAGCGCCCCCAAGCGCTGCAAGTGGCAAATGAAGCGCTTCCAGGCGCATAGGCAAAGATACCACAATTAAAGCGCTCCTCAGCGCTAGGGGGAAATAAAGCGCTCCAAAGCGCTAGAAAGGCCATAAATCAGCGCTCCCAAGCGCTAATGGCCAGCAAAGTCCTTCAGGGGATAGGAAGAAGGTCCAAAGGATCCCAGGCAAAGCAAAGTCCCCCAGAAGTCCTCCAGGCATCCAGGAAAGTCCATCAGGTGTCCAGGGGCTGGGCAGGGCCCAGGGATTCCCCTGGGCCCAAGCAGCAGCACGCCCCTGGCAGATTCAAGTCAGAAACAAGAACATTTTGGAAGGGGACACAGCCCCTTTTTATACTATAAAATCCTTTGTCTAAAGGGTGCAGGCAGTGTGAGCACCAGCTAGAACTGGTTATAGGGAACTTTTTTCAGTGTGAGGGGCAGAGGCGACAGTCGCCCAGCAGGAGGTTGAGCCAGCATTGTGGCAGGCAGGCACAGCCCTATTCACTCCTAGGTGCTATCTCCTCCCACTTCCCTGGCAGCAGATGCAACCTTTCATCCACAGCCTGACTCAGACAACCTCCTGGGGGCTCTCCAGCCCCTGTCACCCTCAAACCAGACAGTCAATCCACAAGCAGGCCCAGACACTCTTGGCCAGGCTCACCAGCCAATCACACGCCAGGCACAAATTACACCCATATGCCAACTTCTAGAAGTGGCACTTCTCCACTAGACACAATTAAGCCGCATATATCATTACGCAGCATTCAATCTCACAAGTTCGTACATATCAAACTCGACCCTGCACTCCCCACACATCAGGAACTACCATGGGCATACATATTCCCCATTCATTCCTATGGGAGGGCAGGTCACTCACCACACATACACAGAGAGCTCACGCACTTTACACTGTACCACAGTGAAAAAGTGCGCAGAGGCCTAAAATCACCAACACGAGGTCACAGAAACAGGCTAGGAAAAAGCAAAAAGTTTCGGGGTGAACCTGCCAAAAGGGCCAGGTCCAACACACATGCACACAGCGTCGCTTGGACACCTGGTGCACTTGATCACACGACAATCCTCACGAAGGGCTCATGCTGCAAAGAGCACACGCACACAGCGTCGCTGAGACTCGCTTGGAATCCAGGTGCCCACGATCACAGGGCAATTCTTACAAGGGTCTCAGGCAGCAAAAAGCATACACACACAGCGTTGCTGAGACTCCCCTGGAAACTTTGTGTTCCTGAGTTTCCACAACAGGGAGCCAGCTCTTTTCAAGCCCTTGGGGTTCAGTTACTTCAGGACAAGGTACACAGCAAAGTCCTTTCAAGCGGAGGGCACAGCATACAGCAAAGTCACTTTAGCCTCTCCTTGGTTAAATCAGAAAACTGCAGGCCAGCCCCAGAACACACAGCAAGGGTAAGACCTTTCCTTCAGTCTCTTCAGCTGGTTCTTCCTTGGCAGAGGTTTCTCTTGACCACAAAGTGGTTTCAATCCTTTTCAGTCTTGAGCAAATCCAAACAACAGGGGTTTCAGCTCTCATAGTTATACCCCTAAATGTCTTTGAAGTCTTTGTGCTCAGGGGGCACTGACCCCTGTAAAAGCCAGGTCTGGGTCTCACCCTGCCAGTGATACCTTCTTCCTTTGATAGTGGGGGTCTGGATCCTTAATCACTCAGCAGGAGATGGAGACATTATTTTATGGCGGCAGCCCTGGCCTCTTCACCTCTAGGGGCTACTCCTCCCCTTTACAATCCAGATGCAGGTCAGCTGTTGCTGTCTCACCTCCTCCCCTGGGTCAAGACATTCCACAGAGCCTGACACATTCAAATCCAGACAGTCAATCCACAACCAGGTAGAGACACACAGAAATGTTAAAACACAAAAACCCAGCCACTTCTAAAAGAGTGGTTTCTAAACACACAATGCAAAATCCACCTTCACAAAAAGATGTGTTATTACATTGTGAATTCAGATATACTAAACGTCACCTCTCCATCTTAAGCCTATGGGAAGATAGGCTGGAAACATATTACACAGCCTCCCCCATTCTGTCCTATGGGCAAGATGGCCTTACAACAGTGAAAACAAAATGGAGATTAATTCACCGTCAGAACATGGTACACACCTCCGTACATGTCCTACCTTTCACATGCACTGCACCCTTTCCAGGGGTTACCCTGGACCTACCATAGGGGTGTCTGATGTGCATACAAAGGGAAGGATAAGGCCTGGCAAGTGGGTGCACTTGTCAGGAAAACATGGCAGTTTAGGGAAACTGCACGCAGGCATTGCAGTGGCAGGACTGAGTTCTCTCTGTAAGGCTATGTGTGTAGGTGTCACAATTAGTGCTGCAGGCCCACTAGTAGCATTTGCATTACCAGCCCTGGCACACATAGTGTACTTTACTAGGGACTTTACTAGTAGGACAAACATACCAATCATGGACAACCAATTACCATTACACTTTATACAGGTAGCACATGCACTCTGACACTGATCAGCAGTGGGAAAGTGCCCAAAGCATCTAAGTTGGCAACACCATGTCAGAAAAAAGGTCTAGGGGAAGGCAAAATGTTTAGGGAACTTTAGTCAAAAAGGGCCAAGTCCAACAGTGATATTTAGGACTCCAGCTCAAATTAAAAACTGAGCCTTTGTTACATGACTTAAAAACATGTCTAGATATTTTTCAGCACTAAAACCACCTCAGTTCCGGTTTTGCAAAATGCATTGTTAGAACATGTATAAACAGAGTATCAGGGGATTCGTCCTGCACCAGTAGAACAAATCAGTAAAAGGAGGAAGCTGTATTAAACTTGGAAATTCTCGCAGAACCTAGATTGGAAACTAAAACAGCCAGACCACCCTTTTCCCTCCCTGCTGCCAATGGGGTGGCCAGATTGGCCAGCAAGACAAAACCTTCTATAAAATTTGGTTTTGTGGACCACATTTTCTAGATACAAAAAAACTGTGCAGGTGCTATATGTATCAGCCAATCTATAATAGATGCTTCATCAGCTATCATCAGCTGCCCTAATTCATGATACAACAGTGACACCACTGATTAACTTGTTTGAAGATGTGCCTGTGTTTATGGCCAAATAAGACCTATTCCCTATAGCTTGATGTAAGTAACATCCGTACGTGCATCCTCATTGATTGTATAATCGATTGATCTCATTATTGGGGGTTCATTCAATGTCACCCAAGGATTCTAAAGGAGAAAATCTATTAGCAGGGCTCACCACCTCGAACCCCAGTGGTTGGTTTGTTAACCCTTTAGGTGGAGGGGTCTCTAGATTCTCAAAAGAGAAAACCCAAGGGTACTGCTTCAAATCAAAAAGTTGGTGGGAAATTGTACAATTGGGTAGTAGATCACCTTGCAAACAAGTAATTGGCTAATACAATCTCTAGTGGAAGATTTCTTAGAACTACCTACCCACTTTACTCTTCTCACCATCACAATTTCATTATATAAAACTTGCGCTAATCTGACTCTCTGAGATAACTAGTGAACACCATTCTTCTGCCCTGGTTGAGTTAATAATAGAAACACCTTTTACAATTATGACTTAGGAAACTGCTGTGGGAGGTAAGTAGAGCACAGCCTGTGGGCATAATGGAAGGTCAGAGACAGGAATGAGACAAGTCCTATCATGAGCCTCTTGAGTGGTCAATGCTAAATTGGAGCATAAAGGTAGTTCATTAGACCCAGCACCATTTAAAGCTGTATTTAAAAGAAATCACACACATGGTGGTCTGCCGGCCCCAACAGGCCATCATGTCTGCGACTTACATTTTTTTTAGAGGGTCTCAATTTGCGACTTAACTTATGCATATCAATGAGGTACATAGAAATGTGGTCCACTATGAATCAGTAATTTGCTAACCAACCTTTTGATACACAAAGCACTCTACAGAGGCAGGTGCGCAAATCGCACAAACTTCTTCCAATTGTATTTTAGTGGATTCCTGTGGAGCAATCGCAAATTTGTATTTATGTATATGCCCTGATCCGCTGGTTGTATTTTGTATATGCAATGCTGAATATTCTACATGTGCCTACTCTTGTTAGCCACCTTGTGGCTGTTAAAACTCAATAAAAGTTGTTATAAAAAAAAGAAATTACAAATGGTTATTTTATGGAATTTACAATTTCTTGATGGTATTCTTAATACAAAGTGGCAATCGCTTAATTAGAGTTTGCCATTTCAGCCACTAATCTACATTTTCCTATTCAACGCACTCCTCAAGGCAACAGCAGTAGGCAGCTTCGAGTCATCTTGTTTCCCATCAAAGCAGATATTAGGCAATGGTCCTTCTTGTGGTTGTTGTCAACTGTACTTTAAGACTTATTTGATCGATAGAGATGGACCTGTAGTGTTGACAAAAATGTAAAATAGTTTAGTCTTGGTAAATAAACTAACTTATCTCAGAGGAACTTAGAGATCACGTTAACTAAATGAAAATAAAAACATATATCCCAAATGCAAAGAAACAAAGGATCTGGATGGGAGATATATTGTTCTTACACTTCTTTTTTGGAAACTTAGACTTTCTATTGCAGCAGACTGTCACCATTTGCTCATTTTAAAGTCAATGGTTGAACAGAAAGTTGAGCTGGTCTTTCTCGGCTCTTACCAATCATCCAGCCCGAGTTAAATAATTGCTGTGTCCTCCTTCTTTGACTATCTGTGCAGTGCACAATAGTCCACTCTATTTTTGTTTATTATTTACAATAGGCGGTATAAGTCGCATAGCAAAAATAAATTAGATGTATTTTTTTTCTTCTTTGTTTTTTAAAGCAGTTCTTCTATATCTTAATTCTGTTGCATTAGTCTGGAAAGTAGAATTTGTCATCAGACTCAAGGGAGTCATTCGGAGGATAATCACTGATCGAACTTGAGATTTCAGACCAGTAGGCCTAGATGTCCTTGGTTGTTTCATAAGCACTATAATCCTCTGCCATGAAGGGTTTGTTAATTTTATTCATCATAGTCTCTTCACATTCTCAGGCAAAAAACTGGTACTTCTGACTGTGACAGCTGCACTGAATACATGCTCTGAAGAAACACTGGCTACCAGCCATGCAAGATACTTAATGGAAGCCTGCTGATCTCTAGTCAGTGTGGCCCCTTGCCATACCAATAGAGCAATGGCTCTTTAAGCAGATATACATCTGTATTGTCATCCAGATAGTCTTAGACCATCTTCTAAATTGTCATAATTCTAGCCACTTGTTGTGCTTTCAACTCTGCACTTGACCTAAGTCCTGTTCAATGAAACCAACCTATTGCAGAGGTTGGCTTAGAGCTTTGAATGGTTGTTGCTGCGGGTTTTGGATTAGTTGGCGATGGTGCTGGCTGATGCTGCAAAGACTATGAGCCAACAGCACTGCCCTATGAGCATATTGAAGGCTGCACTTCAGAACTTCTGCCCCAGCCTCAAATTCACAGTCATTCTTCTTGTGAAGTAAAACATTCATTTTAGAAAAATGAATTAAAAGTGGTCAGTTTTTTTTTGTATTGTGAATTCAGTATCATGGCAAAGATGTAGTCTTTGGTGGAAACAGTCACTTTTTGCAGCCTTTGATTGGTGTTCAAGCCAAGGATTAAGCTATTCACAAAAGAAGCTGCTTCTTCATTGACACTGGTGAACGTTTGTACCACTATTTTGAACCTGTCCTGCAGAGGGATTGCTTGGCTCATGGTACTGTCTTCATTGAAGATATCCAATGTCACAATTTCAAAAGGAAGTAACTTTTGTATCAGGTTCCCCAGTGGCCCCAATTTTCCCACCTCTGTTGTCATGGCTTTGCAGTTGCATTCCCTCTAATTTGAATGACATAATTGTCGATAGAATTGTACTCCTCAAACAGGTATTCCACCATGTAGTAGATTGAGTTCCAACTTGTTGGAACGTACTGTACAATGGCTTTTACGGATTTAGAGAAGGACATGGGACTGAATCGGCCCTAGTCACAGCTAGTGAAGAGCTTAGGCAATCTCTAGATGGAGGCGGGAAGGCAGCCTTGATATTGTTATACTTATCGGCGGCCTTCGATACCGTCAATCATAATATCCTAATCTCGAGACTATCTGGACTGGGTGTTCACAGCCTGTCACTAAGGCTCCTTCTATCCTATCATGCTGAACAATCTTTTAGGGTAGAAGTAGGAGATACCAGCTCACAAATGTTTAATCTGCATTGTGGAGTGCCTCAGGGCTCCTTCTTGAGCCCTACGCTCTTCAATGTATATGTGGCCCCTTTAGCTGCTCTGATCAGACAGTATGGTTTTTCAGTAATCAGCTATGCTGACAACACACAAATTGTGGTGTCTATTACCAACAATGAAAGCGAGGTGGCAGATCGCTTTAATACATGCATGGCACAGGTGAATAGCTGGATGCAATCCAACTGTTTGAAATTAAACGGCAGCAAAACAGAGGTTTTACTTTTGGGAACTAATCCTCTGGGCTGGTCGCCTAAATGGTGGCCTACTGAGCTGGGTGAGTGTCCCCTACCGGTCTCTAAAGTCAGAAATCTCAGGGTGATTTTTGATGATCGGTTAACCTTTGACAGTCAGATCGATGTCCTTACAGCAAGGTTCTGGGCCATTCTTAAGCTGATCAGAAAGATCCGAGCTTTTATTCCCTCTGCGACCCTGAAAACAGTGGTAATTGCCCTTGCAATATCCAAGTTGGATTATGGCAATGCCCTGTATCTTGGGATTCAAAATCAATATTTGAGCAAGCTCCAACGTCTGCAGAATGAGGCCGCCAGATTAATCCTGAACATTCCTAGGCATGAATAAGTGGCCCAGCGACTGGTGGCACTCCACTGGCTACCTGTCCGGAAAAGAATAGCTTTCAAGGCACTTTGCATCACATTTAATGCACTTCATGGTAGAGGTCCCCTCTATCTGACCTCCAGAATAAAGTACTATGCTCCTTCTAGGAATCTTAGATTGGTTCATCAGAAGCTGCTGCAAGCACCCAGATTTAAACAGGTTCACTGGGGTGGCAGGTGTTTCTTGGTCAGAGTGACTAAACTCTGGAACAGCCTACCCATCACGATCAAAAATGGTCCGAACATCATCATGTTCAGGAAATCTCTAAAAACCTGGCTCTTTCAAACAGACATCTAATGCACCTGCCTCTGCTCTGACATCGATTTTTTTAGTGTTAGCGCCAAGACGCCTCCCGGCATTCGTTGCGCTTTATAAGTTTTAAAATCAAATCAAATCAAATTTTTACAAGTAGCTTATTCACACAATGAAGGATCCTCATCTCTTTCTGTGCTTTGAATGAATGAATGATTGAAATGAGTGCATATTCTTTGGCAGCTGACCAGTATGATACTGACTACCTCTTCATTTTTTAGAAAGTCTTACGCAATTAGGTTGCTGCAATGCGCTTAACACAGGACTCTTAAATATCCAGTATTAGTCATGACTTTCACTATATTTTACTATATTACTACCACCATTATCAGTGGCAACAAATCCAGTTGAAAGACCTCTGGGTACAAGTCATTCATAGACCTTAGCATTAACTCTTCTAAGATGTTGGTAGCTGCATGTGATTTCTCCATGGAGAACATTATAATTGTTGCATGCTGCTGAATGCCCTGAAAAGCACTATTCACTGTGACATCAGCAGCAAGCCTTTGCCTGGCTCCCTCAAAGGAGATCTGGTGTGCAGTGATGCACATATAATCTGTTGCTTGACAACTGGTTCACATGTCCGTCGTGAGTTGAATGGACTGAACAACAGTCTGCTTTATAGAATTGCCAACCAATTGCATCACTACATTATGCAGTACAGGCACAGCCACTCTAGCAAAATAGCTCCAGCTGGGAACCTTCTATTTTGGGAATAGGGCCTCCACAAATTCCAGGGAGCCAAATTCTTTCAAACAATAAAAAGGGAGGTCAGTCGCTAACATTCTCGCCAGCTTCCTGATGTAGAAACTGGATTTTTCATGGTTCTGGTGGTGCAGCGACTAATTGATAAACAGACTTAATAGTGGTCAGTTTTTCTTGTGGTACTACTGCCACAAGCGACCTATGGATACCAGCAGTAGGTAGGCTGTCTGGGCACTTTGGAGTGGAAGGTGCTGTATCTCACTGTGCCTTATGCCATGCCGAGCTGGTTGTGGTGGAGGATTTTATACTATGAAGGAGGCTTATAGTGGTGTTTGCATGGTGCTACTGCCGACATTCTGCTGTTATTCCTCCTAACTATCTTCTTCTATAGCTTCAACTGCTGGTTCTCTCTCTATTCCCAAGCAGCTATGTTTTAAGGTGCTCTTCCCACATGACTTTGTGTTGTGTTTTCAACTGAACCTTCGGTACTGTGGTGCCCATCATGCTTAACGCTACAAACTTTCTTGTGGCAAAGAGAGTATATTGCAATGTTATCCTCATGCTGGCTAACTGTAAAGAAGTCCTAACCTGAGGAGGTGAGCTTTTTTATTATGCCAAAGACTGAAGAACTAGACTTAAAACTAGCTGGCTGTGTTGTTGTTTGCCTTTCAGTATGGCGTGCTGCTATTATGGTGGCTGCAGGTTTCTGAGATCTTCAAAATATGGGAGTGAGCAGTGTTGGTGGAACCATATGAATCTGAGCAGGTTGAGTAGAGGTAATCTGTACCACCTCTGTGCCACTCTCCACACTAATTATCACTGGTTAGTCATCTTCATCACCATCTTCCTCAGTTTCAAGGTTTTGAGGAAGCTTGTTTTTCACCAGTCTCTCAGACTCTGCTGGTGTCCAATACATGACCAGATCATCAGAAGTGGAAGTGGAGAAGAAAGAAGAGTACTTTCCTGTACCTTGCTGGAGATCATGAAGCTTATGGGGGAAGAACGGTCTGATGTGTTTAATCTGATTCAGGATTATAACCCAGATGTTGTGTTTTTAACGGAGACCTGGTTAACCCAGGACTACATGGCAGAACCAGTTCTTGCTCTTCCTTCAGGCTACCATCTGAAGAACTTTAACAGAGTTAGTGGTAGAGGTGGGGGCATTGCAGTGATTTATAAATAGTCTTACACTTGCAACATTACACACAGGAATATTCCTGATTGTGCGAGTGCTCTCTTTATAATGGCTTTGAATAGTAATTTTTTTTTCTGCGCTACTAATTTATCACCCTCCAGGCCCGTCCAAATCTTTTAGGGAGACACTAACCAATCTGGTTCTCATTGACCATTAAGTCAGCCAATTTTAATATTGTGGGTGATATTAATATCCATTTGGATGCTAGCCAAGATTGTGATATCGCTAATTTTTGTAGATGTTCTCACAGCTTGCCAGCTGGAGCAACAAGTCTCTGGTGTCACACATTCAGCTGGGCACCTCCTCGACCCTTTCTTTTCTGGTCTTCATCTGTTAAATGTTCTTACCCCCTCACCATGACTTGGATGGGCCATTTTTTGATTCCTATGTGCATTTGCTTAGAAGGCCTCAAGCAGTCTTTCCACCCAGCCCCGATTCTTAAATGCCTTTGGAACAAGCTTGATCCCTACACATTTTTAGATCTTCTTCAAATGCAGCACCCATAGTTGGCCTCTAATGTTGAGGCAGCAAATAGTATCTTGCATGACTGGCTTACTTATGCCCTAGACATGTGCATCCCTGTCAGACAGATCTGTTACAGGAAAAAGCAGGCCAGACCTTGGTTTATTTAAACCTTGATTTTGGCCAGGAAGAACTGCAAGGTTCTTGAACGCTCCTGGAGAAGTTCTTACAACCCTTCTACAAAAATGTAGTACAGAGCAGCCATTAAGGCATACCAAAAACTGATTCAGAAATCTGGGGCCGGGTGCTTTGAAAATGAAATAAAGAATAGTAGTAACCCTGCAAAAGTCATCTTCTCCCTTCTTAATGGTCTTATGATATCTGAATCTGCTTGGTAATCCAGTGTAGCTTCTAATGACCAATGTGAGGAGCTGGCAACATATTTTATTAGTAAGGTGTAACACATTTACTCCAACTTCACCCTTGATACAACTGATTTTAGTTCAGAGGTTCCTTCAGTCGCCTCCATCTTTCTTCCTGTGCTATCCTTTGAAGAGCTACAGATTCTTTGGAACAAAGTCAAATCGGGTTCAACAGCTGATCCTCTTAAGCCAGATTTGTTTCTTAAATTAAGGACTGTCTTCTTCCACTTTGTCTTGAGCTGATCAATCTTTCCTTGGCATCGATACCTCTACCAGCTTCTTGGAGACATGCCAAAGTCATTCCCCTTCTGAAAAAAACAGCTCTGGATGCTTCCAAACCAAGAAACATGTGTCCAATTTTATTATTGCCATTTCTTGCCACAGTTACAGAGATACATAACAATGCGATCGTAACAAATTTTTAGGAGGAAAACCGAATTCTGAATATTTCACAGAACCGTTTTAGACAATTACATAGCACTGAGTCAGCTCTCCTTGCAGTCACTGAGCATCTACGCCATGCTTTAGAGGAAGGCAGATCCTCTGCTCGTGTCCTGCGTGACTTAAGCGCCGCATTATATTTCATGATATCTTGCTTCAGTGCTTACGGGAGATTGGTATAGGTGGGGCTGCATTTGCCTGGTGGTCCTCCTTCTCTGATCCTTCGTTCCAGGTTGTTTCCCCTCTGCATAGTTCCCTTTCACATGCTCTGTTGCATGCTGCCCCAGGGCTCCTTGCTGAGCCCCACTCTGTTTAACATTTATATTCAACTGTTGGCTCAGGTTGTGAAAGCCCTGGGTTTCACACTGGTGTCCTATGCTGATGATACCCAGCTCATGCTCTCCCTCTCCAATAATCCCACTTTGGATTTGGTTACATGCCAGAGGGGTATGTTGGCTGCTGCAGAGTGAGTGGCAGCCAATTGCCTGAAACTGAATTCAAGAAAATCTGAAATCATTCTTCTAGGAAAAGATATCCACCACTGAGATTACCATTGGTGCCCCTTTCTTTGCAACCCCCCCAACTGCCCGCAGCCCAAATCTGTTTTAAAAAAATCTAGACGTCTGGGTGGACAATGCTTTCACTTTCGAAGCTCAGGTTAAATTGGTGGTAGGCACGTGTTTTGGGCTTCTATATGTGCTCAAACCTATTCTTGAACTCTTTGATTCCCACACTCGGCAGGTTATTATTCATTCAGCCATTCTCTCTAGGTTAGACTATTGCAATATCCTATAGGGTCTAATGAAACAGTGATTAGAAGACTCCGTCTGGCCCAAAAAGAATGCAGCAAGGGTGTTATTCTCTCTTCCAAAGTTCTGCTAGGTCTCTAGTCTCATCGGAAGATTTAACTGGCTCCCTGTTGACAAGCATATCCACTTTAAGGTCCTGTGCATGGCCCATAAGATCCTAGTTTCCCAAGCCCCCTGCCATTCTGTCCACTATGCTTCTTCCATATCTACCCCAACAGGCCCTGCACCCAGTCAACCTTTCTATGGCCTGATTTCCACGTGTTAAAAGTATAAGTGCAGATGGGCAAGCGTTCCGTGCCAAAGCACCTGCCCTTTGGAACACACTTCCCTTATCCATTAGAATCATTCAGAACCATTGGTCATTTAGGAAGTCCCTGAAGTCTCAGTTGTTCTCTGTTTAATGCTCCTCCAACCCTCTGTTGGCCTTTTTCTGCAGCTGTTTAGCGAGAGTCTACCTCTGGGACGCCTTGTTGCTGGGGCAGCCCTGTGTACAAATTCTCTAACATTAACAACAACATCTTGCTCAGCAAGAAAATCAACATTTTGTTCTGCTCCTACTTCCAGAACATCTCTTGCTGCTGACTGTGGCTCCTGTTTTCATCTTTCCTGTGATTATTTGGTAAGTGGCAGGGACCAATGGTGGCCGGCAGAGGTGAGCACATTTGGGTGGGGTAAAGCGCGACAGGGGGAAGCCGAGAGATGATGGAATAGGTGTTATTTATTTATTTATTCAATTATACCCATTCTGTCATCTGTCAACTCACGCCCCCTAACCTCGCCCCGCCCTACCGTGTTTACATGTGCCGGCTGGCGCGGGCTAAAATAATTCAGTCAGAATCTCTACTCTCGCCTTGTCACTGCAGCAGTGAGAGACATGACCCTTGCTGCTGTTGCAGGAGTGATCATCTCAGCGTCTTTCTAACCAGGGGGTGTGCAGTAGGAATGTCATGTTTTCTGAAAAAGAAGATGGCTATTTGCCAGGGGGGCATACAGCTTCTTCTCCTCTACATTGGCCTTCTTTCCTTGGGGCTATCTTCTTGGCACTAACAGTTAGCACTTAGCACTTGGAACAGAAGTACTTAGAAATGGAGGACTATGGTGTCATTGTCAGCTGCTTTCTTTTGCTGGCTTCTCTCTGTATCAGTATTGTTTATGATGCCTTCTGCGGTACTTACAACAAAAGCAATAGAAAAGGTCAGTGACATGTGGGCAATCAGAAGAATTTGGCCAATGTAACACATGACTAGTTATCTTTCTCATCATCCCAAATGCTTGATAATAGTGTACCCAATAAATGCATACACTTTTTTTGCATGAAAACATTGCACAGAAAAGGTTAGTTTGTGTCCCTTAAGAGCCGTGGGGCCACTTTAGGAGGAAGGGGGTGCAGGGAAAATGTATAATAAATGCAGTATACAACTGCTGCTGCCCCAGCAGGACTCATGGAGACTCTATGGGAGACAGGGGGAGAGAAGCGCAAATCAAAAAAGTACATTAAATAATTGCTGGTACCCTACCAGTGCCTGTGGAGACTCTTTGACAGGCAGGGGGAGGCAGGCAAAAAATGAAAAATTGAAATAAAAAAAAAAAACAACAATCGACTACAATCCGCCACAAGCACAAATAAATATAATATAATAATAATCAAAATAATACCAATAATAATAATAATAATAATGATAATAATAATTCAATATGTAGAGTGCACAACTTCTTTCGAAGAAGTATCCTGGCGCTAGCGGCAAGCTTATATTCCGGTAAATTACAGAGTGGAAAAATCCAAACATCAAGATTAGATAAAAAGAAAGGTCCTTAGATTCTTTTTAAAGGTGGATTCAGAGAGATTCAGAGCGGGCCAAATGTAAAGTAAGTGGAAGAGAGTTCCCGAGTTTGGATGTAAGATAAGCAAAGGTTTTGGCCTTCTTCTAACTTTACTTACCTTGCGGACGTTAACATACTTAAAGTTGTTCAATCTAAGGGTCCTAATCCTGAGAAATGTTTAGAATAAGCTGAGGGGCTGCATTTTGTTGAATCTGGAGATGTTGAATCAAATAAGCCGGAAGGCTCAAGTACAAGCTATTAGCATAATTGATTCTCGAAGTAAATATAGTACGAACAATGGTCTTTCAAGTGTATTCTGGGACTAAATGCAACATTCTTTTAAAAGATTTGAGTTTGGCACAGTAAAGAGAAGAAAGTTGAGGTGAAACAAAAGATTAGTATAAAATGTTATACCCAAATTTCCTACTGTAGAGGTGGGAGTGGACGAAGAGCCAAGCTCAGCTGCTCACCATCTGCTGGGATCTGGAGAGCACTTTATACCCAAAAAAATGAATATACATTTTTTCAGAAATGAATTTAAGACAAATATAGTCACTGTCTTCTCGTTATTCTCCTGAAAGACAGGAAGATTTGAGTGTAATCAGCATACAAGATCATTCTTAAGCCCCAAGATTCAATAAGGCTAGCCAAGGGCTCCAAGTATATATTAAAGAGAGTATGACTCAATACGGAGTCTTTGGGACTCCATAACAAAGAGATGTTGTGGTAGATGTAAATGGCTGAAGGTAAACCTCCTAAGTCTTATCTTCTAGGAAAGAGTTCAACCAAGCCAAAGCACGTCCTTGGATTCCAATATGCCTAAGCCTGTTTAGGAAAATTGGATAAGAGACCATACCAAATGCAGATAACAGGTCGAGTAAAAAAAACACCATAGCCAAGCAGTTCTGGCGAAGATTGTCTTTAATACATTCTTTGTCTTCCAACAGCGTAGATTTGGTACTAAACCACCAAATGAAACCTGGATTGAAAGTTACGCAAAAGATGGTTGCATTCCAAAAAATTGAGTAGTTGTTTGTTAAGTATTTTCTCCAGCATCTTAGAAGCAGCTGGCAAAATTGAGATTGGTATACAATTTCTTCAAGTCTTTGGATAAGCTTTTGGATTCTTTAGTAATGGAAGCTTAAGGGCCTGCTCCCATCTCCTGGAAACCATAGCAGACTCCCTCCAGAGAACTGGTCATGGTACTATTCAATATAGGATTAAGAGGTGGATGCAGGATTTAAGATGTGAGGGGTTTATTGGTGAAGAGGGGATCCTGATTTGCACATTGCAAGATCTTTGGCCGAATCTTCAAGCGATATGGATGTAAAAGCTGATTACAAATGTCTAGGTTGAGGGGTCGAGGCATGAAGAAGTCAGAAGGATTGTCACAAAATTTGGTTGATATAGTGATTTTATTATTTAAGACATTAGGGGGCAGATGCGATTCCTTAAATGCTATGGCAAAATAAGGAATCGCACATTTTTGAGATTCCTTAATTTGCGAATTTTTGATGCATGCCAAAACATGCAAAAAGACCATTTGCGATTCGCAAAAGGCTTGATACATCTAGGCCTAGGAGACATAAAAGAACCGATAATAAAAAATAAAATAACAGACATATTAGAAGCAGTTGAAATTTGAGCCGGTATATTTTTCGTATGTGGCTTAACCATAGATTTGCAGAATATCTTTAAGGAACTTTTATAGATAATTTTCACATCACCGTCATATGATTTTCTCCATTTTCCCATTAGTAATTTACCAAAGGTTTTTTCCTCTTTTGGGGAGGCTGAGAACTAGGCAACAGAAGGTTTAGATGTTCTTGAGATATAGACTTTTTTTGGGACAGTACAGTCCAAGGCCTTAGATAGCCAGTTATTGAAGTTGTAAGTATTGATATCGGGATAGTCCATAAGATTTAGGGGAAAAAGATGGAAGGCCCTCAGCCAGACGAGGCTCTGAGGTTTTGTGCAAGGCTCTTGAAAGATTTTGTGTCACTTCCTTACATCTTTGATTCATCAGAATAATGAAAGAAATAGGCACCAAAAGATAGACAGAGCAAACATTTTTTTTTAAATTGGGAAGGTTAGAGAAAATAAGATCCAAGGTGTGACCAGACTAACACGCGGGGCCATCACTATACTTCTAGATGAGTACCTTCTAATACTGCCTTAAATGTATTGGTTGCAGTACATTTTGGATCATTTATATGCAAGTTAAAGTCACCTAATACCGTGAAGTTAGAATAGCGAAGAGTCAAATGTCCAATAACATCAGCAAGCTGTTGTAGGGAATCAATATGGCAATCTGGAGGTCTTTAGATTACAGCACCCAATAGAAAGAAAGATGGTGCCAATTTAATTGAAAATTCCACCAGGCAGTATTTCCAATTCCACTAATTTTTGAAGTAGAACAGTAAAAATTAGATTGATAAGCCGCCGCAATTCCACCTCTTACTTTACCCTCCCCCTTTAGGTGTTGGATTACATAGAATGGATAGCTCAACATTGTTGTAAATCACATTTATCTTCAAGAGGTAAGGTATAGATATCTAAGGTGTGCTTAGGGAGGGATCTTCATTTGTTGGGACACCCGGAAAAATAAATATCCATTAAGGAACATAGTTAAATACACTATTTGTCAAGGTGTTGGCATTAACTGTAGATTTAGGTGACACATGATGATAGGGTTGTAGCTGCCAACAGTGAACAGGCTGGACACATATGCATATGGCTATCACCAAAATTTGAATGAAATTTGGCTGGAGGATTACACGTTTTAATTTGTAATTAAATCAGTTCTTCCTTGGAAAATATCTGAACAGGGAGGTTCATTTAAATCCCACTTGCAGCATGGCTAGCACTGAACGCAATCCGGGTACAGATGGGCACAGAGGGGATTGCATTGTGTGCCAGTGGCACACTCACTGCGCACATTCACAGTTTTGCCCCATTTTTCAGCCCAAAGATTGCTATGACATTGAGCAAGCTCCAACAACTAGAACACATCTAAAACAAATTGGCATCTGTGTGGTGGAAAGTTCTCATTAGTGAAAATGGCAATCATTCCCACCAAGGAAATAAAGTTAAAAATACCATACAGACTCCCTCAACAACAGTCAAAAGATTTCAACTATCACTACTTAAAGCATGCGATTACCAGGCAGTTCAGCCGCACTGCATCGGCAGCATGACCTTGTTTATATGCCCAAAAATGTATCTGATATAGATCAAGCTTCAACCACAAGAACATATCTAAAACAAAATGGCTCCTCTGTGGTGAATAGTTCTCAAGTGGTGAAAATGCAACTGCTCCCGCCAAGGAAATAAAGGAAAAAATACCACCCAACTCTTGCTATTTAACAGATTTGTTCAACAATTAAAATATTTTAAATGTAGCTATTTAAAACATGCAGTTATGAGGCAATTCAGCCACTGGGTGTCCACTTCATGGCCCTGTTTTTATGCCCAAAGATTCCTCTGACGTTGAGCAACCTCCAACCACTAGGGCGTGTCTAAAACAAAACTCTGCCTCCGTGGTGGAAAGTTCTCAATTGGTGAAAATGGCAACCTTTTCCACCAAGGAAATAAGTCAAAAATACCACACAACTCTCCCTTTTTAACAGATTCCCTCAACAACAATTAAAAGATAAAAAATGTAGCTATTTAAAACACATGATTAGCATGCAATTCAGCCACTGAAAGAAAAAAAGAAAAAACAATGAAAATAAATGTCATATGTCTCTTCTGCCAACGTTCTTATAAAATGGCTTTTGAATTACCTGATTCTCCTCTGCAGTCTACATTCCACGCCGTAACTGGAGCTCAAAGACAAAAGACAGTTTTTAAATTGCAGACCTTCAAACAGGACAATGTCATCAAGGACAGACAAAGGTTAGGCACCGGATTCAGACATAAGGGGAAGAGCTGACATATTCAGGGGCGGATACAGAAAGAATGGGAGTAATCGGCTGAGATTGGATGCATGAATCAGATGGAGGAGCACGTCTGAAGAGATGAGAGCCCTGCTGATGACCCTGAAGTGCCAGGATACCTCTAAAAAGTAATGAGACAACCATGCCTGCAGAGTAGCGGAAGCCAGGAGGATGAGAGCGGCTGCCACTGGCAGGGGCCGCCGGCAGGACGCTTCGCCCAACCACACTCTTGGAGGTGCGCAGCTAACACAGGTTTGTAACCACTATTGGTTTCACCAGGGGGAATGGGAAGGGGTGATGGGTGGAGTGGGCTGGGGACTACATTAGCGGGAGAAAGGTCCTGTATTCACCCAGCGAGCACAAACTACTTAGTGGCTGACAAAAGGGAACTCCTATACTGTGGAGTACTCTCAGGGCCACCACTAAAGAGCACCAATAGCCAAGATCTAGTTTATACCTTGGAATCCTCACAGAGAGGAGGGAAAGCTTGATTATCCTTTGTTTGGTTTGTATTTTAGTTGGAAATATGAGCCTGAGAGCAACGGGGACCTATCTGGGCCCATAGAGTAAAAAAATGAGAACTATTAACTAACCGCACTCAGCTGAAGTCATAATCCATTCAGTGATTGGGCCGCAAATCATTACCCATAAAAAGCACAGATGGTAAGAGAGTGCAGAACTTATCTGTGTTTTTCTCCTTCTGTCAAGGGGGCCTGTGGGTCAATGACCTCAGAGGAAAGTGGAAGAGGAAAATGAGAAAGAAGAATGGAACATCCAAAATATCTAATCCCTTGGCAAATCAATCATAGAAATAAAATGATATCAAACACATAAGTTGCTATTGTGTCATACCTCGCATGCCAAGTGACACAAGGTGGAGAATGTGGAAAATGTAGTCTACCGACACAAAATGGACAATCAAATACAGCAACACATACGAGGACAGAAGAAGTTAGAATGGGCGATGGAATGCCAGATGTCTTCGTCGAAAGCTGACCGGGAGGTTTTCCTTGATTTAATACAGACTCAGGCTGACAATTTCAGCAAAATGGTAAAGGATCAAGGACAGTTAACTTCAGGCCTCGCCATGGTTAGAGGAGCTATACCTTTTTCTCACCCCATACCACTCTCTATATAACCTCTACCTCAACTCTCTGACTCATCTCATACCTCATTCTACTACTCTTTCCAATGCACTACCCTATTTCTCACCCTATACCTCTCTCAATATGTCCTCTACCTCCACTCTCCCATCCATCCCAAGCCCCATACCACTACTATGATCCCCAAAATAGCACTTTCTAGACTCTTCCCTCCTCTACCCCGCCTTGCATTATCTCATACCTCTTTCACTATTCAGATCTCCCATTCAAGCCTTTCTAAACCCTTCCCACTGACTTCCCCCCATCTCCCCTTTACTCATCCCAAACCCCCTCCTACACTGTGAACTCAAAAAGAAAAAAACATGCTTAACGCTTCCTTCTTCTCTCCCTCCACTATTCTTTTTACAATCCAAATACCAGACTAACATGTCCACCTCTCAAATCAAATTAATTTCATATTTCCCTACCCTGATTCACCACTAATTCCTTTTGGGGTCCAGAGTAGTGTGCTACTTCCCGAAAGGTGCTACAACACCTCATCAGGGGAGCAAGTGCTATATAAATGCAAACTATTCTCTCTCCCATCCCTCCACTACCCTTTTAAATCCAAATAATAGACCAACATGTCCATCAATCAAATTCGTTTCATACTTCCCTAGACTAATTCACCACTAATCCTTTTCCGGCTCACTGAAAAGCGCTTCAACACCTCATCAGGAGTAGCAAATTCTATTTAAATGTAAAACCTTTCCTCTTCTATCCCTCCACAATCATTCTTAATCCAAAGAACAGACTAACATACCCACCACTAAAATTAATTTCATATTTCAGTATACTAATTCACTAATAATCCTTTTTGGGTTCCACTGTAGCGTGCTACTCGCTGAATAAAATGTGTTAATGCCCCGTCAAGGGTTATAAGCAGTTTGTAAAAAAAAAATTACAATACAATACCTTTGGGGCCGACCCTCTCGTTACTAAAACTCCTTTTTTGTTGAACTTTGAAAGGGCTGCCTTGGCCAGTACATAGCCCATGGACATATGGCAATTCTTTTCAGCCCCTCTTCTAACTGATGAAGCTCAAGCTGCCCACCAGACTGCGAATGCCAATGGTGACACCCCATATGAGGAGATTAAGAAGATCATTCTTGATAGGTTGGGTTAGGATGAAGAGGTGTCCCGATTGGTTTTGAGAAAGAAAGAGGAGCCTCTGTGCATACCCCAAAGACTTGGTTCTTCAAGTTATAAAGTGCCACTGATGAGTGGCTGAGACCTCAGGAGAACAGCAGGGCGGAAATTATGGATGAGATCTATTTGGACCAATTCTTACGGGTGCTATCAGTACAGACTCAAAAGTGACCCCAACAGCATTCAGGCTTGACTATTGAACAGTCTGTGGAAATGGCAGCTATATTTTTCCGTGGCCCAACTGTGGTTTTATCAGGCAGAACAAAAAAGGGGTAAAGTTCCCCCATGTTTACGGTCAAGGTTGACATGAGAAAAAGACTTATCAAAGCCCCACAGGCATAAAAAAACACATACCAGTAAATCCGTAAACCCACCAACAATGGACCACAATGCTTTAAGTGTGGGGAGTGGGGACATATCGCTCACTTCTGTAGGAACAAGAAAGGTGAAGAAGAGCCAAGGGAGGTAAATGTCACTCCAAGCTCCATATTTTTCACACAAGAAATGGGCCCAGGCTTCTTTGTAAGTCTACAGTCAATCAAAAGTGGCTACCGCCGTGCTAGAGTCTTGGTGTAGACAGTCGGTGGTGCAAGAGGACCTAATCCAACCCTTCCAAATTATCCCTGCTAAATAGATAGGTATTAGGTGGGTCCACAAATATGCAACAATTTATCCAGCAGTTCATCTATTGGTGACCACTTTTGATGGACAAAACCCAGTTTCTTGAAATGTTCCGAAAGACTATAGAGAGTAAACCTGAGGTGCCCCGAGAATGTAATCCCCAGAAACTGATATTGACCACTCAGGATACGTTGTTTTCTCCCAAATCATGAACAACCAACTGCAATTTTAGAGTAGCCCAATTGAACATGTTGGGAGCCTCAGTTCCACATACTACTGCTTTCACATGAAAAGAAAATATACTGCATAAGTGGAATCAATGAACTCTCAAAATTTCCCCAAGAATTCAGGGAACAGATCATGTTCCTTGGAGCATTCCTATCAGTAAGCCAGCTACTTTAGTGCTGACAAAGCCACTCAAGAGATATTACGGCATTTTTACTGGCCTGGTATCCTGGTTCGGATAAAAAGGTATAGTTAGGAGTCTGAGATTTGTTAAAGGAAAAATCCCTAACATCCACCCGAGTTCTGTTACAATGCTTACCAATAATAGGAACCCCAAACGAAAGAGTGGGGATGAATCTCAGTGGGCCCCTACCCGAGTCTTCTAAAGTACATTAGTGTGCTTTGGTACTAGTTGACTATGCCACTTAATACCACGAGGCCAATCACTTACATAATCCTACTACAACAATGATAGTTCAACACCAAGAGGAGACCTTATCTTGTGTAGGATTTCTCAAAGAAATTCTAACAGGCCAAGGGGACCCCTTTCGTTTCACGCCTGATTAAGTAAATTTGTAAACAACTAAACATATACCATATCAAAACCTCTGTCTACCACCCACAACCAAATGGGTTGGCAGAGCAATATAATGGGTTCCTCGATCTTATCTTTTTAGCTAGGAATAGCAAGAACTGGGACCAGTTACTTCCTTTAGTCCTTTTTGTACTACAGGGACAAGTCCAGAGTAGTTTAGGGTATTCACTCTTTCAGTTGCTTTACATGTGTAAGCCCTGCAAATTACTTGAGATCACAAAATAAATGTTTGAGAAAGACATTGAGGAAGAGGTGGCTGGTCTTCAAGACTACAAGAATCAATTACAGACCTGCAAAGGGAAGTTACAGGAATTTTCCCAACATAATTTAGAGAGTAGTAAGTAAAGACAGAAACACATATACAACAAAGGAAAAACATGGGCAATCTACCAAGTAGGAGACTGGGTTCTGGTTCTGTTACCCACATCTGTGAAAAAAATTGAATCAAAGTGGAAGGGCCCTTTCGGATAACTGTGAAAATTGGCAAAGTTACATATAACCTGAGAATAAAACAGGGTAAGGAGCAAATTTACCACATAAATCTGTGGAAGAAATGGTTGGGGACGCCACCCTCCCCCCAAGAGGTACAGACCACTGTCCTGGTGACTAAAGTACCTAATACACTAGATCAACTCACCCTCAATGAAACATTGTTGGATGTACAAAAGAAAGAACACCTGCAGGGGTTACAACTTTTCACTTCTTTTATTTCTGATCTTTCTGTAAAGACTTTTTTGGCTGAGCATTCTATTCTCACCCAAATGGGGGTTGCTATCATACAAAATCCTACTGGAA
This sequence comes from Lissotriton helveticus, assembly GCF_964261635.1. NCBI lineage: Eukaryota > Metazoa > Chordata > Amphibia > Caudata > Salamandridae > Lissotriton > Lissotriton helveticus. The sequence goes on from NC_136061.1 coordinate 1,219,619,005, forward strand.
TTCCGACTGCCCGACGATAAGCTATACAAAATGAGGTGGAGCAAATGTTACAGAGGGATGTTATTGAGCCTTCCCAGAGCAACTGGTAATCCCAGATCATACTTGTACCTAAACCTGATGGAAGTATATGCGTCTTCATAGACTTTAGGGTGGTTAATAACATCTACAAATTCGATGAGTATCCCCTTCCCCGACTTGGCAATTGAATTCAGAAGCATGATATATCACCAAGACAGACCTTACTAAAGGGTACTGGCACGTTCCCCTTAAAAAAGATGACCGAGACAAAACGGCCTTCTCCACTCCTTATGGGTTATTTCAATTTACAGGACTGCCCTTTGGGCTGCACATAGTTCCAGCCACATTCCAGTGGCTTGTGAACCAGGTCCTAGGGGATCAACAAGAGTACACACCCACTTACCTGGATGACCTTGTCATCTTTAGCAAAATTTGGGAAGATCACCTGCTCCACTTTCTTTTAGTTCTTAAAGAGCTAGAGAAGGCCAATTTAGACATCAATGCCAAGAAGTCCTGAGTAGGTTATAGAAAAGTGCGATATCTGGGCTATGTGTTGGGAAATTGGACTATCAAGCCTGAAGCTGAGAAGGTTAGGGCCATCGCCAAAACATCTTTTCCTGAAAATAAGAAAGAAGCTGGGGCCTTTTACAGTCTTTTAGGGTATTACAGTAGGTTTATACCTCCCTACTCAGAGATAGACAGCCCTTTAACTGACCTGCTAAATTAAAACCAACTGCAACTTCCAACAACGTACTAACGAGGTTATAGACCCCTTTAAGCAATTGAAACTGATTATAACCTCTAGTCTTGTGTTGAATTTCCCCAATTTTGACAATGCATTTATTCTCCAAACTGACGCCTCCAGCTTGGGAATTGGGGTGGTTCTTTCTCAATGTAATGACAAAAGAGTGAAGTTGCCTGTCTTATTCATCAGCCGTAAGCTGTTTCCTAGGGAACAGAGATATCCTGTGATTGAGAAAGAATGCCTTGCTATCAAGTGGGCCACAGAAACGTTACATTATTGTCTGGAGAGTAAGCCCTTTATACTGTATACTGACCACGCATCCTTGGCCTGGGTGAGTGGAAAAATGGGATCCCCTGGATTTTGAGGTGGTTCCTCACCCTACAACCTTTCCAGTTCAAAGTCCGCCACAGGCAGGGGAGGAACAATACCATTGCTGAATATCTTCCCTGGTTCCCTCTATTCTACATTCGGGAAAATGCAGGGGTGCGGATGTATCATAATGGGGGATACAATGAGGAGGAAGAATTACCTGATTCTTCTCTATGGTGACCGTCTACAATCTATGCTGTAACTGGAGCTGAAAGACAAAAGATCATTTTTACATTACAGGCCTTCAATCAGAACAATAGCATCAAGGCGGACAAGGTCAGGTGTCAGGTTCAGACATAAATGGAAGTGCTGACATATTCAGGGGCAGATACAGTAAGGAGGAGTCCTAGGCCGAAATCGGACGCATGACTCAGGTGGCGCAGTGAGTCGGGAGAGAAACAAGCCTGGCTGATGACCCTGAAGTGTGAGGAGCCCTCACTGCAGGAACCGGATTTCATTACGGCAGAAAATACTATGGCACATAAACTGATGAGTGTATTTTTATCAGCTGATAGAATTTTCTCCTCCTTTGTTTAATCATAATCCAGAGAACACTCTCACAGTGCAGGGGTGTTGGAAGGATTCTACTAAGCGACAGAAACGAATTTTCTGGTTCATTTCAGAGGTAGCATTGCTAAGCTGAAATTCAGAATACAGAATTTCCCTCAACGTAACCCCTTCTACACCTGCAGACGTAAAACAGCGGGTCGTTGTTGGTCATTTCTTCATGTAACAACACAAGAGTGAGTTTGCACATACAAAGGATTTAAAAGTGCAGTTGGTATATGAAACAAAAAGCGGCATGCATTAGTAAACACTCTGCATAAGATGCCATTAGGAAAGGAGATGTAAGTAAAATAACGAATATTACATTAAAATGCAAATGGCAACTATATATATATGTAGCCCTTGGTACACCCTACAAAGGATCTGATGACGCTTTATACAGTTCAAGTTATAGAATTTGGGGTTTATTTATGAGCCATTTGCGCTGCATTTGAATCAGTTTTTGCGACACTGCAGTGGTGTAAAAAATTCACCACGTTGCGCCATATTTACAAAGTGATGCATCTAAGCAGATGCATCACTTTGTAAGACCCTGCATTGCATTACACCGTAGTCAGGTATAATGTATACAGGGTGGGCGTTCTCCAGCAAACAACGGTTGTGGAAGTGACGCAGTGAAATCTATGAGATTTCACTACGACACTTCTAGGACACCACTGCGTCAAAATCTTATGCCTGCCTCACAGCAGGCGTAAGACTGATGCAGTCAATTTCACATGGGGCTTGCCCCATGTGAAAGGACACATTGTTGGAGTTGCTTCTGTTTTCAGACACACCCCAGTGATACGTCAGGAAAATGTACCTATCTGTTAACTCCTTATGACATGGAGCGACGTAGAGTAAATACAGCGCATCCATTGTGTCGCAAGGAGGGCTCACTGAAAAGTGTTCCATTGCTGTTTTCACGCAGCGATGCAACACTTTTCATAAATGAGACCCTTTGCAAGAGAAGTTGACACTCGTCCATCTTGGAACAATGAAAGCAGAGTTGTCCCCAACAAGAATAAACCATGTGTCCTACCTGTTACACAAACATTTCTGAAGCAATTGGTTTAACTCATTAAACTAATGTAAGGCCTTGAGAGGCTAAGTGCAAACTAGAGTGCAGATTAAAGGATTACACAATGTTGTCTCCAACATCTAGGCCACTCTGTTGCCTTTAATTTTTAATAAATAAAAAATATACATTTAAACGCTATATCTTGAATGACTGACAAGATATATTATGTAGAAAGTTTGATTGGATTTTTTATTTATGTGTTACTGAATTCTGATAGAAAAAAGCATTATGACAACTTCTGGTATCACTAAATTGCTTCCATAGAGATTTTCTGCCAATCTGACCATTGTTGCGTTGCTTTAATATCTGCAGTAACAACCCATCGGCATCACAGCTGACAGGCAGCAGTGACCAGCGCGGAGATTTGATTGCCTGAGCACCACTGCTGAAAGGGGTCTTGACACCCTAAGTGCTCATCACTTGAAATAGTGACAGCCGCAGACAATGAGACGCTTCCGCACTGCCGTCGATGCGCATTAATCACCACTCATCACAAAGGCTGGGATTTTTTCTTTTGATTTTCTAGTAATGCTTGGGCAGCTCCTTAGATTAGATCAGGTATAGGCAGTGAACTCGTCATCAGAGATATTGCAAGGTTTTTAGCCACCATAAGCGAAGTAGTACCTTCTCAGGTTTAAAAGTAAGGTTTGCTGCCTGTGCCACCCGCGGAACTCCTAGGCAACTATCTAATGTCACTTGGCCCTAGAAACGGTCATTATCTGTACCCTGAAGATGATGATGGTGCCCTCCGTTCTGGTATCCAATAGAGCCTCTTCTGTTTCTGGCAGGTATGTGTTTGAGGAAGCCAGTCAGTCAATATCTTTATTTCGGTTTAAAAGGCCATAAAAGCGCAAGATACATTTATAAATACAAAATATATAAAAAAACAATTAAAAATACAAAGCTTATAAAAGAGAGAATGAAGATTCGACTTAATATATTATAGTAAAACCAGGATAAAATATGTTAAAAAGTACACAGCAGCATTAGGGGGACACCTTTTTCTCTGATACCTTGAGACTGCAAAGACAATGGATTGACTTTTATTGATTCTTAGTATTCTTAAAGGCGATGCTGTAATTCCTCAGACCTAAATTATAACAGAGTGGCAAAATCCATGTATTCCTTGGACCATGATAGGTTGGACAATGTAGAAGCAGAATTATGACGAGACCATCAGGCATATAGTGTACATTCAGACATCCCCTGGTTCTTAGTCAAAAGCGTTTTGTTTACTGAGGTTTAACAAACCATGAATACATTGAGGGATACATAGAAACTGAAAGATCTGGAAAGGTAAACATGTCTATCTAAAAAAGCAAGGAGTCGCCTTAAGAATCATACTAGACTCAAATGAAAGGTCCTCCTAAGGTCAAGAGCAGCTTAACACATAGTAGAGTTAGGGGGCGAATGCGGTGGTGAAGTTTGGAATTCCAAAATAATTGGGTTATTCAGTGTGGACAGCCATGGGTCAATGTTTGATTCCACACTGTTTTTTCTATTTGAGCAAATCCAGGGCAGCCAGGGTTTCTTGGTTTGTTTTAATCGCATGGAACGCTCCATTATTACACAGTGCCACCCCTCTTTTTCAGTTGGTCATTAAATGACCTCAAATACTGGTCGTGCCTGAACAGCACCTTTACTTTTGCTCTTACTTTCAAAAATGTCTTCGCAAAAATATCAAACTTTCCCTTTCCATCGCAGAGTGCTGAGCCACCTGGCTGTGGCTAGTGGAGCCCTGCACTCGTCCAAGAGATAGCTGGTAGTGACTTCCATCAACACGAGAGATCCTTATCCTGTATCTTAACCTAGCTTGATTGCACAGTATTGTGTGTAACTAGAGTCAAGAGGTATGAAAAGTTTAAACTTTAGCCATGAAGTTGGGAATCCTTCCCTTTTGAAAAGGCAGTCGAAGCTCTCTGACTTCACTCAGGCGAGAAGCAACCATTTCGGGCAACAATTTTACTGCAGCCAGATATTCTCGCAATGCAGGGCGGGACGTCTGGTTAGAGGGGGATTGCTCTCTATTTTTCTCTGCTGCCACACATGGCCCTCCTCAATAGTGAATGACAAGAGTGAAGTGCAGCGCCATACACTTTCCACCAGCAAGAAGCCCCAGCCTGAAAAGTAACACTTCCTATTGGTGGGAAATGTAGCAGAGAATCGGGTGTTAGAATAAAGTGAGCATGTGGAGGAGGACTAGGCCTTGAATCTCACTGGTAACATATTTCTGCTGTGGCACTTGGCCCCACTGTATCGCATCCATGGCAGGCCTTTCTTCAGACAGCGCCCTGGGCAAAACTAAACCTTCCGCCCCTCCTGGTCTTGCTCCACCCGTTCCCCATCCACACCTTTCCATGGGTGATCCTAGTGGGATGCCCTTTTGTGCTCACTGGTCACGTTCTGCTGAGTATCTCAGACAAGGCACCGGCCTGTGAACAGCCATTTTACCCTTCCTCCTCTCACCCGAATCACGTACTCAGCTTTACATTTGGAGCTGAGAGTCGAAGTGGCGAGGGGTTGGGAGTGAGGAGGAAGGCGGAGTGAGGACAAAGGGAATCAATCGAAGCGAGGCTAAGGAAAGGAAAGAAAACACAATGTTATAGACAGCCAGAAGCAGACACAAACGGTGCCGGTGGCCTGGAATGAAAGCATTTACAAGGCAGCTCGGAAGGTCAGCTACATGTGCGCCGCTCTAAATCAGTTTATTTCTTTAACATATTGCCAGTTTGTGAAGTTTCAAAGCTGAACATGTTTAAAAAATACATTGAATTGCAAAACATACCGTTTTGTAAGTGAGTACAGCATCATTTATACCACCTTATGCATCCGATTCACAACGGTACAGTTAGGCCAAAAGTCTAACTTTACTACTTTTCAGTATTCACAAAAGTAAACTTGGACCAAAAGTCGCGGTAACTTACCTTTGTGAATACCTAAAAAGTAGTACAGTTAGACCTTTGGGCTAACTTTACCTTTGTGAATCAGGCCCTAGGTGTCTAGAGTTGAAAGCGCTGATCCTGCACATTAATAAATACGTATTTGAGGTTTTTTTTTTTTCAAAAATGTTATTAGTTTTGCAAAGAAGCATATAAAAAGTTAAATAAATCAAAAAGTGATACAATGAATCAAAGACGAAATACAAGATATCAATTAAAAAATACAAATATGACTCTTACATTCATTCAAGAATTTCATATATGAATTGTAAAAGAGATAAAAAAGAAAAAACTGATATCTAGATGCCAAAATAGAAATCAAAGGTATCACTTTTGATAAATACAAGGGAATTAGAGGAAGAGAAACGAGAAAAGAGAGAAAGAGAGAAAGCGAAAAGCAGAAAGAAAGGGAGGAGAAAAAAGGAAGAAATGGGAGCGGGGGAAGAAGGAAAGAAGGAAAGAAGGATCTCCTGTAGTACCACAAAAAAGGAGGGAATAACAATACTCATATTCTCACGAAGACGCCACAAACGGATATTGCTCCAACAACCCCTTTGAAGCCAAATCCATATATTCATCAAGAGCTCCCCAAACCTTACTAGAAATAGAAGGGGAGAGATGAGCCTCTTCAACTGAGTTATGAGCTCCACGTAAAAAGGACACCCATGCCCACCAAGTATGGTAGGAGACGGAGTTAAATGATTTCCATTCCATAAGGATCATTTTAACCGCTATAGGCAATAGTAGGTCTAGTAGTTGCAAGTCTAAAGAATCTAGAGGTAATGGAATAGGTGAAGCCCAAGGGCCCAGCAAAACCATAATAAAGGAGCGCTGAAATTGAATAAAAAAAATAACATAAGATGTTTATGGACCAAATCTCAAAAAGGCTGGAGTAAAGTACACTCGAAGAACATATGAGGATAATTTCCTGTAGCCAAACCACAGCTCCAACATCGATCATCATCTTTAAGACCAAGAGAATGTAAACGTGCCGGAGTACAATGCAAAAGATTAAGAGAGAAAAATTTCGATTGAATTAAAGAAAGGGCAATTTTATTACGAAGAGAAAGCTTCCCAATCAACTGCCAAGTATCTGAGGAGATATGCGCAGTAAGAGCATGATCAAAATGATGTATCCATTTCTGTTGAGTAACTGTAGTTAAGGCAGGAGGGTTGGAAGACAAAGATTTATAGATTCTAGAAGCAACATGGCCAGATCTAAGCCACAATTGTAATAGAGCAACTGTAGGAGAAACTGGATCAAAACGAAGCTTAGCGAGAGCCACTTTAATTTTTAAAAAGGTATACAAATCTAAATTAGAAAGAGAAAATTGTTGTTGTAAAGACGAAAAAGGTAACGGATCCTTATTCGAATCATAAAGGTGATGAACCAATGTAACGCCTTTATTAGCCCAATAAGTCATTAAGCTAGGATCAATAGTAAGTTTTATTTTAGGATTGCGACATAAAGAGGACCACCTAGATTTATGAATTGGTATAGAAACTTTCCTATCAATAGTTTTCACCGCTGCAATGGTGTCCAAAATAATGGAGCGAGAAAATGGAATAGACAATGTGGATGTGGTTAAAAAAGAGGAGAGGTAACTGGGAAGAAAGCTCCTGTTCGATGAATACCCACGATGGCGTATGGGGAGTATCTGAAGAGAACCAAAGGGCACCTTGAGAAGCTAAAAAAGACACTTGATATTTCTCCCAGTCAGGGAAATTGCAACCACCCATATCGTAAGGTTTCCTCAATGCTCCATAAGCAATTCTAGCTCTTTTTTCGCTCCAGAGGAACTTCGAGGTAAGAGAATCAATTTCATGAAAAAAAAGAAGACGATAGCCTAGGAGGAAGCATAGAAGAGACAAAATTAATAATGGGCGTTATCTTCATTTTTAAAGTTTGAAGGCGTTCCCACCAGGAAATATATTTAGGAGACCTTGTATCTAAAAGTTGACGAACTTAGAGTAAGTTTTGAGCCTCATTATAGGCTACAGATAGGCTACAGTATCATAAATAGTGCTACGAAACCAAATCCCTAAATATTTAATTTGTTTCGATTGCCATTTAAAACCAGCATTCCCCATATGAGCTGGAAAACAGTAAGCATTAAGTGGGAACATTCCCGTTTTATCTTTATTGAGAGAGTAACCAGAAACACTCGAAAAAAGGTTAATAGTATCCGAAATAGCAGGAATGGCAGAAACGATATCATCAGAGAAAATAGGTACATCATCTGCATAGGCAGCAGTCTTTATGCAGTGCGAACCAAAATTAAAACCTTTAATATCTTGATGAAGATTAATTAACCTCAAAAGGGGATCAATCGATAACAAAAACAAAAGAGGTGATAAGGCACCCCTGTCTAGTCCCTTGACAAAGATCAAAAAAGGAGGATGTAGCACCATTAACTCTAATATTCGCTCTCAGACGTACATATAAGGACATAACCATATTATCAAATGAATCACCAAGATTATGTGCATACAGTACTGCATGTAAAAAAGGCCAGGAAACCTTGTCAAAAGCCTTTTCGGCATCAAGGGCCAGAGCAGCAGCTGGAAGAGTGGATCATTTTGCCTTCCCAATAATGTAGCAAAAAGTACGAATATTGTCTCTAGCTAATCTTCCCTTGACAAAACCCGTCTGAGATGGATGGATAAGTAGTGGCATAATTGATTCCAAACGTTTGGCCAAGATTTTAGCAAAAATATTTGCCTCCATATTGAGGAGGGATATGGGGCGAAGATTTTTAGGGTCTGAATGATCTTTGCCATCCTTTGGTATCACCACAATAGTAGCATCCGCAGCGGAACCCGAAACCGCACCTGATGTTATAAAAGTATCAAACACAGTTTTAAGACGAGGGACAACAGAATTAAGAAAAGTTTTGCAGAACATGATGGGAAAACCATCAGGTCCCGGAGCTTTATCAGAACGTGTAGATTTGATTGCATGTATAATCTCTTCAGGAGTGATCGGACCTCCCAACTTCACACCATCAGCATCCGAAACCGTCTGAATAGGAAGTGTCTTTAAAAATTGTTCACATTGTTCAAAAGAAGATGGATTAAGAGGAGTATACAACTTACTATAAAAATCACGGAAAACCTCAAGTATCTCCTTAGTTTGAAATTTCTTGGCACCAGAACTATCAGTAATAGAGGATATCTGAGACGATCTAAGATTAGATTCCAGAAATTTTAAGGTCGCCGCCAATATCTTACCTGCACGATTTTTTAGAAGTAAACGTTTGGATTTCTGAGCTTGAACCCCAATGTGCGCTCTTTTAGTGACAATAGTGTTGTAGGAATGTATCAAATGTTTAATAGATTGTAGTAGTTGTTTATCCTTAGAATTTCGATAGAGAGATTCTTGTCTCTAATATCATCAGCCAAATCTGTAAGCTGTTTCTTAACATCAGCATTTCTCTTTGCCATACATTTAATAATTTGTGCTCTCAGCGTACATTTAAAAGCATCCCACAAGACTATTGGAGAGCCAACCGAGCCCTCATTGTCAGAAAAGTAATTATCAATCCCTTCATTCAATGCTGCAACCTGCGTCTGATCATGCAGAATCTCTGTGTTTAACCTCCAAGTACGAGGCTCTTTCTTATCAGTGAGATTGAGGAGAGAAAAGGATACCGCAGCATGATCAGAAACAAGAATAGGATAGATGTAAGGAGACGACGAAAAGAGACAAAATAGTATCCAGTGTAGTGCTAGCATCTTTCTGAGATAACTCCTGAGTAGGAGAGGTTTGTTTAGATCTCTTAAGATTGCCTTTCAAGTCTTTGGCGTTGGGAGAGAGGCCCATGTTGTCAGCCATGAGAAGAGTTGGAGAGACGTCACCCTGCAAACGGGATATCCTGACCAGTAGAATATGCAGGGTAGGGCCAAAAATTAAATAAGTTGCAGAATAGAACACAACTTAATGTCAGCACTAAGACAGAGTAGTGAGAAAAAGGTCAGCAGGCACTTTAGAAAAAAATAACAGCAGCATTGTACTCCAAAAAACATATTCCGCCATTTTGTGAGGACCAACACAGCGTAATTCCACAGGACTGATAGGTAGCACTTTATTGAAGCTCCAAAAGTCTTCTTAGGACAAAGGAAGGTCTCCGTCAGATAGACCCATGTACCACAATCATAGAAATCACTTCACAAAGGTTGCCAAGTACTCATTGAATGAAAAATGCAGCAATTGAAGAAAAATATCATCTCCAGACCAAATAAATGGCTAAAAAACAAGTGCCACAAGGGAAGCCATACTGGAAATATCTGCGCACCAGACAAAGGGAACAGAAAAAAGGAGAGACAGACCGCTCACCTTCTATGTACGTAGTACCATTGTGGAGAAGCCGATCGTATGTGGGGACCAAAATAGTAGACTTCACAGCAGGTTCATAACTGCAATATAAACTGCTTCTCAGTGATAGCCAGGCGCTAAATTCATAAAGAGCACCACTACAAAGGATGGTAGCAAAGGGTTGCAGGAGCGCTACAGTGTCTGAAGAAGAAACACGAGCGCCATCACCTCAGCACAAAATGGCGGCCACCTGTGAAAGTCCTGAGGAGGATGGCTTCGTAGTCAAAGGACACCTAAACCGGAGAGCGGGAGCAGCGAAAAAAAGCTCAGACTGCTCACCGCATCGTCTGGCACCGATATCCCCGTTTCTGCGAAGGTTTCGCTCAGGTTAGGGGTCGTTATCAGCCCCGCCGGCCTCTGTCACCCCGGAGCTCAAGCGCGACCCGCCATCTTGCAGCGGCACGCAAGCCACGCCCCCAATACGTGAGGTTTAAGGTAAGTCAGTTCATTTGGATCCAAGACCTATCTCTTTCTTTTCTTTTTCATAGGCCCATTGGCACACTGCAGACTTGAGTGTGTAAAGTGACAAACATGTAGGAGGCATGAGGGAGACAGAGCTCCAGAAGACAGCCATATTCAACAGACGTGGCAGGGAAGTGAAAATAAAGTAATCTTGTAACATGTAATAAACGATTTAGAGTGGAATACAACATGTACCCAACATGAATAAAGAAGCCGTGACATCGACTTCCCAAGGGTCAACATCAATTTTGAATTTCATCATCTGAGGCAAAAGACAGCCATTAAAGAGTGGAAATAGCAGCATGTTAGTTTGATTAAAAAAAAGGAAATAAAATGGAAAATGTAGAACAGATTTAAAAGGAATAGTTTATAGAGTCAGCAAGCCATATGAGTCAGAAAAAATGAAATATGTGCAGTGACACAGTGTCTAAAACAAAATTAGACTTGAATTTTATCAACAACGCGAATGTGATGCATACTTTTTGTCTGCAAAGATTTTCAAAGTTCCAATTTTTTTCCTTGCAATATAATTTCTCCTTCTGCGTTGCAAACATTTTCTATGCATTCTCAAACAATGTTCACATAATTGCAGTGTAATTTTCTCTCACTACAATTCAACCATGGACAATTGTATCCAGATTCCTTTTCTGCAAGCTTACCTTCGCCAATGTACATAGGGGCATATTCACAAGGAGCTATCGCCGATTTAACTGCACGTTATCGCAGCCAAAGTTGTGATAAATTTACCCCATCATTCACAAGCAGTTGGTAACAGCCCACAGCACCAGTTTTCCTGCGATAGCAGCCGCAAAAAACATCGCCACAGAAGACCCCCACAACCATCACTAATGAGATGCAGAGTAGGCGTTCCTGTGACAAAACCCGCGACAACACTACACTACACCTCAACATTCACAACAACCAGCCAGATCGGTGATAAGAACACGAAACACATGATAAGGCGCAATAGCAGCAGGAAATTTACACCTGCTCTGACTTGGTGTAAAGTCGGACGGCAGCCTGCACCACAATAGGGAGCCCAGCCCAGAGCATCATCGGAAGGGCAACAGATACCATGGAGCAACTGAACATGCAGCACGGACACCCAAGAGGGCCACAACACCCAACCGGCACCCCCGCCCACCTCCCCCCAGACCACCACAGAGGCAGAGACAAAGACAGCAGCCCCCCAGGAAACGCACCTGCCTCAAAGGCACAACATCTGACAATGTCACTGTCCACTACAGGCTGAAAGGAACAACCATCATATGCATCCTGGCCGTCATCGCCCAACAGGCCTACGGCACCAACACAGCGGACAACCAACATCCCACCCCACACTAAGCTGCTGGCTGTGCAGCACCTGTTGGCCCCTGGCACACCCCAACCAACACACACTAGAGTCGGTGGAATCTCACAGCCAGCCACATCCAAGACCCCCACACCTATCCTGGACATCACCATCACCCTGGTACCCCAGTCCCTGTACGGCCAACACAATGCGCAGGAACCGCTGGAGACCAAGCATAGCCATAGCCGGATGCACACACGTGTTGGGGGCAATCCACTGCACACATGTCCCACATGTACCCCCTGGTGAAACAGCACACAATCAGTGCAACAGGAAGCACACGTCACACATCAATGTGCAGGCAGCATCAGAACACAGTGGGACCTACACCAATGTCGCCTCCAAATACACAGCCTGTGTGCATGATCCCTTCACCCTCCGACAGTCCAACAGCAACCAGCCTTCCCAGGATGGCACCATGGGAAATGCACAGCCCCTTGACAAGTTTCCAATTAACACCCAATCATCTCAGCTCCACAACCATGCAATCCACACATCTGGCAATGCACACATCACAAGTCCACAACCAACATGCACAACAACATGCCCACCCACCAGATATGATGGAACAACTCACAATGGTAACCTAGTCAAGCCGTGAACATGACCAATCAATGGCATGGCACCTCAGCCACACAATAGACCAATGTGGGGAGAGGAGGCAAGCAGGCCTGTGTGACGGATGCAGTAGAATCATGATTTGGAAAGTACACAATGCCAAGATTGGCGGCGAAGTGCTGGACAGACCGCAGTATGCAGAACACACCCATATCCACGGCGAAATACACGTCTGGTGAATGGAGTATAGTGGACCGTGGACGCAACCATGTCACCCCAGCCAGTGGGGGTCCTTGCAAAAAGGTTGCCTGTTATGCCCCCCGTAAGCGTGAGCAGAGTTGGATGGGGTGTGAATAAAAAGCACATAGCCCTGGGTGTTGTCCTCTTCCAGAACGCTCAACGTCTCTGCCAGGGTGGCGCCTCCCACCCCGCCACAAGGCTAACGCTGTCCTCATTAGCGGAGTTTCCTGGGATCCTGTGCGCCTGCCATACCCCGGCCTGCTGGACCACAAACCCATGAGGCCTACCCTACGCAGCCAGGCCACACTGATCAGCATCCAATACCGGTGTGTGTTAAGGAGTGCCCACCATGTGCCTGTGTAAGCTCCAAGCCCAAGGCCCACGACCCGGCCAGCCTTTCAGACCACCGCTGTCCACCTGACGCTGGCCCACATTACTCCTTCCTCGTTTACATATTCTGCCAGCGATCTCTGTGGTGCAGTGGGTCCCATATGTGAGACTGTGTCCTGGCTCCTGAATGGCAGTGACCCCAAATCCGGGACAGCGGCCACAGCACCAGACCCCCCTGATCAGTGAGGCATAGTCCCATATGCACAACTTGCGACGCATGCTGCCACAGACCCTGTCCATCGCCAGCCGGTGACACATGCTGTCACAAACCCTCTGCCTTTAAAGGGATGCTCACTTTGTGGATGGGAGGGTTTTATTAAGGAAACTGGGCAGTTTTTGAAGAAGTTGGTGGGGTGTAACTTAGGTTATGGTGATGCTCCCAATTCTTAGAGCAAAGCGCAACTCTGCAACCTACTTCTTAGCAATCAGTCTCTGAAAAAACACGCTCTCAATATCCACGACCTACTAGTGGATATATCCCCGGATTTCCTATTCCTAACTGAGACATGGTTGAGCAAGACTTCAAACCCCACCTTTGCCTCGGCTACCCCGATGGGGTGCCAAATCATCAGGAAAGACCGTCTGGCAGGCACAGGGGGTGGCATTGCTATTATTTTTAATGACCATTGCTCCTACACTATAATACCCTCGGGGAAGTCGAGGGAGCGGAATGCCTCGGCTTCCACTTGGTGGTGTCTCTCCATCAATCCATAGCGGGCATTCTAATGTACAGACCCCGGGGCCAGCTGGGAGGTTTCCAGCCTCAATTGGTGACAAAGTTTAACCATTTGTCTTGAAACGCAAACATTGTCTGATTTTGGGTGATTTTAATTTACATATGGATGCACCGTAAGATGCATACTCAAACAGACTACAAGAGTCACTGGAGACGCTAGATTTGGCTCCTTATGTCCATGCCCCCACCAATGGAAAAGGCCACACCTTAGATCAGATCTTTTCTACGGCCGAACTAGGTATGAGCCAACCACTTCCACTTGTATGGTCTGACCACGTCCTTCTGGAGTTTTCATTTGAGAAGGTATCTAATCCTCCCAAGGCCTCCGGAAATCTAGAAGCATTAATTTCAGACCCTTTTGCTTAATTACACCTGAGGCACTACTTAAGGCCATTAATAAGCATCCGATCTCTCTTGGTGGGGACATTGAGGTGGATGTCGAGGATCTGGATAACTGGCTCCCGCTTCAGGTGGGGGTACTTGCTCCTCCTGACTCACATTCTGGAAAGGCGGTTAGGTCTTCTGCCCCTTGGTTTACCACTGCCCTTAAAGAAAGTAAGAGGTCGTGCAAAAACCTCGAAAGGACCTGGTGCAAAAATTTAGACCCCAATGATAAAACAATTTACAAACAGGCATTAAAAGCCTATTTTAAACAAGTTCTCGAGGCGAAAAAATCTTTTCTATCCGCCAAAATCGAACTTGCATCGAACAAAAATAAGGACATTTTTAAAATAGTTAGTGATTTCTCCACCCCTGCAGTGGTAGCTAAGCCATTTACTCCTACTAAGGCATGGACGAGTCGCATGGCCTTATACTTTCATGACAGGATTGTAAGCATCCAGGAGTCCTTTCTGACTACTCCTCTGGTGCAGAGTGATAAGGGTGCGCCAAACTCCTCACAAATACAAGTTATACCTTCTTTTGAACAGTTTCCAATGATCTCAATGGAAAAAACTCTAGAAATCATGAAAGGCCTTAAATTCGGCTCACCCTCAGATCCTTGCCCATCCCCTACTCTTGCATCAATCACAGATATTATTAATCGAGCAGTCAACCAGATCCTGAATCTCTCCCTGAAGATGGGTCAGGTCCCTGACAGGTGGAAGAGAGCCAAAATGTTGCCTCTATTAAAAAAATCAACTCTGGATTCTGATCTAGCCTCTAACTACAGGCCTATATCTCTGCTCTTCACCTGCAACAAAGACACAGATTTCAAGGGAGACATGATTAACAGCTGTCTAACAGAAGTATTCTCCCTGGCTCCAGCACAACCAGCTTAAATGTAGTCTTGGTAAATCGGAGATCATCTTCGGTGCCACTAAGTCTGTTCCCCGACATTCATGGACACTCTCTGGTCGTACAGTGGTGGCATCTGAGCCTATGGACTAGGGGGCAGTTTTCATCCCCATGTAACTGATACGGAATTGGTGGTGGCAACAAGGCTGTCGTATTTTACTCCTCCATTTGCTGGACCCGGACAAAATCAAACCTTTCCACGTCTTGCTCTGGAGGACACCTTCCACTGTCCCCCGAAACACTCCGAAACTTACACCTCGGGCATTGATGGTTACCCACTCAGGTCGCATGGCTCATCTGACTGCACCGCAAGTCATCGTCCGGTGGCTGGGTGCCTGTGCCAGCCGCAGTGCATCCAGGGCCACTAACTCTGTACTGTTCCTGTCCGGGACCCCTTCTCAGGACATAGGCTGGCCCCTGGGGCATATGCCTTGGGGTCATCAACGCCATGACTCTGTGGCCTAGCGCTGTATGCAACCTCCAGGCCCAAATGCATCCCACCAGTGCTCACACACCAAAGCGAGTCCAGACCGGCCCGGACGACGCATCACCGCAGGAGGCACACGCGACCACAGCAAGGACCACCTCCACACGCCATCTACCAGAGTTGAAGCGGTGGTGCTGACCGACTTCGGGGTTGCTCAGGCCTGTTGTGGATGCCATCATCGGCCTGATTCCCTGCACAGCACTCCAGGTGCCAGTGACTCAGTGCACCGCAAGCCACTCTCCGTTGCTGATTGTGTTTTGTGCTGTGGAGCGGTTGCGCAGGTATGAGACCTCAAACAGTGTTGGGGCCCTGAGACGTTGATGGGGAAGATGGTGCAGGTCTGACACACCCCACTGCATCTGCATCACAAATATATTGAAGGGACACAATCCAAGACTTTTTCTGCACATGAGCGCGTTCATCTCTAGTGTCCACAGTCCAGTGCACTGCAACTCACGGACACTTCTGTTTGCATGTTGGCTGTCCTCTGGACTTTATCCGGCTCACCTTATGTTGCTCAGCAGTTGACTCTGTATTGCATGTGTTTTCTGTTTCCGTTGCACTGGTGTCCAATGTTCAAGTGGTTGCCAACACCAGACATTCCGTGCAGTTTCGCTTACACTCACCCCACACACATCCAGCACAGGCGTCACTGTACATGTGGCCCTGCCAATAAAGGGGCCGGGCGCATGTGCCCGTATTCAGTTCAACATGATCTCTGCTTGTGTCCCTGTGGTCTTGTAGTATGCATGTGGGCCCTGGGCCCTATGACTTTACATTGTGTTGTGTACATTGGATGCAGACATGTCACTAGAGGCAGCGGGTTGGGGCTTGGATATGTAGCTTTGTCATCACCCACTCAGTTCATGAGGGGAGTGGCCAGGGCTTTTGTACACACAGCCAACATGGCTGTGTGAATGCTATTTGCGCGCCCCTGGGCGTGGTTCTGTGCTGTGAATGTCCATCTGCATGAGTCTCTATGGCAGTGTGGATTTCCTTAGTGGGGTGTGGGTGGGCCCTGAAGGGTGATAGACCCCTACGTATGTGTCCTGGTTCGCATTCCATGGGTTCAGTCCCCACCCACACCTGTTGGGCCACCTCCTTTTGGCGTGCTGACACATGTAATTGGAGTGCCATGTGTGGGTGGGTGAAGTGTCACGAGCCAGCTGTGCTTGTGGGTGCTTCCTGCTGTGTGGTTTGTTACAGTCTCAGTGTTCCCCCCTGAGTTGCTTGGCAGGCCAGGTCCTGGTGGGTTGTGTGACATGTCCATGGGCTGTTGTAGTGTGTCGGTGTCAACGGTGTGGTGGTCCTTTCCGGCATCACTGATGTGTTGTGTTCTGTGCTCTTCTGGAGGTGTTGTGTGCCCCCTGCGATGTGAAGGGGAGGTGCATGTGGGATTTGTGTTGACATATGTGTTGGGGCATTGTGCTTCATTGCATGCTGACTGCATGGCAATGTACATTGTGACTGTTTGGGGGTGCTGGATTCTTCTGCGGGACAGTGTGCATTTGGACTACATGACGGATGTGAGGTCGTACACGTATATTTCCATTTCCCTGTTTCCGGTACTGTCAGATGTAGTGTGCATGTTTGTGTGCATGTGCGGAGCCAGTTGTGTCCTCTGTTCTGCAGATTCGGCTATGCGCATTGTTCCACATTGTCGTCAATGTGGGTGTGCTGTTTGTGCTATGTGTGTACTGCAGTGTGCCAGGGGGATCTGGGACATGATTGTGGGTGTGCAGTGTGCTACGCCTTGTTGTGCATATATGCCATTGTTCCCATCTCCCCGTCCCCAAAGTCCCTGTTCATTGGACTCCCTGTTGATGATGTGTCAGGTCCTATCGTGCTGGCTCCGTACTCCCTACTCCTTGCACCATCTCCACACTGATCACTGTGGCCTGGGTTTCCTCCAACTCCTCCTGTGGCGCTGGACTGCCACCTCCTGTCGCTATTGCTACCTTCCTGTTGGCAGCAGGTTGGTGCCTGGTTTAGGTGGTCACATCTATTGGCCTCCTGGACTGGCCTCCTTGGCACTCGGACTGCAATCCAGGTGGTCTGCTAGTGTGTCAGGTGCTGCTAGCTCCGTGACGCTGGTTTTGTTTTCCTGAGGTCTGTGTCCAGTCTTCCTCTCCCTCTTCTCCTTGGCCTTCCCTGACCCTGTTCTTCCTTGCTGGTAGTCTGTGAGGGTTGTGGGGTTCGAGTTGGCCTCTGCGCTGGGTCAGGGTGCATCCATGATGCTACGTGCTTTGGCTTGTTTCTGGTGTATATTTCCTGAGGTATTCATGGTGCATTGTCCCGCCAGACGCGTGAGATTTGCAGGCCTGTGGCTGATTTTTGCTACTTTGTGTAGCACGTTTTGCCTCATCGCATGTTTTTTAGCATTCGCGTATCCTATTTTAGCGGCGTGGCATTGATTTTCACACGGACATTTGCTGTGTTATCTGGTGTCTATCGCATGCTACCGCCGCATTGTAAATTCCATGTTGCCATTGTTCTATTTTCCTGCGATGGGCTGTGATGTTGAAAGTTGCATTAGCCTACTCTTGCGGTAGTTATCACACGTTCTTGTAAATGTACCCCATAGTTTTATTTTCTTGTTGTAATGTGTAAACACTCTAACCTGTGCGAATCACTTCTCCAGGAAGAGCTACAGTGGCACTGCACTTTACATGTAGAACAGGACCATTGACAGCATGGCGAGGGACTTTAAACTGCATCCAGAAAATATAAAACTATTACTGGGGACCATGGAAGTTTTAGAGCAGAGGTTCCATCAAAGAAAGCTCTTGATTCCTCAGTGGCCACCATGGGTTTTACTCTATACCTCTAAAAAAGTGTGGTTCCAACTCCCTCTCTAGACCCATCCTCCGCCAACATCATACCTGGTACAATCACTGATGCTGGTATTGTAGCTACTATAACAGAGATATTTATAATATTGTCTGAGCCTTTAACATGGATGACTTTGTTCTTCATGATGTCACTCATGTTATATTGGTTTTTCCTTGTATTGATCCTGCAGGAACAGAATATCATGATGGATTACATGCTCTGCTGCACCAATCTGTGAGATTCTAGTCTAGGAAAGACTGGCTCAAGTACTCCGACTCCAAAATTCAACAAAATAATGACAATCAGGGTTGGGTAGCAGTGACACCTAGTATCCAACACCATTAGACAGTCAGTAGTTAGCAAAAAAAGCTATTGTTACTTGTTCAACTGTATACAATTCCCTTTGACAGGAAGAGGTGGGCAATTTCATGGTGTCTAACAAGATAATGTATTAGTACCTGGTCAAATATAGAATTGTGTAAAACAAATATGTTTTTAATGGATTTTTTTTAGTTAAAAAGGAGTGTAACTGACTAGTTACAAAACAAATACTGATGTTTTAGTCAGTAATGAATGCTTAAACAACTAATGCCTGTTATGTGTCTGTAATATACATAAAAGGAATATTGATGCCAATACTCAGACTCACCTGCTGAGTTTGAGAGAGAGAGAAGGGGAGAGGTGTATTATTCTGCTGCATATAATGCACCACGTGCTATGTATGTGAGGGGAGCTTCTTTTATAATTCCCATGCTGAATCTCTTCTCTAAATAAGTGAAACTTGCACTGCTACTGTGGTTCCATGTATGTGAGGGAAGCACAAACTACTATTGCCTTTCTTGGACTAGCTGGTACTGTGAAGGGAAGCTGACACTGCTGCAGCTCAGAATGTCCATGCTGCGCTGTACTTGCTCTGCACCAGTGGTGGCTCCTAAGGCAGAAGAGCTTCTCCCCACGGCTTAAAAGGAAAAATAAAATGATAATTATGTATCATTATTAAAATCTTATTTTCCGTTTTTCAGTCAGTGTTGGGGCACAGCGGGGCTCGCCAGAGCAGGGGAGGAGTGCACATCACTCCTTAAGTTGTGGAAGAAAAAACCCTCTTTAGGGTTCACTGATACACCTGGTCCTTAAACCAACAAAGAAGAAATTGGCACGGAAGCTGTAATATCAAAAATAAATATTTAATGGCCTCACATGAGGGAGACTGCGTCATACAGTACCCTCAGGCCACTGTAGGAGACAGTCTAAGGAGTAAAGAGAACAGGGACATTATATAAGCATTTGTTACATAGTCAGCATAAAACCAAGGGGAGGTCCTGGCACATACAAGCGTACTTACTGACTAATATGGGTATATAAATCTTGCTTGCTCAACCAAGTGGGAGGAGAGACATTTCTCCTTACTTCAGTAAGAATAGCCTGACAGTTGTAGAGTAAGAGCAGGTGCATTCTACCAGCTAGGCCTTTCTGAGCATGTGCACGGCTCTGGAAGAGGGAGAAAGCACATGGCGAGCACAGGGCTAACTAAAATGGCTGCCAAGAATAAAATGGCTTTTAGCTCAAGCGAACAGCGATTCCTGCAATCTTTAACAAAGTGTGCATGAACTGTTTGTTTTGCCCAAGAACTTTGCATGTTCCTACCAGGCTATGTTACACAGCCTGGTCAGGAACATGCAGTGGCTCAGTGTTCCAGTCTGAGCACTAATTCACGGAGTTGCAGCATTGTGATTGGCTCAGGGGAGCCTGTCTGCCCGGGTGAGTTCTGCTTCTGCTGGGACAGGAAGAGAACGGGAACGGAGAACGGAGGAGAGGCGCTGGCTGACCATTTAAGGTAAGTTGTTTTTTAAAATGTATTTCCTCTCCCTCCTCCTTTCTCCCACCCACCACCCCCATCTGGTAACAGCCACTGCTGGCTCTGCATATGTTAGAAAATCTGATAACATAGAGATAAAGGGCCTTGGCAGGATCGGGAAGGTGCTATCCTTAAGGCTATATGAGTAAATGTGCCTCTAAAAATAAGATTCAAACAACATTTAAAAAAAAACAACAATTAATAAGCCTAGAGACTCAAACAGGAGTGAAATCAGTAAATTATGAAGGCATATCCTAACTATTAAAAATGGTACTGAGGGTAGCAATAATACAGTCTGGAAATCAGTCAAACTGCATGATAAACCAGTCATAGAGAATTAGCAGCAGGAACAAAATCTGTAAATACTCTAAATCCAGAATAAGCAGCAAATCAAATAAAAGCCATGCAGCATATCTAGAAGCTTGGGGCGAAACTCTCACTCACCCCAGACTCTTGTCCTACTATAGATGCTTTAGTTATGGAGACTAACGGAAATTACACAGTGAGCAAAGGGTGAGAAAATGTATCATACGTTGTCAAATGAAAATACAGAATTGATACATCATATAACGCCACCATCCTAGCTCTTTTCCACTAAATAAATAATAATGAATACATATCACTTTGGCCTAATGTCATCAGAAATACAGCACGAATTTTGGGTAGATAAGAAGTCACAAAAAGAACTGGCCTACAGTGGGTACAGAAAGAGCCTTGAATGACTCAAAAGACTTTCTCTGGTGTTCTTCAAGCACAGTATGTCATCACAAACTATCAGGGCACATTTTGATGCATGTGGTGTCAATGAGAAATAAAAACATGATAAAAGCTTGGCTAATCTAATGAAGCAAGATGGAGCTGAGACCTTATTGAGACCTAGTGCGACCTTTGCCAGGAAAACATAGTTATATATATATCTCAGAGTTGTCATTTCAAATGCAAATTATTCATGTTACTAAGAAAATATGATTTTAAGTAAAAAACAACTTTGACATAGGTAGGGCCGCTGGCTGCGCTGTACCTGTATTTATGGCCATGTCAGTTTGTGTATCTGTGTGTGACACTTTTGTGGTGGCTGTATGTGTGTGCACACGCATCTGTGTGTGACGTGTATGGTTTCATGTGTGTGTGTGGGGGGGGGGTCTGTGTGTGTGTGATATGGGCTACTTTCTTTTGCTCTTTAATCGGTCTGTGTGATCTGAGCTTGTCATGCTGCACCCGCTGCTGCAAGTGTTCTTTGCTGTCATGTTCGCAGTATCGCCGGAGGACTAGGACTCAAATTCTGTAATCTACCTTCACTCCAAAACACTTAATTCAATGTTGTTTTACAATTATTTGTTAAATATCAAAATAACTTATCTTAGAGAGATGCTAGTGCTACAGTAGTTTGGATGGGCATTTGCTAATCAGTGGCAGGTCCTGCACTAAGGCAGAGAAGAGACGCCCAATTAAGTGTAAAAATAAAAAAGAAGATAAAAATATGTAATGTTGACTCCATACACAAGTAGTATAAAAGGAGGTTTATTAAGGGAAGCACAGGAGCAAGGTAGGTAACAGCCTACGCAGGACTTCTTCCCCAGCAACTGCCACCACAGAGGTGAGGAAGAGAATCCTGCACAATACAGAATGTAAGAGGCAAACAATTCTAATAATATTTAAAGAAGCAGAAGCAACATGACACATCTTCTTCCTTATGAAACAAAATAAAACAAGAGATTAACAAACAAAATCTTGTAACCATTTGGGTTTGGAGCAAACACGTTTTTCACATACAACAGCATTATTAATGCAATCAGGTTCTACCATAGTGGAATTGTTGGAGTCGGAATTCTGTGTAGAACATTCATTGGACACTATGGAAGATGAACCAGAAACAATATTGTCAGCAGAGTCAATACACTCATTAGAGATACTTTCTGAAATAACAAAACCACCTTGATCTTCTTTATGAACAGAATGAGGTTCAGTAGTAGCAGTAGGAGAATGTGAAGAGCAAGTAGAATTAGTAGTTGAATCTTTTTTTCCTTTGTAAATGGCAATTCTCCTCAAATTCCACACTCTCCCATCAGTTAATAAAACTGCATTGCGTAAAACTTTCTTGACCATTAATGGTTTTGAATATTGAGACTCTCCTTTCTTAACTTTCCAAGGTTTTTTAACTTTAACCCACATGCCAGCTTTGACATCCACAGCACAAGCATTACATTTTCCTTTACAACTTTTTTTATACTGTAAATGCTTCTCAATGATATTGGTTCTAACTTTATTCATACATATGTCCCGACAAGAATTCTTATGCAACCAATTGGGATTAAATTTGGTTCTAGCAGTACGACCCCTCATAATCTCGAAAGGTGACATTTTTAAAGCATCATGAATATTGGTCCTGTAAGACCAAACAGCTTTGTAGACACAAATTTCCCAATCTTCTTTATTAAGGTTGGCAATTTGGATAGCATTCTTCAAAACTTTATTGAATCTCTCACATAACCCATTTCCACTAGGATTATATAATGAAGTAGTTTTGTGGATGATACCAGTTCTGTCAAAATGAGATTTAGTCAACTTAGACATGAACTGAACCCCATTATCACTGATAATTTGAGAAGGAAGACCTTCTTCAATAAACACTTTGTCAATGAAATCTAATACAGCGGCTGAATCAACTTTATCCACGATGGTGATGCAAGGCCATCTAGAAAAAATGTCAATAATGGAAATCACAAACTTATGATTGACGCCTATAGGCCCCATAATGTCAATGGCACAGTATGCCAAGGACCATCGGGAATGAAAGGTTCACACATTTCCGGTTTCAGAGTGTTAAGAACTTTATCTGAATTTGAGCAAGTAATACACTCACGTACAGTCCTCTCAGCAAGAACATCAATACCAGGCCACCAGTACCATTGTTTTACATTCTGTTTAGTTTTGACTATGCCACAATGATCCTTGTGACACAACTGTAAAATAGAATTCCTTAAAGATGAGGGAGGAACAGCTCTGTCACCGCGAAAAATAGTACTATCCTAAACAGTAAGTTCGCTTCTAACTTCCCAGAATGGTTTGAGGTCGGAGTTTAACTTTTTCTTCTCTACCCAACCTTCGCGAATAAATGAAACTGCGGTGACTAAGACTTTGTCCTTTAAATACTCTTCATCCCATACTTTCTTCTCAATGCAAAAAGGATTCTCATCATGAATAAGAGCAATCTGAAAAGAGTCCCACTCACTCACCTCACACTCTTGTAAATCAGAAGGCATGCGTGAAAGAAAATCAGCAATCACATTGTTTCTGCCTGGAAAATACTCAATTTTAATTATAAAATCCTGCAAACGCATAGACATTCTTGCTATTCTAGCAGTGGCATTATAAAGACCATCAGTGGAAAGAAGCTTAGTCAGAGGTTTATGGTCAGACCTAACAACGCATTTTTTGCCCCACACAAAACTCCGGAAATGTTCTAACGCCCAGACAACGGCCAAAGTTTCTTTTTCAATGACAGAAAACGTACTTTCAGGAACAGAAAGGGCTCTGGAAGCGAACGCCACAACACATTCTTTGCCAAAATTATCCACTTGTGAAAGTACACCTCCCAGACCTTTATTGCTGGCGTCTACGGTAATCACGGAATCCAAATCAAGATCAAAAGGAGACAACACGGGGGCATTAATAATGTCAGTCTTAATACTATTAAATTCATCTTCACAAAGAGCAGACCATTCAAATGTGACTTTACTTTTCAACAGTTGTCTTATATTATAAACTTTGTTGGAAAAACCTTTAATAAATTTTAAATAAAATTCTACCATCCCTAAGAATGATTGAACATCATCTTTACTAGAGGGAGGAGGTGCTTCTTTAATAGCATCAACCAATTTGGGTTTGGTAGAAACACCATCTGAACACAATACATGACCCAAATAAGTTACAGATTTAACTCCAAAATGGCATTTTGAAAATTCAATTGTTAACCCTTTTTCTTCAAGAATGCCTAAAACTTCTTCAAGGATGGAATTATGTTCATTTTTATCTTTCCCATAAACTAAGATGTCATCTTGGAAAAATTTAACATTGGACATTTGGCCAAAAAGGATATGCATAATGCGTTGGAAAATGGCAGCTGCAGAAGCAAGACCGAATGGCATTCTCTTAAATTGATAACACCCCATAGGGGTGATGAATGCCGTAAGGTGCATACTGTCATTGTCTAGCGAAATCTGATGATATGCAGCAGAAAGATCCAATGTCATAAAAATAGTAGCACCATTAACAGAAGACAACATCTCGGAAATTTTGGGTAAAGGAAACTTATCAATTACGATGTTATCATTCAAATGGCGTAAATCAACACAAACAAATTTTACCATTAGTACGTCTGGCAATTACAACTGGAGAAATCCACTCGGAGGATTCTATAGGCTCAATTATATCCTCCTTAACTAGTTTATTCAATTCATTTTCTACATCACCACGTACTAAAATGGGAATGTTTCTAGCCTTAAAGGTTTTGGGATTGGCATTACTTTTTAAAACAATGCGATGAGAAAATCCTTTAAAATTACCAATTGTACCACAAAAAACTTTGGGAAACTTTTTAAGAATCACCAATTTCTGAGCCATCATTAATAACCAAAACAGGTTCAGGACTGTTGGGATTTAGTAGAATATCTAAATCCCTTTGGTCTCTCCATCCGAGAACAGAAGGACCATATTTTGCAACATAAAGTTTTCCAAAAGATTCCCTATCTTTGAATCTAAACTTTAACGGTTTGAAACCAATCATGTCAATTCTTTCCCCTGAAAATCCTTCAGGTGCAATGTCTGACAAGTAAAGGTTATTCCCAAGATGATGTACAAAATTAGAATTCCACACTTTCTCATTAACTATGGTGTAGGCAGAACCAGAGTCAGCATAGATGTTGATAGGAACTCCACCAATGTGCATATTACAAATGGGTTTTTAGAGAAAATCTTTCTTATCGGAATCATTAATATTGAAAATGTAAACTTTTTCAAGAGGTCTTTCAATACATTCATCTCCGACTGAGCAAAACATAACTTTCTTAACGTTTTCGTCTTGAACAGAGCAATGCATAACTTTTTTAACTATTTCATCCTCATCACTTGAAGATGAATCACAAATAACCTTACATTTTTTTCCTTTAGTTCTGTAACAAGCTCTGGAATAATGCCCAATTAACCCACAATTGGAACATTTTTCCTTAATCGCAGGACACGATTTGAAATTAGCTAAATGTGAACTGTTACCGCACCTAAAACACTTAAGTTTATCACTATTTTTAATTTCAGTAGGTTTAACTTCTAACAGGATATCTTTGCTTATAATTTGATTTACTTTGAACTTTAGAAACAGTTTGTTCATGGACCATTTTTTGTTCAGTGGTAGACTTTTCACTAACTTTAATAGCCTTAGCACTGCGACCCGAGAGTTCTGCCTTGCTAACAATAGCTAGAACCTCCTTAAGTTCAGAATCTCCATTAATCCAAAGTCTATCTTGAATTGACGGATCTGAAGCATGCATAACTACCTGATCTCTTATAAACTGTTCTTGGAGATGATCAAACTTACAGTCTTCCGCCATTTTCTTAAGTTCAGCCACATATAGATCAATAGTTTCATCAGGCTGTTGTTTTCTGCGAAAAAACTTGTATCTGGTGATACCAATACATACTTTGGGAGAAAAATGGTTAT
Source organism: Lissotriton helveticus (assembly GCF_964261635.1). Taxonomy (NCBI): domain Eukaryota; kingdom Metazoa; phylum Chordata; class Amphibia; order Caudata; family Salamandridae; genus Lissotriton; species Lissotriton helveticus. Next base: position 1,219,645,001 of record NC_136061.1, read on the forward strand.
CAAAATCATTCAAAATATTAGTAAATACATTTGAATCACCACCCCCTGTACACGTTGACATTTCTTCATACACCTTCAAACCACCAGCACCTAACGAATGTAAAAATAGCTTTTTCTTTCTTTCTGGCTTCATTTTCCCGTCTTCATCAATGGTGTCAATAAAGTTTAAAAAGTATGCTTTCCATTGAAGCCATTTCATACAGGGTTCTAATCCTGAAGGCCAGAAAGCTTGCGGTGACTGGATAGTAAAGTTTTGTGTGGCCATAATGAAATAAAATAGTCAAAGGCAAAAAGGTAAAGTAAAGTTTGAAAATAAACACCAAAAATTAAATCTCCTTACTTGAAAAGGAGATGAGTAAACAAGTAAACCAAAGGTCCATAAAGCGCTGTAATGTAAATTTCAAGTAGCGCAAAATTTATAATGTACTTCAAAGTAAAAAGACGATGTGAAGCGAATAAAAATCAATAGAAAACCATTTCCTCGGTTTCAGTTGCTATGGTATTTTCCCAAAATGTCCGCTCTGCGTCCTACGTCACAACGCAGCGTGCATCACGTTCGCGTAGCGTGTAACATGTGACGACATCAGAATATTAGGTTGGAGCGCGGAGAGAATGTAGCCGAGAAGAATGTGAAAGAGGCTGCGTTCGCGCTGGAGAGTGCGCTGAAGGTAACCGCTTTTGTCCAACTTGAAAGATGCAAAGTGATAAGCAGCGCTTAATTAAGGCCTTCTTTAAATTTTAATTCGCGCAAATAGTCAATAAAGTCAAATCCAAAATGCGCAAAATTAAAGGGAAATACCTGATGAAAGCACCTCACGGAAAGTAATTTCTTCCGAGACGAATCAATTTCAAATCGGTACTGCTTTAACATCGGACGAAAGAGTGTTCAATTCTACAATTAAATAAAAATATTATCTTTAAAAATTAAAAGATAATTGTAGAAATCCATTTCCTCCAAATCTGTCGAACGAAGAAAATATTTAAATTGAGGTTTTTGTAGGTCCGAGGGTTTCCTAGTGCTTCTCTGTCATCGTCGCCAAAATTGTAATGTTGACTCCATACACAAGTAGTATAAAAGGAGGTTTATTAAGGGAAGCACAGGAGCAAGGTAGGTAACAGCCTACACAGGACTTCTTCCCCAGCAACTGCCACCACAGAGGTGAGGAAGAGAATCCTGCACAATACAGAATGTAAGAGGCAAACAATTCTAATAATATTTAAAGAAGCAGAAGCAACATGACAAAATAACACAACATTAATAAAATTGCATTGTCACAGGGAGAGGGAGGAGGAGGAGGAGTGGTTGCTGCTGCACCATAAGTGCACATGGCGGTTTGGACAGCCGTCTTTGGTCGGCCAAACAGTCATGCGCACTTAGCATGTTCTCCAGCCAGCTGTATTGCACAGCCTGGCTGGAGAACATACACGGGCTCCCAGTCTCTGTCTGAGCGCCGAACCACTGCTCTCAAACCAATCACGACACTGCTGTCAAGTCAAGAAATACTTTATTCGGTTCAATTTACAAAAACCATAAAAGTACACAAGCATGAAAAACTGGTCCACAAGTCAACAGTAATACAATACAGCATAAAAAGGAAGGGGGTACTCATTGAGATATGCAACATATAATGAAAAGAGTTTAAAAACAACAATATATATGGCAATCAAAAAAAAAACTCATTATGAGAAAATTTTAAAAACTTGGTTCAGGTAACAATGGTCGACATTTGTGAGGGGTCATCTAGGACCAGGTGATCTTTTTGCTAAGTCTCACCGCTATGGTTAAAAATTTAGCCACGTTATAGATTTCCCAGATTTCAGCTAAAAGTTGAAGGTACAACAAAGCTGGCTTGACTTGCCTAAAACCTTTCCCTTTTAACAAGGGTATGATGAACTTTTTCCTAATGCCTTTAAAGTGCTCACAGAAGAACAGAAAGTGAACAGTATCCATAATCGAACAACCGTCACATTTGCACAGATCTAGGTCTGTACCCCTGGTCCAGCCAGGGCAGCCAGAAATTAATAAGTGAATCTTGTTCAATCGGAACTTAGTTAGAAGATACCTGTGGTTGGAGCTGTTAACAACCTTAAGGTAAAGTTCCAGATCGTGGCCAGAGGACACAATCAGTTGATGGGTCCTGACAGAGGGCTTTAACAGCTCCCTACCTTCTCTATCCATTCCTCTGGTCAACAAAAAAGTGTTTTTGACCCATTTCAAATCACCTTTCACCAGACTCGAAGGTTTGTTAAACAATTCAGGCCGACCCAACTTCTCGCACATCTGTTGTACATATTTCAGCCAAGGGATCTTTTCCAGGGTGATCTAGCATTAGGCAGTCTTTTAAGATTTCATGATTCACTTCAAGCTCTAGATTAAGCCAGACTGATATCCATTTTAAAATGGGAGCCATGGCAATTCTATCCTCCAAATAGTCCACGCCGCATTCCTGGTGGACAATGAAGCTTGCCGTGGATCTTGGGAGGGAAAGGAGCGTTTTTAAAAAATTATCTTCCATAACCTGAAGCGATGTAGCTGACCTGAAGCCCCACAGGTCAGCGCCATACATAGCGATGGCAGTACATTTGGCAGCATATACTTTTAAAACTGCCTCAATGGGCTTCACCCCTAATTTACGTGAAAAGCCCAGCACCGCAGAAATGGAGCGTGCCAGGGCTGTTTTTTTCTCCAATATTTGTGGGTGCCACGTAGAACATTCATCAAATACAACCCCCAAATAGGGAAATCTGGGGACTCTTGACAATTTATGCCCATTGCAGTACAGTGACATCACATTTTTTTTGGCCTTCGCTTTATGGCCCACCACCATGACATGGGATTTACCAAAGTTAATACTTAAATCAAGATTATTCATAAAAACATAAAAAGAGTTCAACAGGCATTGAAGTCCCACGGCAGTTCTAGCTAGGAGAGCGGCGTCGTCCGCGTACAGTAAGGCTGGCAGTAGGTATTTCCCTGCCCTCGGGATGTCCTTACACGCTGCGCCCAGGTCTCTACCTAAGTCATTTATATATAGTGTAAAGAGCAAGGGAGCAAGAATGCATCCCTGCCTTACACCATTAATAATAATAATTTTCTCCGTGCAGTTCCCCTTTCTGTCGTAACGGACCGTAGCAGTAAGGTTCCTATGGGGGTCAGCTAGGAAGTACACAATATTTGGATCTATTCCAATGTTAAGGAGCTTGCCCCACAACTTGGATCTGTTTACTCGGTCAAATGCCGAGGACAGATCCATAAAGGCAATATACAAAGATCCTTGCTTAGCTAAAGTGTACTTCCCGATAAGCAGTTGTAAATTTAAGCTTTGGTCAATGGTACTGCGCCCCTTTCTGAAACCGTACTGTAGAGGAGAAAGAGTATTAGTCTCCTCTAGCCAATCGGTCAGTTTACCTAAGACCACTCTCCCTAAAACCTTGACCGCAGAGTCAATGAGGGATATAGGTCGGTAATTGCCAGGATCGCCCCTATCCCCTTTTTTGTAGATAGGGACAATTACCGACTGAGTCCATGACTCTGGAATGCCTGTCCTAGAAACTCTATTAAAAACATTCGCTAAGACTTTGGACCAAAATAAAATGTCAACTTTAAAAAGATCAGAGGGAACGCCATCTGGTCCAGGAGCTTTATTGCTGGTCATCATACCAATGGCCACGGCCACCTCTTCCTCGTTCACGATCAACGTATAAGGCAATTGGGGGAATGCAATCATGCCTTCTACCCCCAAGGACTCTTGTTCGTAAACGGACCTAAAGTGCAAGTGCCATTTATCTTCTTGGATTCCACAATCCAATTCATTGTTACTCGGATCTGAAAAATAGGGTTGATTAACCACAGCCCAAAACTTGGCGCTATTTTTCAATACATCGATTGAGGTCAGGTCGGCCCAGGCATCCTCTCTAATATCGCGCCGCCTTCTTTCGATGGCAGTCTTATATTCTTTCCTGAGAGTGGCCACGAGCAATCTATCTACTGGTTTGGACTTGAGTGCTACCTTAAGTTTATGGTTAGCCGCTGAGCAGTTCTTGTCGAACCAGCCTTCCTTCCCTTGTGTTCTACCTTTACCCTGACACATCAGGTGTGAGAGAATATCGAGGCAAACCTGCTGTCATGCTGGTTAAAGCCGCGGCGTGATTGGCTAGGGGAGTCTGGGAGCCTGTGAGCTTCCGAACTGCCAGGAAAAGAAGAGGCCAGAGAAACGACAGCCCATCAGGTAAGTGAACTTTAATGTAAAAAAATGTTCAATTGATCCCTTCCTCCCCCACCCCAGCACTAATTTTCCAAAGCGGCCACCACCACGAGTAAGTAGTGCTACTCTCACTCATTTTTTATGTGGTCTACCTTCACTACTCCACCCAAACCTCCAAAATTAAAAGAATCATGCACTTTAGAAATTCTATAGATATCGCTGTGAACCTACATCTTCCTGACCGAAACTGACTGACTGAAGTCCTGGATATGACACACTGAGATCCAGACAGGGTGATAAGCTCGAGACGGCAGGCTGAGGCCTGCGTGGAATAGGGTCCTCTCCTTCTTAAATATTGTAACACAATTAACATTTCCAGGAAGTTAAAGCAGGAACTACAGGCACTCTTCAAATTCTTTTCAAGCATAAAAGAAAGAAAAGAAAAACAGCAGTTTTTAATTCACTTTCAAATCACTCACAACTTTTGATATTTTTGCTAAAGAACATCGTGCATATTATCATTATAAAGGAACCTTAGCTGAGAGCCGAAATGTCCAATGGATCAATCTTAAAAATGCCAGTTTCCTGAAAGCCTCAATTTTCTGCATGCACATTTCCAGTGCGCAACAAAATCCCCTTTTCATATGTAAGAACGGAGGCGCCAAACAAATAATTACTGTATCTGCTTCATTATGAGGAGGGCCACTGGAAGAATGTAGGGGGGCTGACTAAATTAAACTACTTGAAAAGGAAAATTGTGTGGCAAAATGTGGCACATTCTGTGATAGTATTACCTCATTATTTTGTCTTTTTACACGTTAACACCATCTCGGCAAATGTTTCACTTTATTATTACACTTTGACACACAAATACTGCAATACACATAGAAACGAGACCAGTCAAACTTTGTGAAGGCAACACTAGTCACACCTTTTTTTTTTAGCAACTTTCCATCCATCTGAGCAATAAATATTTCTTTTGTTAAAATCTGCAGATTATGTTGCAGCAGAGGATGGTTTAAGGGAAAAATGCAAAAAATCCACAATTATGCGGAAAATCCCCACAGTGACACAATCAGGTCACTTCAGTGATTGAGGGCAATTTTATCCACACTAATACTCTTACCACATCATCTATGCTCGTATTTCATTTTCATTGGAGTGCATTGGTCTCCCCCATACATCAGCTACAAACACCAAGGGGCTTATTTACAAGCCTATTGCGCCTCTGGTGCTTCACTTTATTTGAAGCACCAGCGACAAATAAGCTTGCCCATATTTACAAGGCCACGTCACCCAAGTTACTTTTCATGCCCTTTTAAGTATATGGGCCTTTCGCGCATTACTGTACGTCAAAGGGGCATTCCATAAGTGTTGATATGGGTGTTCCCATGCAACATCCATTGAACTTTCCGCATTCCCAGATTGACAACATTTCCTAAAACTGGGAATGCATCAGAATTCTATGTCTCCCCAAGGGAGGTGTAGGAATGGCGTCATGAGGAGAAATACTTGTATTGAAAATGCCATTAATGATTGTTTTTGTACAGGAAGGTGTCCCTCGCTGCGCAAAAACAATCATACCCTTAAGAAAGGCGGCCTTGCAATAGCATGCAAGGGGGCCTGTGTTGGCGCATGGCAGACAATTGTACGCCAGTGCAGGGGAAAGCACAGGAATGCGTAGTATTGTTGCTAACATGACGCATCCCTGTGCTTTGAAAATGATGCAGCACAGTGCAGCACAATGGCCTGCGGTGCTGCGCTGCATCATTATCTTTTATGTGAGGACCTATACAGGCACACAACTACACAGGCATGTATGCACACACACACACATCCATACCTGGTGCTTTAAGTGAGAAAAATAGGTGGGGTCTCTGAAAGGGGAGCACCAAAGAATCTTAACTAGGAATCCTTTCCAAAGATTATGGTCCATATAATTATAGGTGCAGCCTAAAACATGTGAACTAAAATCCTGTACTTGACACAACATGCCACCTGAATATACTTTAGATGCCTCTCTGCGAGTTTTATGTTATTGCTTCTGGAAATATCATATAATGATCTAACGCCTAATAAAAGCCATACTGGCCGGCTTTGCCAGTGCTTGTGCGCATTGTCAAATAAGTGAGTAAAAATAATTATTTTCTAGTCAAATATTAGTATCGATTATGTCTAAATTCTTAAAAAATGTGACCCTGAACTAAACATTATTAAGGCCAGTGGAGGGGGTAGTGATCTTCAAAATGTCTCAATCACTCCCAGTCTCGCTGTCACACCACTTACACTGCAATCTATCATTCTTTTAAACACATAGGCCTTTCTTTCTTCTCCAGATATCTTTCTGAAATTCTACATCTGCCTAGCCCCCAAGCCATTTTCCTCCACGTTATCTCTTTTCGCTCTGTCCATCTGCGTGTACTTCTTTGCTTCACCTCTACTTCGCTATGCACCTCATCTCTCTATTACACACACAAAACATACTTTCTCTCTCTCCTCACAAATAAACTTTGCACTTTGTTTGCCATGTGTGGTGGTAATATTTCGACAGCTTGGTGCCTCCTTCACACACTTTTACACAAAATGGTAACTACACGTACTTTCCATCAAACTATGCAATCTGTAGCGAGGCCAGTGATTGGATGAGTGTGTAGTCTAAAAACCTTCATGATCCTCTAACAGACATGGTGAGAAAATCACACTGGCTTCAGCCTAAACTCCAAAGATCTCAATTGTGCACTGTCATGAACACCCATCAACACACTGAATTTACCTAGACTCCTAGGCAACACTCAGTTCACAGTATGCACTATATAAGAGTCATATGTTGCTTGAAAAAAACTGCACTGTAAATCGTGTATCCACAAGCACTCGAATAAATAGAATTAAAACAGCATTCATCCGATCGCCAGGAAACTTTGGGAAGTTGTTGAGTATTCTCCCGAAAAGGTTTCTGCCACAACATTTTTTTAAATATCGCCCCCCCAGGGCCCTCATAATCTTTCGAATACTGATGTACGCACCAGACGGAAAAACAAAAAATCGTGTTTCCACAAGCACTCGAATAAATAAATAGAATTAAAACGACACTTTGAAATGTTTTCCATATTAAAATGAATACGTTTCAATAGAAATTACACAATGTAAATTGAATGTTATCATAACGAGTTTCCTTGAATTTCCTTTCTTCGGAGATCGCAGCAACGCACGACGGGTAAGCTAGTTGTTGATAAATCAATCTGTGTTTTTTACAGGTAAAGATAAGGACATGAATATAGGACACATACATACACACACACACACACCTGCACAAGTACACACACACATGTACACACACACACCTTTGTGTGCCATAAGTTCCCAACCATGAGGCATCTCCTTCGTAGTATTTCCATGAAGGATATGAAACCTGTTTATAGAATAACATGGTTCTTTCCAGAAGTGTATTCCATTGCTTTGTAATCTTGCCTCCTACTAGCTAAAATTATTGTGGATCCCTACATCTGGTGCATCCCATTGGAGTCAATATTCACAGTTTTCCCACCCAGAGTGATGGGTGAGTAGTATGAAACCACGAAAAATACATATGTAGGAGGATTGCACCTTTGTTAATAAAAAACGCTTAAATGAAAATGTGTTGATATTTTCTGAGACATAGTAAAAGCATCAGTCCAAATTCTCTGTACCTCGTCAGCATTCTCGGTTAGGACACTGCCCCAGAGACTCTCAAGTTCAGCGTTCAGGCTATCTTTTACACCAGCAAGTGTCCTGTACCAGAAAGAGACCTCCCGCTTCCAGACTCCCCCCCTGCAGATGGAGTCTAGGATCAGGGTGTCCTCTCCGGTCCCCCAAACCTGTCTTGCCACCACGCAGACAACAGGTAATACTTAAATCTAGTAAGGGAACCGTTGGTTAAATTCACAAAAGACTCCCAGTCCATCAGTCTAGTCTTTACACATAGGTGGCCCCATGTTTTTAACCCAGCTGTTTTAAGTGGCTGTGACAGTTGATCTAAAAGACATTCCGGAGTGCCAGGGGAGTCCCAGATAGGTGCCTGTAGATTGTAATAAGGTATCCCCAACACTCTCCGGAAATATCCCCAGTTCTTAAGCGCAGCCTGTAAGATCTTAAGGCGGACTTTTTTTTATAAAACTTTTGGTCCCCGAATTTGAAAAGGAAATATTCTACACCCTGTGGTTGGTCATGTAACAATGCCTGAAAGAGACGGCCCTGTGAAGAGGAATCTAATTTATTAGCTAATATCCTGAAATTCTTAAAGTGAAAGGCATGACAATATAGAAACAAGTCAGGTAAGGCCAGACCTCACACTCTCAACCCTCTCCTCAGTTTCTTCCAGGCAATCCTGGGTGATTTTGAGGCCCATATGAATGAACCAATCTTCCCTTGGAGGCAAGCAATATCCTTAGAATTAAATGAAAGCGGGATGGAATTAAAAAGAAAGGTTATTTTGGGGAGAATAGTCATTTTGACCAGATTAACCCTCCCATATATGTTCAGAGGCAGACTTCCCCATCTTAACAATAGCTTATACACTTCCTTCGCTACTATCTGCCAGCTGGTTTTAGAAATATCCTTCAGTTTTTGGGTGAGATATATTCCCAGATACCTAATTTTTTGTTTTGCCCCCTGTATAGGAATTAAGTTGTTCCAACCCATAGTATTCGTTTTCTCCTTATTGATTTTGTAGCCAGATACCTTTCCAAATTCCTCGGCCAGTTCAAATAACCGGGGAATTACATCGACATGATTTGAAGTATATAAGAGGAGGTCGTCCTCATACAGCGCTGTTTTAAGTTCCAACTCTCCAAGTTTAAAAGGGAAGATAAGACTGTCAGCTCTAAGGGAACAAACAAAGGGTTCAACATAAACATCAAACAATAGAGGGGACAGGGGACGTCCCTGCCTAGTACCTCTGGAGATGTTGAACCATTCTGATAGGCCACCATTCACGAGAACCTTTGCTCGCGGGTTGCTATATAATGTTTTAACTCCTTCGATAAAAATCGAAGGGAACCCGAACCTAGTCATTGTAGCCCAAAGGTACACCCAATTAAGCTGGTCAAACGCTTTAGCTGCGTCGATTGCTATGATGGTAAGTGGCAACCCTCTCTCTTCCACAAAATCAATTGCCCCATCACCTGGAACGTAAGCTCATTGAGCTGCCTCCCTGGTATAAACCCTCTCTGGTCTGGGTGTATAATGGTTTTGATAATTCTGGCTAATCTAGTAGCCAGTATCCCGGAAAAAATCTTCAGGTCGGAATTTAATAATAAAATTGGTCTAGAAGACTCAATTTTTTGTGGGTCCTTATTTTGCTTGGCTATCAGCGTTATGGTAGGTTCAAACCAGGAAGGGGGGATACTGTCCCCTAGTAAGAAACTCCTGTTAAAAAGTATCTTCAGCACTGGGATAACTATCTCAAGATTATCTGAATATAGCTCAACTGGCAGACCATCTGGGCCTGCGGCTTTGCCTCGACTCATTTTCTTGAGTTGCTGCTGTATCTCGCCTTCCGTAATTTCACTGGCCAAATAGGTCTTATCTAATTCCAATACTTGGGGAAAATCTCTCAGGGCTAACCAGGCATTGATCTCCTCTGCTCCAAGGCTGGAATCCTCTTGGTATAATCCCTGCATAAACCCCCTAGCCTCCTCCCTACTCAGGTCATCCTCTGATATCAATACTCCGGATTCTCTCTGCATCAAGGTCTTAATAATATTTCTGACCCTCTCAGTCCTTGATTTCCAAGCCAGGAGGGCACCCCATTTTTCACCATATTCAAAATTCTTTAATTTACTGACCTCCCATCTCTTCTTAGTGATCTTGTCACTCCTGGCTTTAAACACTGATTGTAATTCCAACAGCTCTCTCTCCAATTTTGGGATACTCTCCCTAGCTGTCAGAACAACCCGCTGCAGCTATAGTTCTTTCTCCTTTATGACCTTGAGGTCATCAGGGCCTTTTTAAAAAAAAAATCCACCTATGTATTGTTTGAGAGGTCAATAATCCCCGTAAGTAGGCCTTAAAATACTTCCAGATTACTTGCTCGGTGGAGGAGCCTATATTGAAATTGAAAAAGTCGGATATTCTCTCTTTTAGCTCCAACTTTACACCTTCATCTAGTAGGAGTGTTCTATCAAGTGTCCACCTACACTCTATAGACTTAGACCTAAGACTGAGTACCAATTCCACCACCGAACGATCCGAGATACCCACTGGGATATGAGAAACCAATACAATGTCCGAAAGCAGTGTCTGATCGGCCAAAAAGTAATCTATTCTAGAATACTGCTTATATTTTTTGCTATAAAAAGAATATTCTTTCTTAGCCCCATATTTGGCTCACCACAAATCCAGCAGGTTAAAATCTTTCATAATATTCTTAAGTACCAATGCTGTACTAGTAGGAACACAGTATTTGACCCTTGAGGTCCGGTCCAATTGCTTATCGAAAACCAGATTGAAATCGCCCCTAGTATCACAGGAGCAGAATGCTGAAATAAGTTTACCCCCAAATTCAACAGAGGACCAGAATTATCCTCATTCGGGCCATAATGCACTGCGCAAGTAAAAGGAGCGAGGGCTGCCACAAGCCATCTACCAGACTGATCGGTATCCCATTTCTGGACCTCAATCCCCCTATTAGCCCTGATGATAATAGCGACACGCCTTGTACATCCCTTCTGCCTTGAACATAATACATCCTGTACCCAACCCGATTTACCAAAGACTTGTTTGCACGTTTTGGCCTCTAGGTGGGTTTTCCTGCAGTAAATACACATTGGCCTCTGAATTTTTTTAGATATTTGCGGACCCTAGATTGTTTCCTGCCCGCCCCCAAGCCATTAACATTCCAGGAGAGGAATTTTATACTGACTGGTGTATTCATGACCCTGAGCTAACCCAAGGCTTCCCTGCATCTAGAGTTATGAAAAAAAGAACAATTTTGCAACATATGAGGACAATATTTAAATTTTACCCCCCCCCCCACCGAGACCCCACCCTAACCCTCCCCTGAGGAACCCACCCTTCATACCAGGCGTTTGTACCGCCTTTTAGGAGCCCCCACAGAGGCGACACAGCGAATTAAATTGATCGTTATTACAGGTCAATATTACAGAAGAGAAAAAAAGAGGGCAACAAAACTCTAAGACTCCTCCTGTCTGCTGTAGGTATAATTCAATTATTTATATATATTTCTCTCTAACCACCACCATTAATATTTTGAAAACCAGCACCTCAACACCTCAGCATGTTCATATACCTTCACCTACATTTCTTCCCCCCCTTTTATTTCTCCCCACCCCCTTTCTTTCCCCTCCCCCCCTTTCCCCATTTTCCTTTCCTTTCTCTCCCTCCCCCCCAATTGTAGCAATCTCCTAGTAATCATTCTCCTTGTCCCCTTTCCTCTATTTCTGCTTCATCTGGGAGAGGAGGTCATCAACATCTTCTGGTTGACTACAATTGTACATTTTATTCCTCCACATTATTTTCAGTAGAGCTGGAAACTTCATTAGGACCTGGGCCCGAGTGATCTTAATTCCGGCATTCTTGAGCCCAGCTCCCACGGTCTCTGTGCAATTCTCCCACCGATATCAGATCATATTTGGTATGGGTTGGCCCGATGCTGGAGACTGGACCGGGATAAGCACCTACTTAGAATTAGTTCCTTAACGCTATAAGTCTGGAAGTTAACAAGAATCTTCCTAGGAGCCTTCCTGTACAGATGAAGACTAAAGCCTATGTACCCTCTGAATCTCCGCCTCCAGATCGATATCAGGCCGGTCTTTCAAAACCCCATCACGTAGGAGTTTACACACAAATCCCTTGATATCCTCCATCTCTTCCCCTTTAGGAATCTTCAAAATTCTAAGGTTATTCCTGCGAGATTGCATCTCTAATCTTTCCAAGTCCATCATAAGAGACCCATTTTGTGTCTTTAGAGCATCAATATCCTTAGAGTTTCCTAACACGGACTCTGACAGTGTAGTGACTTTAAGCTCTAATGATCCTGTCCGGGTACAGATGTCATCGAGCCTTGACTCTAAGAGATCAAACCTGTCATGAATACTTTTTTGGTTATTCTCAGAGATTTCAAACTTCTTCAAAAGGTCTCCTCTTAATGATTGAAATAAGGAACCCAACCGATCTCCTTCATCATTTGGACAAGCTAACTGCAGCAAACCACTATGGGTCTGGGCCTGTGAGCTAGACTGGACTGGAGCTTGAGCCTGGGGATGAGTTTGAAGACTTTGGTCTACAACCTGTAGGTGCGGAGGGTCTGATGTCCCAGGGGAGATCTGAAAATCAAGTGGGGCTAGTGAAGCTGGAAAAGAACAAGGAGGAATATTATGTGTAACTGCAAGAGGGCCCATGGCCATATTACCGACGGGGTCCTCAATCAGACTCTCCAAATTCCCAGAGTCTGGCATTGTCTCCAGAGGAGCACAGTGGTTTTCTAGAACTAAGGGGAGTGCACTGGACTCTTCAACTACTACGGCCCTCGCTAATACAGCCGCCGGACCCACCTCGGGACCCACCCCGTGCTCCATAATTTTGAACAAGGTTTTGAGTGATGGGGTATTCTTTTGGGATAATTGAGTAACCTTGGGACCTTTTGCTCTTTTGGTGCCTCCCAAGTTTTTCTTCTTTTTACAGGGGGTTAGCGATGTCGGACCCTCTCTCTCCACAGAGTCCAATACGCCTTTTAACCTCAACTCTTGTTGGGACCTTAACTGATACCTATTTTTGTTTTGTGCAGGTGCTGGTGCAACAACTCTCTCTCTGTACCGCTAAGTTTTTTCTTTTCACTGTCTTTAGAAAAAATATTCGCCTGTAAGGCTGGTTTTTCATATGACTGTAGAGCTGTAACCTCCCACTCGAGGAGTTAATCGTGTGAACCACAGAAGAGTCTAGCTCCATACAGTCCCAGTGTTGAATTTTTCCCCCCTGGAAAGTCCTTACTGTGGATAGGAAGGTAGAATGAGAGTAATCGTATCGCAACCCCCACAAACTGGCCCTCGGAACTGGGAAAATAGAAGAGCAGCCCGGGCTCTGCACCAGAGACCCTCCGTCGTCCTCCAAGCCGCGCTGACACAGAGCCTCCTTCCTCGAGCTCTCGCACCACCTCCGGATTGACACCAAAACCCATCCGCGCCCCCAGGGTCCTAGCGCCGTGGAGCGCTACCTCGGGACACCATCAGCCGCCTCGCTGCAGGAAAAGATACACGGATTAAGGGACCTCACCTCGGGGGAAAGAGGGAAGAACCTCCATCCTCTCACCAAGTAGGGATTGGAAACGCAACCGCCTTTCCCCTCATGCCGCCGAGATTCTTCCAACTACCGCTGTGCGCTGTGCGCTGAGCTACCTCTGAGCTCCTGCGACCGGCGTCAGCCCACCGCCGCCATGTTCCTCCACTGACAATATACAAATGTTACTGAAATAATACAATAAAGTGCAGGTCTTAATCAGAAGCTGGGTAGAAACAAATACATGTACAGCAGTAGTATGACAAAATCTGCCATTCTATTTATGCATCAACCTAATAGGAGGCAATGAGATATATGACATCAGTGTGTAACCCTTAGTAAAGTGAGCGTCGTGCAACAGAATTATTTATGGTTAGATAAGATCAGGAATTGTTGGTATTAGCTTCTTGTCCCCAGTTAATCTCCCTGTGCCTAAAGAAAAGTTTTACCTCGTCTGGTTCTGGACCGTGCTATCAAAACCCCCAAAACGAAAGTCAGTACCTCAGTAAATTCTTGGAAAAATAAGTCAAATACAGGCATCCTGCCTCAAGTCTTCAACTGTGGCAATTGTACCCAAGTAAACAGCTCTGGAGACTAGGTGAAATTTAATTGCGCAATCAGTACATTAAGAAAAGAAAGACACAAGAAAATAATTAACCAGAGAAAATGAATATTTGCATCTTCGAAGACAGCAGTTTAGGATAAAGCAGGTTTATAGGAGCAAAGCAGGCGATCTAGTGGTTTAATTGTTTACTGTGGAACCAGGAGATATGGGTGTTGTTTTACGCGTTCTTCTTCGCAGCAAACAACTAATAATGCATCAAGGGGCATATTAGCAAGAACCTCGTAAAAATGATCGCCGTTTTAGCGGAAGGAAACTGCCGCTAAAGCGACGATAATGGGCTTGCTAATATTCGTTATAGAATTGCAATAGAAACCCAGGGGGCATATCATCAAGGCCATGCAATAATTATCGCTCAGCGCTCTTAGGGCGAGGATAATTATCGCCGGCCAACTCTGAATTTTATCGCGGAGATAGCGTGCTATCAGCAACGCTTATCTCCAAAGCGATAAAATTCAGAGCGCAAGCTGCCAATTGTGCGATTATCGCTGGAAATACAGCGATAATCGCACAAGGTTTGGCAAAGGCTTGCTGATAGGGCAAGGCATACTTAGCCATGATATCCACCATACATAGGATATCATGGCTAAGTCAGTTTTGAAGCAGGCGTAAGGAAAGTAGCGATAACAGAGGTTATCGCTACTTTGCTTGTCGCTCTGCAGGTTAGCGCGCCCATTGATAATTGGAGAAATGTCGCTTAGCAACATTTCTCCAGTTATCTCAGGGCAGGAACACCCACTTTGCATCGCATTATAGATGCAAAGATGGGCTTTGGGGGAAAGGGCGATAATGCAAGGATTTCCGCGATAGCGTGACCTAGCTGAATAGGTGATAAGGCAATCCTGTACTGTGCGTAACGCTTTGGCAATTTAGCGCGGCTTGCTATTTTAAGATCCCGTTTTGTATTTGGGTTTAAGTTTACTTTATCTGTTAGTCCCTGTTTTTAACTGTCCTCATATTCGTTATTGTGCACATGCGCTTTAAGAAATGAGCGCCGCATTGCATTTTAATATCCCCGTTTTGTATTTTATTTAAAATATATTTCTGTCGCCCTGATTTAAATTTTCGCCACAACCTTGCACTATAATTGTGTCCAACACCACGGTTTCAGCGGCTTTCCTGTGCGCTCCCGTGTAGTCTCCCCGCCATCTTGGGGGTGTGAAGGGGACGCCGGCCGGACGCCATTGGGGGTAGCGCTCTAGCAGTCAGGCTGACTGGCTAGAGCCCTACATAACCCGGAGCATGCAAGCGCACGGCGCATGCGCACGGCGTGTGTGCCGCAGTAACGCCGGAGTCACGCCAGAGTCCAGCCCGTCTGCGCCCATCCGCGCTAAAGACGAGCTGGACGAGGGGGCGTTCTGCCTCACGGGGAACGGACGCAGTTGCATCAAGTATTCACATCAGGCCCTTTGGTCATTTAAACCTTCCCGGTTACCGTGCCATTTCTCGTGTACCCCTGAGGCTCTCCAAGACTCGTCCGCCTGTAGATGCTTTAGGTTATGCTCCACAGAAGTTATGTTATCCTCTGGACCTTTGGAAACAGGCCCCTCAGGCAAGCTTCCAGTTAGCACTAGTAGGGACTATGGCTTCTTGATTAATGCGAGATCCCTGGTCAAGAATAATGTTTCTTTTAAGGAGTTTGTTTTAGACAGAAGACCCTCTTGGGTCTTCATTACAGAAACATGGGCTAAGGAATCTCCGGGACATGATTTGGTTGAGGCAGTGCCGGAGGGCTATACTTTAGTTAGGCAGGACAGAGTGGGTCGTACAGGTGGTGGACTGGGCATTTTGTATAGAGATTCTCATTTGTGTCGTGTCACTCCTCTATCAGCCCCCCATGACACTGTTCAGGCTTTACATTTTTCTATTAATGCATCATATGCTGTTCCGTTCACGGGCATTCTTATTTATAGACCTCCTGGGCCAAGAGTAGATTTTGAGCAGCATCTGCTCAGTATTTTAGAACACTACTTTGGCTGCGACCATGTCACGGTCCTGGGAGATTTGAATTTCCATCTTGAAAATCTAGAGTTAAGGGTTCTACCCATCAGGCGGGACGTACGTTAGACGGGGTTTTTTCTAACGATAGCCGCTTGACCACTGAGGCCCCTATCCCGCTCTCCTGGTCAGATCACTCCGCAGTCCCCCTTAAATTGAATTTCACTCCTAGAAATAATAACCCGAGGGTTCCAAGCAAAATGGAATCTAGGCGAAACCTGAAGACTATAACCAATGATTTATTGGCCCCCCTAATTCCCACTATGGCGATTTCTATGGAGGAGGATGTGGGTTCAGCGGCGTGCAAGCTGGAAAGTGCCATCATAATGGCCATTGATGAATTAGCACCTGCCTCCCTTCGTTACTCTGCCAGAAAAAGGCCGTCGGCCCCCTGGTACTCGGAGTCGTTAAGACACCTCAGACAGGGCTGTAGGAAGCAGGAACGACTCTGGAGGGCTAGCTGGAACACACTGGATAGGGAAACCCACAAAACTCTTCTGAGGGAATACAAGGCGGAGATTATAAAAGCTAAACAGGTCTATTTTTCCAATTTGACTTCTGCCCTTACCTCGCCGAAAGAGCTCTTTAAGATTGTGGATTCATCGACGACCCTGCAGACTCCGGACCCCGTCACCTGCACTCAGCAGCTGTGTGACGATATTGCCCTCTACTTTCATTCTAAAATTGCGGATATCGTCTCGTCCTTAGAATTACAAAGGCCTCAATATCTCCCTCAGGTTATTGTCCCTCAAGTATCTGTTAGACCTGCTACTACGGTCCAACTGTCCAGTTTTCCTTCCCTTTCCCTCCAGGAATTGGATGTCCTTTTGGCCAAGACCAGATCGGGTTCTCCTCTTGACCCTTGCCCCCTTAAACTCCTCAAGCAGTGTAAGGACACCCTTCTGCCCTCTTATCTAGAGATTATGAACAGGGCAATGCGGGATGGCATCTTCCCCCCCCAGTGGAAGAGAGCGGTGGTTAAACCCCTCTTGAAAAAGCCTACCCTAGACCCGGAGATTTTTAAAAACTTTCGACCCATTTCGTTGCTCCCAGCCCCAGCAAAGATGCTGGAAACCCACCTTAACCAGCATCTTGCATCCTTTCTGGAAACCTCGGGTCTTTTGGATCATTCGCAGCACGGATTTCGGAAGGGTCATAGCACGGAATCGGCCCTTACTGTGGTGCTTGATAACATCCGCACCACAGTTGATAGGGGCACGAGTACCCTGCTGATCCTCCTTGATCTCACGGCTGCGTTTGACACCCTTTCTCCCTCCGTATTAACATCTCGACTAAGGGAGATTGGGGTGGAGGGGCCTGCTCTCAGTCTTTTGGCCTCCTTCTTAGATCAGAGGGAACAGAGAGTGAAGCTGGGGGGGTTCCTATCTCCATCCCTGCCGGTCGAGTATGGGGTCCCACAGGGGTCGGCGTTAAGTCCGACCCTGTTCAACATCTATGTGACCCCACTGGCCAGGCTTATTAGATCATTTGGGATGGAGGTAGTTTCCTACGCCGATGATACCCAGATCTTGCTGTCTGTCGCCCAGTCCGTCAGCTCTTCTGCCTCCAATTTTAGATACTGTATGGAGGCAGTTGCTCAATGGATGATTGACAATTCATTGAGGCTGAATGGCGAGAAGACAGAGATCCTCGTGTTCGGCAGAAAGGATGACATCTGGTCGACGGAATGGTGGCCCTTATCTCTGGGGACCTGCCCTGTGCCCACCCCCCTAGCACGAAACCTGGGGGTCATGATCGATCCGGCTCTTGCGATGGGTCATCAAGTCAATAGGACAATTTTCACCTGCTGGGGCATCATTAAAATCCTACGTAAGATCAAGCACTATTTGTCCTTACAAGCCCGTAACAAATTGTGGTGGCATTGATAGCCTCTCGGCTTGATTATTGCAATGCCCTATATGCTGGGATAAACAAGTGCCTGCTGCAGCGACTACAAATTGTGCAGAACGCCGCAGCCAAGTTTGTACTGGACTTACCCAGGAGGTCATCAGCTACTGCCGCCAGGAAGTCTTTGCACTGGCTTCCAATTGAAGCCAGGATTACGTTAAAGGTTCTCAGTCTGGTATATGGGGACTTGACTAGAAAAGAGATTGGAGGAATAAAACATCTGCTGTTTCCCTATGCCCCTTCGAGAAATCTTTGTTCCTCAAAGAAGCTTCTTCTATCTGTTCCCCGAGTTCGAAGAGCCAAGTGGGGAGGCAGAGCCTTTTCCAGCCTTGCTCCTAGATGGTGGAATACTGTACCCTTGGATACTCGGACTTTGCCATCAATGCAATCTTTTAGAAAGGCCTTGAAGACCTGGCTTTTTCCAAAGCCTACCCTTAGTTTTTTGGATTTGCCTTTTATGATGTTTTTTCTTTAGGCGCCGTGATGCCTTTTGGCTAAGTCGCGCAATATAAGTTTTCATTCCATTCCATTCCATTCCAGAATTATCGCCGCTTTCTGTCCAAAAACGGACGCTAAAGCGGCGATAATTTTATCCCCGGGACTAAATGATATGCCCCCAGGTTAGATGTGCAGGACATCTAACCTGGGCTTCTATTGGAATTCTATAATGCATATTAGCAAGCCCATTATCGCAGTTTTAGCGGCAGTTTCCTGCCGCTAAAACTGCTATAGTTTTTTCGAAGTTCTTGCTGATATATCCCCTATGTATCTTTGAATGCATTTTAGGCGTCTATTATTGCAGTTGTCTGCCTGTGAGTGAGGTCACAGTGTAGGTTACAATTAATGTACTTTAGCAAACAGTGTGTTTATCATTTCTAAGTGCACATTATCTGTCCGCGTGGGAGAGCTCAGAAATTGAGGAACATCTTGTTTATTATCACCAAATGAAAAATGTTTCTTTAATTGCACACAAACCTTGCTTGAACCTGAACTGTAGTAACTATTTGTTCAGCATCCTTGCAGTTTAATTGTAACCTGTTTGAGTCCAGCTGGGGTTTCAGGAAGAAACAGAAATAAAATAACACAAAATTGATGAGTGGAATGCTTGCCTTTATGTCAGGCATTGGTGACTATTCTGGGCCGCCGCCATATTCCAATGCATTCTGTGCCTCATTTATGAGAAGTGACGCATCGCTGTGTGAAAGCTGCGATGTGTCACTTCTCAGTGCGCCCTCCTTGCGACATGATTGATGTGTCATATTTACTGTATAATGCATCATGTCGCAAGGAGTTACTGATACGTCAGTATTTCTGACGTATCTGTATGGCGCAAAAGTGCATTACTGGAGTGGTTCACAAAAGTGACGCACTTCGAGCAATGTGTCTTTTCACATGGGGAAAGCCCCATGTAAAAGGGCCTGCGTCAATCTTACACCTGCTGTGAGGCAGGCATCATATATTGACACATTTGCGTCGTAGAAGTGGCACAGTGAAATATTATAGATTTCACTGCATCACTTCTATGACCCTTTCTTGCGTCAGAACGCCCCCCCTGCATACATTATAGCTGGCGCATGTACAATGTGGTGCAGGGATTTACAAAGTGACGCATCTACCTAATTGCGTCACTTTGTAAATATAGTGCAACAAGGCACATTTTTTATACCGCTGGTGCGTCACAAAAAGTGACGCACCAGTGGCGTAAAAGTGACGCACAACCTCATAAATAAGGCCCTCTGTATTTTGCTCGCTATTCCGATACAGACAGCGGCCACCCATATGGAAATTTGCCTTTCCCAGTAGGGGTGTTCCAGCCAGAATTGAGTGCAGCCTCCCTTAAAATAAAAAGCAAAAAAGGCTATCTCAAACTTGTTTTTGGCTTATTGGGCCTCATGAGACAAGTGCATCTTGATACCGAAGGCACAGTAAACACAGAAACCATGTTAGAGAATGAAGGGGCTCATTTACAAGCCCAGTGCACCACTGGTGCATCACTTTTTAGGATGCACCAGCAGCGCAATGGGTTTGCCCATATTTACAAGGCCACGTCAAGTCACCCTATGTGACTGTTCATGGCATTACTCTGCGTGAAAGGGGCGTTCCATGGGTGTTGCTGTGGGTGATACCCCACAACATCCATGGAACCTGACCCATTCCCAGATATACAATGTTTTGTAAAGCTGGAATTGTGTCAGAATCCCATTCCTCCTCAGAAAAGGCATAGGAGTGGTGCAATGAGGAGAAATACTTTTATTTCTCCTCGATTTTTCCTCTTTCTATGTGTGCTGCATTTAGCAATACGCATAGAAAGTGGAAAACGCCATCAAAAATTGTTTTTACGCAGAAAAACAATCATCCCCGCAACTCAGGCACCCTTGCAACATGGCTCAAGGGTTCCTGTGTTAGTGCAAGGCTGCTGTTTGTGCACCGGTGCAGGGGAGAAGAACAGGAATGTGCCATATCTTGTAGGTACAGAACATTTCATTCCTTTTATTTTGACGCACTTCAGTGCAGCAGGAAGGGTTGCTGATCTGCAGCTCATCAAAATATAGTAAATGACGCCCGAAAACTTTAGTCGTATTCGTGAAAAAACAAAAAATAAGTGGAGGAGGCCTGAATCAATCTCCTCCACTGGTCATTTTTTTGGGCCTCATTCCATTCCAACATATGTTTGATCACTGTGTCACTTTGTTGTAGTAGTAAGTCAATTAACTTATTCTATTCATGGTTTGCTCTTCTCATATTAGTATATATTTCCTAGTGTTCTTTATGTTGTATGAACCTTGTGCTGTCCTGAGAT
The DNA here is from genome assembly GCF_964261635.1 of Lissotriton helveticus. Classification (NCBI taxonomy): domain Eukaryota; kingdom Metazoa; phylum Chordata; class Amphibia; order Caudata; family Salamandridae; genus Lissotriton; species Lissotriton helveticus. The sequence goes on from NC_136061.1 coordinate 1,219,665,804, forward strand.
GGCATGTGCTCCTCTGTCTTCTATTATATACCCATTGTATCAGGTTACAGCCTGCATGGTTGCTCAGGTCTGATGTGGAGATTCCAACGGTGTTGTTGAGCCATTGTGACTGGGGTGTTGGACATCTGCAATTTGTCATGGTGGGGGTTCTATATATAATAGAGTTCTTTAAAATATCTCTGGACTCTGTTGTTGCTTTTCAGCTGCTATTCATTGTGGGCACAAACGTGCTTAAGTTATCAAAGAGACTTTACTTGTTTCTGGGGTATGTGCTTTATTGAGTTTAGAATTACACTCTATTGCTTTCCAGTATATAAAGGAATTAGAGATGTTACCAGTGGTTCGTGCATATACCCTATTGTTGGTGGAAAAGACCTGACTGCTCTACAGTGCCACAAGTAATATTCTGCCTTGTTCTACAATTTGTTAGAGTTAGTTGATTATCTTTCATGAGTACATTTTTATTCAAACTGTTCTTATCAATTAGCAAATGCCAAATATCACACAATTTTGTTTACACAACTGAAAGGAGCCTTAGTTTCATTGTATGCCCATAAACAAGCAACTCATTGTGCGGAGTTGCAAACAGTTACCATTTTTTAGAACGTCTAGGTGAACCTAGCATGAAATGTGAAACATGGTTTGACGAGTTTAACACCTACTTAATTACTATTGATGGAAAGGCATTTGACATGGACAGAAAGAAAGCATTTTGTGGAATTTATTGGTAAAAGAATGTTTTTAGACATGTACCAAGATGGGCAGCTCCTACAGGCATAGCAGTTGGAGACATTCGATGTTGTGTAGCTGTGGCTAGGTTTTACCTTTATTCGGCATTTGAAACTGTTGAAATTAATATTTTTATTTAATAACAATTTTCTCAATACCTAAAATAGGATTATGAGTGGATGTCCATTCGGTTTCTTGATATGGCAGGTTGTAAGCGCTCCTTTAAAATAGCAAATTGGCATCTAAGGTACATTGGTTTCTGACCGAAATTTAGACTGAAATCGCGGATATTTTACTGACACCTAAAAGGAGGTGGTAACCCATTCACAAAAGCGATATTGTCCCTTTGTGCCTGCTTCTTCTTTGCAAATTGAAAAATACTGAAGAAAAGTGTTCTTCTGATTGGCATCATTTGTCCCGGGACTCCATTGCTTTTTCATTGCCATCTCATGTCAAACACTTCCACATGACCCACCTGGTCATTTCTGCTGATGCCTGAGGAAATTCTAACTGACACGCCAAATCCATTTTGCAGCCTGCATTTCTGCTCAGGAACTGTCACACACCCAACACCCCGTTCTTTGCACTTCAACTGAAAGCCACGAGACACTCACACCCTGAGTAAATTATTTGACTCCGTGATCAGGTTATTTGGACAATGGTCTGACTACTGGGCCTTGATCAGGGTAATTAGACAATGACTTGAAAGACCGGGCTTTGATCAAAGCAATTGAACAATGACTTTAAAGACTGAGCCTTGATCAAAGCCGAGTGAACAATGATTTGTGTACCAAACCTTGACCAGGTCACCATCTACAAACTTTATCTGGATCTGGTTATCAACTGCAAACACTGCCCTTATTAAACGATGAACTAGCAGGCAAAAGACTGGGATGACAAAGTATAAAAGGCTTGTAAGCTGCAGAGTGAAGCAGCAGCCTCCTGGGTTTTGTGTCTGACTAGCTTGGGACTCTGTTCCATAGCCCGGGCTATTTGAATAATTCTGGGTTCCTCCTGCAGACGAAGGCTCCTGTGTCTCCTTTTACTACGTATGAAGGGTATGGAAGATTTGGGCAGTTCGCACACCGCCCAGACCCAGGAAGTGGGTTATTACGGTTCTTCAAATAGCGCCCGAATAGGGACTCCACGAGTACAAAGGTCAGGCCCCGTGGATGTGCAGGGGTACACGGAGAGACTCCGACGGAGGTACCCTACCCAAGGGATTCTTGCAATCTGGTAAGCCAAACGACTCGCCCGCTGTTCCTCCCCACCCGGTCTGGGCCACTTGACCGCGTTCTTGTTGGAGTCCCCTAGCAAATAATTTCTGGAGCATGACACAGTCCTACATCTGCAGAAGAGAACTACCCCTGTAAGGTAAGGGTGGACTTATCACCCACCAAGTCTGTATGATTCTGTTATTGACTTTCGCAAAAGCCAAGCTGTTATTGACTTTTTCCAAAGCCGAGCAAGCGAGGTGAATTTTAAAAACCCGCTGGTGTCTGTTCTGTATGATTCTGCTGTTGTTGACTTTTGCAAAAGCCAAGCAAGCAAGGTGAGTTTTAAAACCTGCTGGTGTCTGTTATCTGTTTTTTAAGCATGCCAGTCAGTAGTAAGTTCAAGAGATTGTGTTGTAGTATGTGTACATAGGACTCCCAGCTGGAGGCGGATTGCCCGCTTCCTCCAGAAGGGACCCCATGCCATACGATGCATGTTAAACATGCTCTTCTGCCATAATGTTTTCCTCATTTTGGGTAAAATATATGAAACAAAGTGATGCGGAATTACAGTGGCCACTTTATGGCTCCTTTCATTCCCAAGTTTTCACCAACTTAGAAGAACAATTAATGAAAGAAAAATGCGCCTGTCTATGTTTGAATATGTCCGATTTTGGAGGAAAGAGAAAGAGCAGAGAGCTAGAAAGCAGAAGGCTCAAGAAAGAAAACAGGAACGTATGTCAATGGCCGACCACGCCAGAGAAAATTTACAAAATCAAATGACAAAGTCAGTAGAATTAGCCGATAGGGAGCATGGGGCCCGGGTACAAAAATGTTATCCAGCTCGTGAGGAGAAAGGAAAGGACCATATGGAAGGGGGAGAAGAAGGTGATTCTTTGCTTGATACCATGCTAGAACGCCCTCCTGCATATGCCCCAATGTACCCTGCTCTGACACCTCACACCCCGCATGTCCCCCCGCCACGGCCCACTCCTGCCCCCACTGCCCCTCTTACTGTTCTCCCTGTCACACCATCCCTCCCGATTTTTCCAATGACACAGACCACGCCCGCTAACCCTGTCCTTGCTGCGGGAATGACAACAAGTCTACATCCTCTCAACCCCTGCGGCTTTACCCCTACACGCCCTTTTCCTGCTTCCCCGTGGTCTACAATTAAGCAGGATTTATATAAATTGCTGAATTCCCCCCGACTGGCCTCCTTGCACTCTGCAGTCAGCTTTTCGTCCCTTTGAGAAAATGACCTACAGAGGCAGCAGTGTGAATGTTGGATAAATAACGGGAATATTTATGCCTTTAAAGAAATATGGTCCACCTTTTCCCAGTGTACAATTATGGAACAGAGCACCTAGGATGAATACATGTGTACCCTGGTCATGCAAAGATTTGAGAATGCGCTTATGCAGATACCCACCGGATTAATAGACCTTCGGTTGCAAATAAAAAGAGGCCATGTTCAGGGAGAGGGGGTGTTTGGCGCTATGTCTGCTTTATTGGCTTACCGTGATGTGGCCGCTTTTCCCAACACCCCTCTAGAAACAGCTATGCCAATGAGAGAGCCGGCCCCGGTCTTTGTTAACGCACTAACCGATGCCCAAAATAATGGCCGAGGGGCTGTTGAGGCACACTGGCGCAGGCTTTGGGTTCATGTTCCTTGAAAAGGTTAGAAGTAATGCAGTTAAAAGGACAATTACTAGATCCCCGGAAGATTCTGGCTGCCTTTTACAGAGAATTAGGTCAGATTATATCTGCAGGTACTCTCGTTCTTGAGGATATAGATTTACTTTTTGGTACAGTTGTCCCCACTGAAATTAGGGACGAAATTCAACATACTGACCATGAAGTGGCGTTGGGAGGTAAATGGGCTGACCTAGAGGCTATGGAAGAAGCAAGGGCAGGGGGGACTAAACCAGAAACTGCCATCCTGACTTTGCCCGGTAAAATAATGACGTTTATGAAAACACTTTTACCGGAAACTGTCATGAATTGGGATAAAATAAACGCCTGTAGGCAGCGAAAAGATGAGAATGTGGCTGACTTCTTTACCTGTTTTGAGACAGAATACAAGGGACATAGTGGTTTAGATCCCCAGACCCTAGGTTCTGGCCCTGTGTTTGTCGATAAGTTTGTCAGCAACCTGCTTCCTGAGATTTCCGCCAGGCTTAAGTAAGTTGAAAGTACGTGGTCTGCTCAAACTATGACTGGTATCTTGGCTATGGCACAATATCACGAGAATAGGGAGAATGATGAAAGAGACAAGGAGAGTAAGAAGGTTAGGGATCTTAAGACTAACGCACTTCCGCAGCAGGCTTACCCTCACCAAGGTCCAGATGCCAGTGGGAATTTAAGACCTCAACCCCAACCCCCTCAGAGCCCTCAACGTACGGGAGCCCTCCAAACAGATGAATACGGCCATTGGATAGATGAGTGTCCTGTGTTAGCTGAAAACATCCGAACAGGGATGACTCGGAGTCGCACTCCCACGGAGGGGAGGCCGACTAGGGACCATGCCCCTCCCCATCCACAGGATAAAGAACGCATGCCCAGGGATGACGCTCCCATCCGGCAGCGCCCGGACAATAGGTTTGATGGATACGAAGCAACACGCACTTATTACAATGATGATTATGATGAAGTTGATGAGACAGGGTCCTACCAAGCATAGGACAGCCAGGAAAGGGGTATTACCAGAGTGCAAATTCCAGTGGATCAAAGGAGCCCGTATGTTCAAATGTCAGTTGTGGGGAACAATCAGAATTTTCTTTTGGATTCTGGGGCCAACAGGTCTTCTTTTGCACGGCTGTCAGTCCCGGAGGCACCCCTTTCTGGCAATATGAATGTCTCCGTGGGTTTGGCAGGAACACCTGTGACCAGCACTGTCTCTGAACCCCTCCCTCTCGATATTGGCCCTGCACATGTTGACGCTCCCTTGGTCCTTACTACAGGTTGCAGTGAAAACCTGTTAGGCATGGATTTACTAAAAGCTCTCTATGCGACCATATCATGTAGTCCCCAAGGTGTATCCCTATTTCCCCCATCGCAGCTTCCTATATGTATCTGTCTGGTCCACTCCCACCAGAATTGCAGTCTTTACCTTCCACCCTCTGGGCATCATCAGACACTGATGTAGGGTGTCTCAACATATCCCCTCATTTGGTACGCATCCAGCCAGGTGTACTTCTCCCCCGCCTCCGGCAGTATTGTCTGCCTGCGGAAGGAGAAATGGCCCTTTTAACAATAATATCTGAATTAATGGAGAAGGGCGTAGTGGAGGAGACACGTGGCAATAGCTGTAACAGTCAATCAATCAATCAATCAAGTCATTTATAAAGCGCACTACTCACCCGTGGGGTCTCAAGGCGCTGGGTGGGGGGGGGGGGGGGCCGTTTACTGCTCGAACAGCCAGGTCTTGAGCTTCTTCCTGAAGGAGAGGTGGTCTTGGGTCAGGCGCAGGTCGGTCGGGAGTGAGTTCCAGGTCTTGGCAGCCAGGTAGGAGAAGGATCTTCCTCCTGTTGTCGCTCTTCGGATGCGGGGGACGGCGGCGAGGGCGTGGTTGGTTGATCTGAGGAGGCGCTTGGGAGTGTAGAAGTTGATCCGGTTGTTGAGGTAGCTCGGGCCTTGGTCGTGTAGGGCTTTGTGCGCGTGGGTGAGGAGACGGAAGGTGATTCTCTTGTTGACCGGGAGCCAGTGCAGGTCCCTCAGGTGTCCGGAGATGTGGCTGCGTCGGGGGATGTCGAGGATGAGTCTGGCCGAGGCGTTCTGGATCCGCTGGAGTCTCTTCTGGAGTTTGGCCGTGGTTCCGGCGTAGAGGGCGTTGCCGTAGTCCAGACGGCTGGTGACGAGGGCCTGGGTGACCGTCTGCCGCGTTTCGGTGGGGATCCACCGGAAGATCTTACGTAGCATGCGCAGGATGTTGAAGCAAGACGAGGAGACGGCGTTTACTTGTCTGGTCATGGAGAGGGAGGAGTCCAGGATGAAGCCCAGGTTGCGTGCGTGGTCCGTTGGTTTGGGTGCGGTGCCCAGGGCGGGGGGCCACCAGGAGTCGTCCCAGGCGGAGGGCGAGGAGCCCAGGATGAGGACCTCCGTCTTGTCCGAGTTCAGTTTCAGGCGGCTGGTCGTCATCCATTCGGCTACATCTCTCATCCCTTCGTGCAGGTTGGCTCTGGCAGTGGTGGGGTCGTTGGTCAGGGAGAGGATCAGCTGGGTGTCGTCAGCGTAGGAGATTATGTTGAGGTTGTGTTGGCGTGCGATGGCCGCGAGGGGGCTCATGTAGACGTTGAAGAGGGTGGGGCTCAGTGAGGATCCTTGAGGGACGCCGCAGATGACTTTGGTGGCCTCTGATTTGTACGGTGGTAGGCGGACTCTCTGTGTTCTTCCGTCGAGGAAGGAGGTGATCCATTCCAGTGCCTTCTCCTGGATTCCGATGTTGCCGAGGCGCTGTATTAGGGTGCGGTGGCAGACGGTGTCGAAAGCCGCGGAGAGGTCCAGGAGGATGAGGGCCGCTGTTTCTCCGTTGTCCATCAGAGTTCGAAGGTCATCGGTGGCAGCGATGAGGGCGGTCTCGGTGCTGTGGTTCGCTCGGAAGCCCGACTGTGAGGGGGTCGAGGGATCCATTCGTCTCGAGGAAGGCGGCCAGCTGTTTGTTGACGGTCTTCTCGATGACTTTGGCCGGGAACGGGAGGAGCGAGATGGGACGGTAGTTCTTGAGGTCGGTGGGGTCTGCCGTGGGTTTCTTGAGAAGAGCGCTGAGTTCGGCGTGCTTCCAGCTCTCAGGGAAGGTGGCGGTGTCGAAGGAGGTGTTGATGATGTCCCGCAGGTGGGGTGCGATGACAGCGTCGGCCTTGTTGAAGACGTGGTGAGGGCAGGGGTCAGTCAGAGATCCGGAGTGGATGGAGTTCATGGTGCGGATGGTGTCTTCGGTGCTGATCGGGGTCCAGGTGCGGAGGGTGGTGGTGGGTGGCGTCGTAGTGGTTGTGGCTTGCGTTGGTTGGTTGTTGAAGCTGTTGTGTATGTCCGTGATCTTGTTGTGGAAGTGGGACGCGAGGGAGTTGCAGAGGTCTTGCGACGGGTTGATGTCATTGTTTCCGGCGTTGGGGTTGGAGAGCTCTTTCACGATGTTGAAGAGTTCCTTGCAGTTGTGGGCGTTGTTGTCCAGTCGATCCTTGTATGTATTTTTCTTGGTGGCGCGGATCAGTTGGTGGTGTTTCCGGGTGGCGACCTTGAGGGTGGTCATGTTGTCCGTTGTTGGTTCTCTTCTCCAGGCTTTCTCGAGGACTCGACAGTTCTTCTTGGAGCTCTTGAGTTCGTCGGTGAACCATGGTGTTTTTCTGCTGCCGGGTCTGCTGGGTGGGGTTCTCAGAGGGGCGAGTTCGTCCGCGCAGTCGTTGATCCACTTCGTGAGGTTGTCGGCGGCCTGGCTGGGGTTCGCTGAGTTGGCGGGAGGGTGCTGGCTCAGGGAGGCGGTGAGCTGGTCGGCTGTGATCTTGTTCCAGCTTCTTCGGGCAACCTGTTGCTGGTGGTGGTGGATCGTCGTTCTTCTGAAGGTGAAGTGGACGCAGCTGTGGTCCGTCCAGTGGAGTCCTGTTGCGTGGCTGAAGGTGACGTCTTTGCTGGATGAGAAGACGGCGTCGAGTGTGTGTCCGGCGAGGTGGGTGGGGGTGGTCACCAGTTGCTTGAGTCCGAGGTTGGCGAGGTTGTCGAGCAGGCTGATGGTGTTGCGGTCGTTTTTGTTCTCCAGGTGGAAGTTGAGGTCCCCCAGGAGGATGTAGTCGGCGGAGGGGAGAGCGTGTGGGCTGAAGAAGTCGGCGATGTCCTCGCTGAATCGTGTGCGTGGTCCCGGGGGTCGGTAGATCAGGGTGCCTCTGAGGGTGGTGTTCGGGTTGGTGTGGATCTGGAAATGCAGGTGTTCGGCGCTGGTCAGGGTGTCGTCGGTGTTGGTCGTGATGCGGATGGTGTCTCTGTGGATGATGGCGACAGACCCATTATTCCCGTTCTTAAAAAGACCAATGGAGATGCTCTCTCCCCTAAAATATACAGATTTGTAATTGGCCTTAGAGCCCTTAACAAAATAACAATCTCCCAATATCCTGTTGTCCCCGACATTACAGCCCTCTTAACGGTGGTCCCTTCTGATGCAACGAACTTCTCTGTTATAGACCTGAAGAATGCTTTTTCAGCATTCTTATACATCCTGACAGAAGACTTTTTTTGGTTTCTCCCTTGGTGGGCGGAGCTTTAGATTCTGCTGCGTCCCTCAAGATTTCACAGAGAGCCCCAGTATCTATAGTCAAGCCCTAAAAAGTCAACTAGATTCCTTGGAACTCCCTGATAATTCCACACTATTACAATATGTAGATGACCTCATTGCTGCAAATTCTGCCCCAGCATGTAAAGAAGCTACTCTCTGTTTGTTATGCCACCTTGCCCTCCATAATCACAAAGTCTCTTTGAAAAAGCTTCAGTTTTGTCAAGAGAAGGTGACCTATTTAGGTCAACTCCTCTCGAAGGAGGGTAGGCAGCTCACCGCTGATCGTGTAGCCATTATCAATGCTATGACGGTCCCACGAACACAGAAGCAGGTGCGAGCCTTCATAGGCCGAACATCATACTGTAGACAGTGGATTTTCAATTTTTCGGCCATGGTCAAACCTCTTCTTGCCCTCACCACCAAAGACATATCAGACAGTTCCTTTCCATGGACTAGAGAGCATGCACAAGCCTTCCAAGATTTAAAAAAGGCTCTGTGTACTGCTCCAGTCATCACTACTCCTGATTATAACAAACAATTTTTTCTTTTTGTACATGAGACAGACGGCTGTGCATGCGCTGTCTTGACCCAGATGTTCGGAGGTCACCATCGGCCATGTGCCTATTTTTCAGCCACCTTAGATCCTGTTGCATGGGCTCTCCCAGGATGCTTACGGGTGACCGCTGCGGCCGCCCTCATGGTCCGTCAGAGTGCGGGATCGCCATGAACTCCCCCATGACTCTGATGGTCCCCCATTCTGTGGATACCCTCCTTAATACCACCAAGACACAGTACCTCACTACCGCACGACTCACAGGATATGAACTGACACACTTTGCCAGCCACATTAACATCAAAAGATGCACTGTACTAAACCCCGCCACATAACTCCCACTGGATACTCAGGATGCCCGCTTAGACCCACATGACTGCATATTAAGGACAGAGGAGGAGACCAAGGGACGGCTTGACTTACAGGACACCCCGATAGCAGAACCAGAAAGTACACTGTATGTAGACGGATCATGTCTCAGAGGGCCAGATGGTAACACCTCAGCTGCCTACGCTCTCGCGACATTAGGGCGAGTAGTAGAAACAGCTCAGATTCCGCAGTGCTCTGCTCAAGCAGCAGAATTAGTGGCCCTCACTAGATATTGTGAGTTAAGCAAAGGGATGACTGTAAATATTTATACTGACAGACAATATTCCTTCAGGGTGGCCCACAACTTCGGGAGGTTGTGGAAAGAAAGGAATTTCCTTACGTCCCATGGGACCAAAATTTAACATGGCCCCCTAATTCACCGACTGTTAGACTCCCTGACACTCCCCAGAAAGGTGGGCATTATAAAATGTAAGGCCCATAAGAAAATTACAGATGATGTTGGGAAAGGCAATGCCTTGGCTGACCAGACGGCCAGACAAACAGCTCTTAGAAAAAGGGAAGGAATGTATGTGGGAGGTCCCGCTAGGTGGGTGGCAGATGAGGGCATGGTTGAAAACACACTACAGAGTGTGATTGATATTCAGTCCCATACTACTCCTGAGGAACTAAGGGTGTGGAAGGAGCAATTAGCAAAGGAGGGAATTGATGGTTGTTGGGTCCGTACGACTATGGAAAGACAATGGATGTTACCTGACAGTCACGTGCCATCAGTAGTTACGATGGCCCATGGTCCTGCTCACATCAGTGTAAAAGGGATATGTAAACTGTTGGATCCTACATGGTACAACTCTAAGATACCAGCATATGCTGACAAACTGGCTAAAACATGCACAATTTGCCTAATGTAGAACCCAGGAAAAGGCACAGTTACTCCTAAGGGAGGATTCTCTCCTCTTACCTTCCCTTTTGAAGTTCTCCAAATGGATTACATCCAGATGGACCGATGTAACAATTTGAAATATGTCCTAGTGGTGGTCTGTACATTCAGCCGATGGGTGAAGGCCTACCCCGTCAAAGACTGCACTGCTATCACTACCGCCAAAGTACTATTAAAAGAGTACCTCCCACGATTTGGTTTGCCCCGCTTGGTCTGGAGTGACAATGGGACACACTTTATGGAATATGTCTGTACAGCAAAATTTCATGCAGCTAACCACCCCCAGTCTGCAGGTCTAGTGGAGGTGTACAATGGCATCCTAAAAACTAAAATGGCCAAAATAGTAGCTGAGATAGGTGTCACTTGGGTTGATGGTCTGCCCTTAGCCCTACTGTCCACAAGAACAACAGCCCACACCAGAATCGGCCTGTCTCCCCATGAAATTGTGTTCGGGAGGCCTGCCAATGTATGGGGTGTCCCGCGGCCTAAGAAGCTGTCTGACGTTGAATACCCTGTATTAACTGATTATCTGTACAGTCTAACTATTACCTTTCGTACTCTTTATCACCAGGTGCATGAGGCCATACCTGACAAAAGCGAGGGCCCAGGACATGTTATCCAACCTTGGGACTGGGTCTTGGTGAAAAATGTTCACCGGTCTAAGGCCTCGAACCCCGCTGGACACAACCCCAACAGATGTTACTGGCCACCCGCACCGCCGTGAAAGTAGAAGGTCGGAAGAATTGGGTGCATTCATCACACTGCAGGCGTGTGCCTCTGCCCCTCCCCTATGATCAGTGGGCGACGGAAGGACTAGGAGACTCAGAAACAGAAACAGTTCCGACGTTTGTCCCATTCAGCGATGCCAGACTGCATTCTACATCTACGGAAGCAGAGAGTGACAGCATACTGAAAGGAAGGGTGGAAACCTCCCTTAACTCTGCTCAACACCAAGAACAATTGTTTCCCGACCATACTGTCCCTACTTCCGACCTATACAACTTGCGCCCCCGAGGGAAGGCTTGCCCTTGACTTCGCCAAGTACCTATAGACTGTAAGGCTCTGATCTTCCCCGGCTGAGAGTAGTGCTGGTGTGTCAGGCTAAGGTAAGTCATAAGGGCCCTTGGCACCTGTGCTCAGTGAAGCAACCACCAATCGCAGACAGCCACTAGAGGTCCCTGGCTTAGCACAATGGCCACCGTCCAAAACACCCGAATCCATAAACAAGGTGTCAGCCTCCGACATCGTAAATGCTTCATGGTAACCGTGGTGACACTGTTTGTCTCCTTCATCCTGTCTATCCTTGGTTGGCTGTTACTAATCTACCATCCTGTTACCTCACCAACTCCTACAGAACACCAGTATTACACGTTACCAGCCCATGAATTACCCCGCCGTGCAGAATTCTTGAACAACACCTTCATCCAAATGTTGCATCATCACCAGCTGATCATGAACACTTCCAACTGCTGGGTGTGTGGACTGGTGCCGCATTCCATGATACATCCTGTCCCATTCTTTCCCTACCCCTTTTCCATCTTTGGGTTTTGTCTTGCATGGTGGATGTTGATGCAGGAGGACTACACTGTCAATGGTACTGCCAATTCTGCCCTTGGAACCTTTCGGGATGACTTCTGGCGGAACAGATCCGGCCATGCCAATGCTCCTTTTTGCCCGACCAGCTCATCCACAACGCTACTACCATCAGATGAACTCGGTGAGATGGTAGTATTCAACTCAACTAATCGACAAACATTTTCCAGATTCCACACAAGAAGGATACTGCTTGATGAACGAGACACTGTGAATGTCATAAATGTGCAAGGCCGGGTCTGCATTCATGGCCTAGGGACTAAGAAAGTTGGTACCAGTATGTGTGAGATCACAAAAACTTTAAACTCTACATCTCCTCCGAAGCTGGTAGCATCCCCCATCACCTATTTCATCTGTGGCACTGCCGCCTACACTTGGCTCCCCCGTAACTGGTCTGGTACCTGCTATCTGGCCTTCCTCCTTCCACCAACGTATTCTACCCATGGAGGTTATCCACTGTCAATGAAGGGCGCTCTGCGCCGCTCACGTAGGGTCGTCATATCAGCCAAGGATACAGCAGGCCAGGAAACTGGGGACTTCTTTAAAGGTTTCCTTCCTTTCTGGGGCCCCATGGACCTGTACGAGGACTGACCAGGGTCCTTGAAGCCACTATCACAGTAGCAGCTGGTGCCCTCTCCAACATCACTGCAGAGCTACAGGCGGACCACCTCATAACGCTCCAGAACAGAATGGTCCTAGACGTCATCCTTGCTGATCGTGGTTGTGTGTGTAAATTGATCGGCTCCAGCTGCTACGTGTACATCCCAGACAAGGCACCTACAGTGTACGATGCCATCCAACGTCTGCATCGCCTTTCTTCCGAAATTCATCTGGATGAAGGCAACTGGTCCCTCACAGGCTGGATCTGGGGCCTCCTTTCCCAGTCGGGATGGAAGATCCTCATCTTCCTTGCCTTGAGAGTAACTGTCCTGGTCATCTGCTGTTTGTGCTTTCAGTGCCTGCCAGTGCTCTGTACAATGTGTGTCCAGACCATCAAGACTCTACCCTCTAACATTCACAACACCAATATGATGATAATGCTCCAACAAGAAACGGATGGCCTTATGAACACTGACATTTCTTAAAGTATTTGCCACTCAATGGCAAAAGGAGGGTCTGAGGAAAAGTGTTCTTCTGATCGGCATCATTTGTACCGGGACTCCATCGCTTTTTCATTGCCATCTAGTGTGAAACACTTCCACACGACCCACGTGGTCGTTTCTGCTGATGCCTGAGGAAATTCTAAATGACACGACAAAAACCATCTTGCAGCCTGCATTTCTGCCCAGGAACTGTCGTACACCCAAGCTCCCCTGTTCTTTGCATTTCAACTGAAAGCCACGAGACACTCACACCCTGAGTAAATGATTTGTTTTCCATCTCCTGCTCCCAGCCTGGTGAACATCCTTGACACTGTGATCAGGTTATCTGGACAATGGTCTGACTGCTGGGCCTTGATCAGGGTGATTAGACAATGACTTGAAAGACCGGGTTTTGATCAAGGCAATTGAACAATGACCTGAAAGACTGAGCCTTGATCAAAGCTGAGTGAACAATGATTTGTCTACCAAACCTTGACCAGGTCACCATCTACAAACGTCGTCCGGATCTGGTTATCAACTGCAAACACTGCCCTGATTAAACAATGAACTAACAGCCAAAAGACTGGGATAAAAAGTATAAAAGGCTTGTAAGCTGCAGAGTGAAGCAGTAGCCTCCTGGGTTTTGTCTCTGACTAGCTTGGGACTCTGTTCCATAGCCCGGGCTATTTGAATACATCTGGGTTCCTCCTGCAGACGAAGGCTCCTGTGTCTCTTTTACTACGTATGAAGGGTATGGAAGATTTGGGCGGTTCCCCTGCCGCCGAGACCCAGTAAGTGGGTTATTACGGTTCTGCAGTACCTTAGTTGAAGAGGAGGCGGTTCCATGCCTCGTTTAATAAAAGGAAAAATATAAAGTTTTCTTCTTAAATGCCGTCCCATTTCATTTAAGGAAAACGGGGCAGCATTTAAAACATGTCTGCTTCATTAAAAAAGCAATCATAGACATTTTGGTCTGCTGACTGCAGCAGGCCACCATTTCTGTGATGGACCTTAATCATAGTGATTCAGAATTTTCAACCTACCACATTAATATGCATGAGATATGCCAGATCCCAACACAATACTCCTTACATTTTTAAGAACTGACGTATTAGTAAATAGGTCAATTCTTAAAAATCATTACTGGTTGCAAAAATACTGATTAAAAAAACAACCACTATTTTGCGATGAGATATTAGAACATATGGCCTATATTTATGCAACAACACCAGTTATAAACATCAACTTCCAAATGAGCCAACTGAATCTTATGTTAGAGTTTTATGAGTTTTGGCTTCTCAATAAGAGTTTGATGATACTATTGGTTTAGATACCAGATATCGAATTATGGTACACAGGTACAATAAAATGATTCAGGAAAAGTTGATGAGGGACAGTAGTCCTTCTCTCCAGGAGACTATTGACCCTGTCACAAGTGTGGCAGTAGCCATACACCCTGCCAAGGAAACACTTGACAATAAAGAGACGATTGGTCAGTGAGGTTTGCTTACTGTGAAGCAAAGCATTAATGGACAAAGGTGATGATGAACCTAAGGTTAGAGACAGACATGTTAGCCTGGCTTTGAATACGTACATGTGTTGTCACTGTGGTTCTAAGTGACAGGGAGGAAATTTCACAAACTGTCCTGCCATTGTAAACTATGGGCTTGCATGTAAAAAATCTTGTCAATTTGCCAGTGTATATAGTAGCTCTAGTTCCAACAAAAGTATTAAGAGTATTAATCTCATGCAGCAAGGTGACAAATGTAATCCTGATGTAATCTGGTGTTAAGTATTGAAGAGTTCCAGCAACAAGAAGTTCATGTTCTTCAGCAAAAGTTGTATGGTGTTAATGAGGAAACTTATACACCATCAGTTAAATTTTTCTTGGTGGCATTTGCACAGAAGGTTTGGCTCACTCTTGTTCTCATTTTACCATTATTCATTCATATCTTACATTCAATTCAAGGAAAGAAAAATTAGAGTAAGGTGTGTGAGTGGCTACTTAGTGGGATGGATTCACTGAGATAATCTGGTGTTAACACTAAGGGGGTCATTATGATGGTGTGCAGATCAACACCGCCTGACCGGCGGTGGCGATCAGCACGCCATAACTCCCCGCTCGACCGCCATTTACCCCCACCATATTACCATGATGGGGGGGTACCGCGGTGGACGGAAAGAACGCCCGCCGCTTTTCCGCCGGCAGGCAATCATCACGATTATGTGGTAAAGATTACTTATTTTTCTAAACTGGTGTGGTGTCCATTTGTTGTGTTTTCACTCTATTACTGTAGGTGTACACAAATGCTGTACACACCGCCTTGGGGATAAGCCTGTCTGCTTTTGCCAAGCTACCAAGGGGGTGAGCCGGCTTTATTTTAGGACTGTATCCTCCTTTCCCTGACTAGAAGCAAGGGTCCCTATTTGGGCAAAGGTTCAAGCCATTGCCAACTAGAGACCACCATTTCTAACAGGTACCATTACATCAGCAGAAAGGTTAGCAAGCTTCAAGCTCTGTCACTTCATCCTCTGTAGACTTGCTGTTTCCCTGACAACTGGTTCTTCAGATTTGTGCCTCTTTTCTGCTGAAGGTTGACATCCCATTTCATGCTGGCCAGAGCATCTGTCTGCCTGATTTTTATGCGCCACCTCTTCCTTCAAAGGAAGAGGAGCGACTCTATTGCTTGGACTCGAAGAGAGCTCTCTCTTTCTATCTTGGTTGAACTGAAGACCATCGGGTGGATGATCAACTCTGCAACTGGTCTACAGGAGGAAAGAAAGGCACAGCTGTGCAAAAGCGACCCATCTCTCAACGGATTGTACTCTGCATCAAGATCTGCTACGCATTAGCCAAGAAGCAGTCTCCTGAAGGCTTGAAGGACCATTTCACCAGGTCCAAGTGTGCTACTACTTTGTTAGCATGTGGGGTACGTCAAGGAATCTGCTGAGGTGTACGTTAGTATCACTTAACATGTTCATGAAGCACTACTGCATGGACAGGCAGGTCCATAGAGATGACCATTTTGCCTGTTCAGCCAGCCAGGATTTTCTGGTTTAACCCAGTTCACAGACTCACCTCCAGAGACTATTGCATGGGTATCTGTTCTACTGTGAGGAATCTGAGGTTAGAAGTCTCTATCAAAAGAGCAGGTTACTTAACTTTAATGATGCCTTCTCTGGTAGAGACTCTATCTAACCTCAGATTCCTCACAGACTCTGCCATCATCCCTGCACTGTTAACTGGGATCTTAACCCTAAGGTCCAATTAGATACTACACACTGGTCAAAACATTGTTTTTCTTTGTGGCTCTGCATTTTTGCCATGGAAGTATTCATAAAAAACGTATTTCAGTGGGCCGAGGTGGCGCTTATATGGGCATTGCAACATCACTTCCGATGTGGATGATGCTGACGCACAGCCAATCAACACCACCAACCGATGCACCGAGGTACTGCTCAAGATTTTCCGTACCCAGTCGGATGCCTGGTCAAGAGCAACATTCCAATGTGTTTTTCATTTCACAGATGTTGCTGTTAACAAAGGTCTCTGGGAGCCTGATGGAATTTAAACCCCCGTTGTGACCCGTGAGGCATTTGTTTTTACAAATAAGAACATTCTGCCCTCTAGGAGTGGCATGTTCTAATAGCCTTAGAGCCCTCCGTGGCAGGCTCTCCTGGCCATTAAAGGTCTGCTCCATTAATAAAGGGTCTTGCGTTTGGCTCAGGCCTTTAGCGCTAAAGCAGGCCTTCAATGACTGGTAGAGCCTGCTACGTCAGGCTCTAAGCCTATAATGTCAGGTTCCAAATGTGTACAGCAAAATGCTTCTGCCAGTAACTATAGTCTCACTTTATGGTATTTGACGGGGCCAGGGGTAAAAGGGTAGAATTTTCTGTTTTACTTTGAAGTATGCATGCAAATTGTAGAGGTCGACTAGTTGCAAAGTTTAGCATGTGAGGGATTTATAAGGGTGTTGTCTTGCCAACAACAGACATTTTGAGTGCATACAAGAGCTTGAGGGCTACCTGGGATGTTGAGAGATCTGTGCAGATCACTTGTAGGATTTGTGCTTGACAGCGGGGTCATTTGAAGTCTGTACTGAGCGGGTTTTATCAGACTCTGTGGGGCAAGTCTAGGGCTATATGCTGGTAATTGATTGTTTGAGAAGAGAATCAAAGCACTGAGGTAGTGAGAGCAAGGAAATGGAATAAAGTACACAACTACTAGACACATCACAAAGAACACTGGGAATCCTAAACAGAGTTATATATAGAAAACCTAGAATTAATTCGATTGACTTGAAGCTATCTCCCCCTTTAAACAACAAAGGAAAAAACACCATAAAGGTGATGTTAACCATAATCATTAACATGTTTTAGATACACAAGAAGTAGGACATGATGTTCCTAGTCTAAGTCACCTATTTTGCCAACCTAGCGGTGCCGGGACAGGCCGCCAGTGGTTCGGCGGTCCCGCACCGCCAATTAGGATGTGACCGTCACCCCAGCGGTCACATTCCACATCTTTGACATTTTAGCGGATGATGCTGTAAGCAACACTCGCCGCAATGCCAAAGAGGCATGTTGTGCTTTACCATGCACAATGTGACAGGCACCATGCGGTGCCTGCCACCTTGTGCATGGCAATGAAGGGGGGTACCATAGGTAACCCCAGTGCAGCCACTCCCCCAACTGGCCCCCACAGTCATTCTCCAGGGCGTTGTTCAACCGTGAAGTACATCCCCTGTAGGGAAATTGACCACCTCAACAGCTTTGAATTCTCACCCCTCATCTGCATCAACCATCTGAGGGGCCTGTGGTTGGTCTGAACCCAGAAGTGAGTCCAAAACAATGGTCTCAACTCCTTCAGTGCCCAGACCACAGCAAGTGCCAAACGCTCAATTGCACTCCAATTCTGTTTCTGTGGAAGTAACCTCCTACTGATGAAGGCTACAGGTTGGTCTAGGCCCTCCTCATTTATCTGTGAAAGAACAGCCTCTACACCATGCTCTGAATTTCTGTCTGCTCAATGAATTCTTTAGATAAGTTGGGCACCTAAATCACGGGTGCCGTGCACATGGCAGACTTCAGGGCATCAAAAGCCTTCTGACAGGTGTCAGTCCATTTCACTCTCTTGGGCTGCTTCTTGTAAGTCAGCTCTGTCAAGGACGCAACAATGCTGCCATACCCCTTGACAAACCTCCTGTAGTACTCTGTGAGTCATAAATAGGCTTTCACCTCTGTCTGGGTCTTGTAGGGGTTCCCAAGCCAGGATAGTATCAATCTTGGGCTGTAGTGGAGCCACCTGGCCGCTCCCAACTTGGTGTCCCAAGTACACCACTGAACCCTGCCCGATTTTGCACTTACTCGCCTTGATCATGGAGGTGGCTCTGATGTTCTTCCCAACTGTTGCTGAACACTGTGATGTCATTCAGGTAGGCGGCACTGAAATCCTCCAGTCCAGCCAACACCTGGTTCACCAACCTCTGACAGGTGGCAGGGGCATTCTTCATCCCAAAGGGCATAGCCCGAAATTGGTAGTGCCCATCTGGTGTGGAGAATGCTGACCTCTCCTTTGTCCTATCAGTTAAGGCGATCTGCCAGTACCCAGACGTTAAATCAAACGTGCTGAGGTACCGGCCAGCCCCTAACTGATCAATGAGCTCATCAGCTCTGGGGATGGGGTGCACGTCAATCCTGATGACTGAATTGAGTCCTCAGTAGTCCACACAGAACTGGAGTTCTGGCGTGGCACCCGGTGCGGCAGCCTTTGGGACCAAAACCACTGGGCTGGCCCAAGGACTGTTGGAGGACTCAATCACCCCTAATGCAAACATCTTGGAGACCTCCTCCTTGATGCAAGCTCTCGCCCTATCGTTCACTCTGTAAGTGTTGTGCTTTACAGGAGGACTGTCCCCAATATCCACATCATGGATGCACCAATAAGTGACACTAGGAGTCAGGAAGAACAGATCAGGAAACTGTCCAAACAGTTGGCGACAGTCATCCTGCTGCTCAGGGGTCATGGAGGTAGAGGTTTACACCCTCAGCTGACCCCTCTTGCTCTGTTGCAGACAGGTGGTCAGGAAGAGGCTTAGTCTCCTCTTCCATTCCATCATCTGTTGCTAGGAGCATGCCCACTTTGGACCTCTCTAAGTGGGGCTTCAGGCGGTTTATATGTAGGAAAGCGCAAGTCCACCAAGTAGGTGACATCACTCTTGTGCTCCACCACCTCAAATGGTCCGGTCCACTTATCCTGGAGCACACAAGGCTCCATGGGGGCCATGACCCACACTTTATGATCAGGCTAAAACTCGATCAGAGTGGCATTCTGATCATACCACCGTTTCATCTCTTCCTGACTGGCTTCTAGATTTGACTGAGCGAGTTGTCTGAAACACCGGGCTTGGTTTCTGAAGGTCAGGTTGTAGCTATATACATCCTGGGGAGGTTTACTGGGAAATTTCTCACAGCCTTCTTTTTCCAAACTCAGGGATCCTCTTACAGGGTGACCATACAGCAGTTCAAAGGGGCTGAACCCTAAGCACTTCCTTGGCACCGCTCTGTAAGCAAACAGAAGGCATGGCAAGAGGATGCCCCACTTATGCCTCATAGGTTTCTCAAGATCCATAATCATGCCTTTTAGTTTAGCCCATTTCCTTGGGGGTGCAAAGCGTGGTAAACGTGTAGGCTATACCACACTCCTGCCACAGGGACTTCATATACTTGGAAATGAATCTGGTACCTCGATCTGACAGCCCCTCTCTGGGGAACCCCACACAAGAGAAAATCCCGATCAACGCACGTCCCACCCCGGGGGCTGTCAAAGTCCGTAGGGGGATGGCTACCGGGTGGCATGGTCCACCAAGACCAGGATGAACCTGTTGCCCATGGCTGTCTTGGGATCCAGAGGCACCACAATGTCAATGCCCACCCTTTCAAAGGGGGTGCTGACCACAGGGAAAGGTTGGAGAGTAGCCTTGTGCTTCCTCCCACTCTTATCACTTGACTGGCAAGTCTGACAGGTCCTGCAATGAGTATCTGAACTCTTGCACATTTGGGCCAATAAAAGTGTGTGACAAGTCTTTCAAACGTCTTGTAACGCCCCAAATGTCCTGCTAAAGGTACATCATGAGAGAACCCAGTAGGAAGACTCTGAAGCGATGGGGTACCACCAGCATACGGGATGACCCAGGCTCAGCAACCATAGGCTCGCTATACAGGAGACCATTATCCCAGTAGATCCAATGTGATCCAGACTGATCACCTGCTGCCTGGTTTGTGGCCTGTTGCTGCAAACCCACAAGAGAAGGGCACTTCTTCTAATCCTCACAGAACTCTTCCCTTGAGGGTCCTCATTCCTGCTGCCAATGCGTCAGCTCAGGCAGGTCCCCCAGTTCAGCTCCCTGTTCCCCTGTAGGTTCCAGGGCATCCCCTCAAGGTCTGCCTCTTCCTAGACCATTAGAATTTCAGGGGCTGGTTTCCCATGCCCCCTGCCTCTTCTCTTTAAGGTAGGCACCTGGGCCTCTCTTTCAAGCTCCAGGTCCTCTTGAACACCCTTACTGGCTGCCATGGACTGAGTGGTCACACACAACCACTCAGGCAGACCCAACATCTCTAGATAAGCCCTTTGCTCCACCTTAGCCAAAGGGGAGCTTTCCAAATCACTGTCTAGCAGACAGTCAACAGGCATGGCTGGCCTCACAGCTACTTGAAAGGTACCTGAGACCCCCCCCCCCCCCCCACTCAAAGGGAACCTGGCCACATTACAGTGGCTCTCTGAGTTGTTAGTGGCAACTACAGGGTAAATGCATGGGGGATCACCTGCTCTTCAGATACCAGCCAACATCTGACGCCTGTCACACTGGCTCCGGTGACTCTCAGAGCCTCCACCCTTTGGACATTGATGGTCACCCACTGCCTGTATTTTGTAGTGTTATCAGGCAGCTGTGTTCTAGGGACCATCTCACTGTCTCCTAAACAGACTTGGGACATCTTGGCAGAACCCCACCCACCTTGGGCACCCATCTCCTCTCCCAGGGCTACACTTGCCATCTTCCGGGGGGTGCACCAGAGGGTGCTGTATTCGCTTTCATGGGACACTTAGGATTCCAGAAGCAGTGACCCACTTGACCACAATTATAACATTTCCTGGGCCCCTTCTGAACAGGCTTATCTGTTAGGCCCCTGACTTCTTCTCAGTGGGAGGCTGGGAACCCTTCCCCTGGGGATTACTTTGGGGCCCTTTCTGGAACTCCCTCTTTATACCCTTGTCTCCCTCACTATTCTGCTGGGGACCCTGCCCATCTTTGGTGAAGTCTCCCACATGACCCTTGTGGACCAGGGTCCTAACCCAGCAGTCCGCCTCCTTTGCAAGCTTCCTTGGGATAGTCAGCTTACTATCAGTAAGGTGCCTGCGTAGCTCTGGAAAACAATTACTAGACAAGTGCTTCCAAACAATCAAATCATAGAACACTTCAAAATAATTCACTTTGCTACCCTTCACCCAACCATCCATATTCCACCCAAGTACTTGACTCCAGTTTCTTACAATTCCTAAACCTTTGTCTATAAAGCTCCGGGGGCAACCCATACCTGGTCATTAATGCTTCCTTCATATGGACATAGGACGTCTGCTCCTCAGAGGGCAAGTCTAACAAGGTATCCTGCCCATCACTGAGAAACCCCCCCTACAACCCCGCTCCCCAATCCTTCTCAGGGACCTGGTGGTAGGTCATATCTACTTCATAGGCCTTAAACCATTGCCCAATATCTTCATGTTTATGGAACTCCTTAATGACATCTTTGGGAAAAAACACTAACATTTCAGCAGGCGTGGATGGTGTGCTGCCACCAGAGGGACTAGTCTCTAAACTTTTTGCTTTCAGATCCCACTCCCTCAACCCTCTCTCTTGCTCTAAAAGCATCTTTTTCTCTTCTAGGGCTACATTTTCTCTCTGAAATGCCAACTCCTTATCCTCCCTCCCAGCTTGAGCTTTTTGAGCTCCAATGCATGCATCCAGGTTCTCTCCCTGTCCTCCAGCTCTTCTGGAGACAGGCCCTTAAAAGAAACACTGCTGCCCGCCCTGGAAGGTGCTTACTCCCCAGTCATACCCAATGGCCCCTCCGGCTGCCCATCCACATTCAATCCCTCCATTCTAGGTTCTTCAGGGTGCTCACTGGCTTCCCTAGATTCCAACCAGGTCCTCTGCACCCTTTGGTATTCCTCTTTCTTGGTGAGACCTCTCCTGGAGATTTTGAATTGCTTAAAAACAGCTTTAAGGTGTGGCATGGTGTAGGTATCAATCCTCTCTTCTTCAAAATCTAAATCCATAAATGCAGTGGATGCTGGCTTACTCATTGTAAGTATTGGAAGTTCTCAGAAAATAGTCCCAGAAGAATTCTACCAAAATGTATGTGGTCACGTTATCGTCTGTACTCACTAGTAGTGTACACGAAAGACTGTATATGAATCATAAATGCAAGTCCAATTCCTCACCACTGACCACCAATGTTAGAGATGGGAGTCTCTAGTTGGCAATGGCTTGCACCTTTGTCCAAATAGGGACCCTTGCTTCTAGTCAGGGAAAGGGGGATACAGTCCAAAAATAACCCCTGCTCACCCCCTTGGTAGCTTGGCACAAGCAGACAGGTTTATCTCAGAGAGAGTGTGTAAAGCATTTGTGAACACATACAGTAATACAGTGAAAACACTACAAATGGGCACCACACCAGTTTAGAAAAGCAAGTAATCTTTACCAGACTAAACGACAAAAATCCACAATACAGTAATCAAAAGTAAGACTTTAAAATGGTAGAAATAGCTTAATTCAATGTAGATGAAAATGCAACACTTTACTCTCAAAGTACCTTCCATGCATCACGCAATACAAACAAAAGGGTCGCAGGGAAGGTGATGCGTTGGTTCCTTACTGTAGCGCAGGGGAGGTGATGCGTCGGTTCCTTACCAGAGAGGAGGTGATGCATCGGTTTCTTACTGTATTCATGTTACGATGCAACAAGTTGGCGCCCCTATGCGATGTGACAATATGGCGTCTTTGATGCGATGCGACAACGTGGATGCAATGCATGCACGCCTGCCAGTTGTGTGGCGAAATCAAACTTTGGGGCCGCGACAGGCCCTGCGTCACGCTTCTCCGGTGATGCGATGGCGACCTCTGTGGCGGCGGCATGCTTCTCCGGTGATGCAACACACTTTGTCTGCGATGCGACGGTGAACAGCTACGGCGGCGGCACGCTTCTTTGGGGATGTGACGGCAACTGCTGCAGCAGCAACATGCTTCTCCTCATTGTGTCACGCTTCCCGCTCCCAGCGACACGCAATCTCTCAGAGGGCCCAAGCAACCGCAGGCACCTCACTGCAGGTAGAATTTCCCAGCAAGGGAATTCAGGGTGAGTTGATGGTGAAGTCTTTGTGTCCCTGAGACTTCAGAACAGGAGGCAAGCTCAGCTTCAAGCCCTTGGAGATCTTTCTCAAGATGGTGAAAGTACACACAAAGTTCCTTTTCTCCATTCTTTGGCAATAAGTAACCACTGAAGGCCAACACCAAACAGTCACCAGCGCAGGGGCAGTCTCCTCCTTCAGCTTCCTTGGTTTCTTTCCTCAGCAAAGGTTTGTCTTGATTCCCAGAAGTGATCTAAAGTTCTGGGGTCTGGGCCCCAATATTTATACTGCAAAATCCTTTGTTCTCTGAAGGCAAAGAGTGTCTGTACCAAGCCAAAACCAGTTCTGTCCTCCTTGATGCAGCTTCCTGGCAGGAGGCGGAGACAGCATTGTTTGAGAGCAGACCTGGCCCAGGTAGCTGAAAGGAAATCTCCTCCCCCTACTCTCTATTCTATGAGGGCTTTGGTTACTGAAAGGAAATCTCTGCCCACTACTCTCTATTCTTTGAGGGCTCAGGTCAGTGGAGGGAAATCTCCCTGTACTCTCTATTCAATGCAGGTCCTATTCAGCCAAGCCTCGACCCATCAGACTGCTGGAGCCAAGGCCCTCTCCATCCCCCTGTCACTCACAAACTAGACATGGAATATACAAACCCAGCAGAGACATACTGGATGGTAAGGCAAGAAAATACCTACTTTCTAAAAGTGGTATTTTCAAACACAGAATGTAAAAATCACACTTACTAAAACATGTATTTTAACAATCTGAGTTCAGGCATACTACACTCAAATTTCTTCCTTGTTCCCTGGATCGGTTAGGATTATAAGATGTTATAATCAAACTGCCCAGTCTGGCCTACGGAACAGGTAGCCTTGCAATAGTGAAAAACGAAATTGGCTGTAATTCACAATCAAGACATGCCACACACATCAGGTAATGTCCCACCTTTTACATACAATGCACCCTGCCCATTGGGGGTACCTTGGGCCTTCCTTAGGTGTGACTAACATCTAGAAAAGGGAAGGTTTAGGTACTGGCAAGTGTGTGCATTTGCCAAGTCGACATGGCAGTCCCAGACTGCACACAGGCTCTGCAATGGCAGGCCTGAGTCATATTTTACAACTTGCATCTGTGGGTGGTACAACCAGTGCTGCAATCCCACCAGCAGCATTTGATTTACAGGCCCTGGGCACACATGGTGCAAGTAAATCAAATAGCCAATCATGGAATCACTAATCCATTACAACAATTTACAACAGGGAGCACTTGCACTTTGGCACTGAATAGCAGTGAAAAAGTGCCCTAAGCATCTAGACTAGCAAACACATAGCAAAAACACAGGAGGCAACAGCAAAAAAGGGAATAAAGACCCACGCCAATGGTGCCAGGTCTAACAGCACCAGTAAGACCGCTTTCAGAGTCAAGAATGGCAGAGAACAGCTGTGTAGTGCCTTGAAGGGGCAACACATGAGAAATATGAGGACCAGATTGAGGTCTCACTGGGGCACTCACAATAAGAGTAGGGGCAAACCTTCCAGAAAACGAATCAGGTGACTTGGGCAGGGAGGGCTACTTCAGCAGCTGCAGGAAAATAGAAATAGCAAAGTGATCCTTAACAGTGCCTAAGGCAAGGCCTTGCTAGGCTAAATACAAAGCAAACAGCAGCACCTCCAAAAACATGGCAGATAGGGGGTCCACATGGCGTGAAAAACAGCATGTTTTCATAAAAAACAAAGGTGGAGACAGAGAACAAACCCAAACCATGGAAGGGGACAGTTCATGAGAAATCACCATCCACAAGAATACTTAAAAAGGAGGAGCCAGAAATGTTGGTGCTAAATAAAGCTTAAAATTATAAATCTGTCTAGTAGAGAGCTCAGCAAAGCGGAACGGGATGTCTTAGGTAAGGGCTTCAATTTTGCATCAACCACTAACATGAAAAAGTTTGAGTGAGAAAAAGACTTAAAATCTTCCTTTAGAAAAATCAGATTAAATAGATATTTTGAGGACCGCCAACCACAACCAGTTGAGAACAACTCTGGGTTAAAACCAAAATCCACTTTTACACCTTCTGTTACTCAAGTCAGCAAAAATGTTGAAATCTTTGAGAAAGCAGTGGAAATTAATATTCACAAAATTCCGGATGAACCTGGTTTTCAACACCATAATCGAGCTAAAGAACAAACAGATAGATTCATCAAAGTCCCGTTTTGCGAGTCTGTAATAGCGATTATTAAGGGGTCGCTATTACAGACTCGCAAAACGGGATTCATGTACAAATCGCAATTTATTTTGCGATTCCTACAGCTTCCTTATTTGCGATTAGCTAATTGCTAATCGCAAATAAGGAATAACTCCCAATTAATTCCTATGGGCCTAAAGGCCCATAGGAATGAATGGGAAGACATATCAATGTGCGATTCGCTATTAGCGATTCGCATTTTGAGTTTGCGATTTCAAGAGTGCAGGGGTGTCCAAAGGACACACTGTTGCACCCCTGAAATGATATTGGACGCTGGTGTTACGCACACACATGTCCCAAGGACATGTGTGTGTGTAACATACAACCTAGAAAAATGCACTTAAGTGCATTTTTCTAAGTTTCCGCTATTTACCACGAGGTTTGACTTCGCGGTAAATAGCGGCCCGAAATTGCGAATTCGCAACTTTTAAATGTTTCATGAATTGCATTTAAGGAATCTCAAAAAGAAATTCCTTAAATGCAATTCCTCGCAAAATTGTGAATTCTATAATAGCGATTTTTGCATTTGGGATGATTAATCCCAAATGCAAAAATTGCGCTCGCAAAGGGCCAGATTCTCAGAATCTGGCCCTTTGCGAGCCGATTTTACGTTGATGAATCTGGCCGAAAGAGAAGCCATTTACTAGTTACAGCAAAATTATAGCATTACAATAAAGCCCTCTGAGAAGGGCGGGGCAGTAGTGGTCCTCGACACAGTTGACTACAAAGACCGAGTCATGAGACTCCTTTTTGTGGAGAAGCATTATCTCAAGATACATGCTTGCTCTTAAAAAAGAAGTGTTTGAACTCCTGGAGACAGCTAACAATAATAATTGGATTTGTGAGGAGGAGTTTGGGTTTTTGAAAAATAATAATCCCATAACCCCAGCGTTCTATGGATTTCCAAAAATCCATAAAGACACAAGTGACCCCCCCTCCCCTTAGGCCCATGGTGAGTTGCTTGCATTCCTTAATGGAGCCTTCAAGCACATATGTCAACTGCTTCTTGAAACATCTAGTAACAAACAGAAATCTTATATCAGGGACACTGCACATTTAATTTCTATCCTAGAAGGGACAAGTTTGAATGAAGTCACACAAATTCTTATGACTCTCGATATTGAGGCTTTATAAAAAATATTCCACAAGACAACACCATTGAGGTTATTAGGAATATTTTAGAAAATTACGATGTACAAGAAGCCAATAAACAATTCATTGTACAATGTGTCTCCATGATACTTAAGAACAAAACTTTCTTCTTTAAAGATTAATTATTTCTCCAGCTGAAGGGGAATAGTATGGGAGCCACCTGTGCTCCGAGTGTGGCCTGCTTATACGTAGGGGACTTAAAGAAAAACACAGTTATAATGAGATGGCTACTTTCTCAGAAAACATTGTGGTGGCACCATTTCAATGATGGAATTGTATTTATCTGGGAAGGTTCAAATGAACATTTGGAAGAGTTTTTGGAATGACTAAACCTGGGGGATGCAAACCTCAAGTTCACGGCCCATAAAAGTAAAAATAAAGTTGAGTTTCTGGCTGTTTCCATTAAAAATGTAGGAGGAACATCTAGAGGTAGAACTGAATACAAAACCTACAGACAAAAACGCACTCCTGCATTTTCCAAGTTTTAACCCTAAGTCCCAGAGGGACAATATTCTATTTGGTCAATTCCATCGGTTACGAAGGAATTGTTTCCCACTTGATGATTTTTATAAACATTCAGACACGCTTAAGAAAGAAATGAAAGATAGAGGCTACCCGAAAAAACGATTAAACACTCGTTCAAAAGTGCCCATTTTTATAACAGGAACAGCATATTTAATATATCTGAAAAACCCAATCACAGGAATAAGATAGCATTTGTGAGACAATTCTCTGGAGTGGGCAATCAGATAAAACATTTAATAAATAAACACTGGAAAATGTTAATGACAATGAGGGGATGAAGTTAGAAAAAATGCTGTTTGCCTTTAGATGATGTATGCAATTACCTGGTACATACATACAGAGAGCCTAAATTTGAACAACAGACAACTTTACATATGACCAGGGCCAGAGGAAATCACAGACGTGGCAATTGCACTACTTGTGACCAATGCCTACTGGATAAAATGATTGAACGCAATGGGGTCAAAGTGTCGGCCAGGAGTCTAAATAACTGTCAAAGCAGTAATGTTGTACAGCTCCTACTATGCCCAAGTGGGTTGGGTTGTTTAGGGAACACGGGTAGAGAAGTGAGGTTATACCTGTTAGAACATAAAGCAGCCCTATAGACATCTAAACCCAATGACCCATTAGTGGAATACTTTATGAAAGAAAAATATTGATATACAGATTTCCACTGGTTCATTTTAGAGTAGATCATAGGTAATAGGAGAGAGGGCTGCTTGAACAATAGTATATCTCAATATTTATTATTGTAAGGAATGGGCTAAACTCCACGGAGGACTGGATTAAATGTACTAATTAATATAAAAGAAAATAGAGGAGCAATACACTGATTTTAATCAGGGTTAACCATGGTGCCGGGGGTATGTAATGCCCCCAAGGATGCAGCATGTCTGGGATCCACACTGTGAGCTAATTAGAGAACAGGGAATATAGGATTACATGCATGAATTTACCATTAGTTATAATACCCCCGTTGAACTCTGTTGGGTGGAAAAGGTACAAAACTGGGCACGTCATTTGTACATACCCCCGTTTTGATATATAAGTGGGGAATACGGGTATGTCTAATAACCTACCGTTAGCTGTACGTCATGGCCCTAACATGGTACAAGCAAGGCTTTATTACGAACCTCGGGGTAAACAGTTTTAACCCATTTGAGTTTTACAGTAGAGTAACATGATGAGAAAGAGGAGGTTAAACCATGCAGTGATACTTATTTACTAATAATTATGATGTTTAACTATGCCAGGATATAAGAATGTGCATACATTAAAATAACGCGACATGTGCCTCTGAATAGTGATGCACATTGAGGCACGTACAGCCATATGTCATTACGATGCACCAGAACAATACTTTCAAATTGAGGGGGGCTGGTTAAATAACGATTTAGAATCCTGTCATTGAGTGCAGAGTGAAAAGCCAGACACAAACTGATAAACTAACCCGCTTGGTAGGATATGGGCCCCATTGAAGTTTTGGTTGTTGCATTTGAAGCGTTGGACCAATGAGGTGGAAACAGACACGGAATAAACATGCTGGCTCTCTCAGTGGGTTAAAATAATGATTAACATTTGCGAAAGCATCGGGGGGTTGTGCAATAAGTGCCCGGTGCTGGTTGGATGTAAAGGGCTTATAGCCAAGGTTTAAGGCACAATTTCATCTAGATCCTAAGAAGACATGTCAACATTGCTTTAACAATGTCATTTTATATGTTTGATAACTAGTATATGGTGAACCAAAGACCCAGTAACTTAACCAAACGGATGTGATAATATTTTTGGAAAGTACGTTGCTATACTAAGGGCCTCATTACGATGTCAGTCAGAAAGCATTACGACCAACTCCTTGTTGGATCCGTTTCCGACAGACTCGTGGTCAGAGAGTCTAACCGACCGACTATGAAGGTTCCTAACACCTTTCAGAAACTCTCCCATTGACTTCAATGGGAGCCTGTGTTCCGACCAACAACCTAGGCTCCCATTGAAAAAAGGGGTGGTTGCAAAAACCTTGCTCCCTGTCGGAGGGTTCCAATGGTGCTGCCAACACTGTGCATGGTTTTAAAGCGGGTCACTTGGGTACCACCACAGACCCCAACCGGAGCCCTCAAGGTCATAGGGGGCTTGCTAGGGGCTCCCAAAGTCAGTTTCTGACAGCCGTTTTGTGTCAGACAGTCCTAGTGGAAAGGCTGTCAGGATCCGACATCATAATCGGTCGGTCAGAAACACTGTCCATTGAGCTGTGCGAATCAGCTCCAACTGACTAGCATTCTCCAAATGCTGATTGGAACAGATTCAAAATTATGAATGGTTGTCTTCCATCATAATCGGTCAGTCAGAAATATTTCCAAGTTGGTAGGAAACATGGGCTCCGACCCGGGTTAGGAAAATCTGAATGCCATTCGGAGCCTTTCCAACCGTCATTGTAATGAGGCCCTATATCAAGAAAGGTACAGTCTCTACAGAGATGGAGAACTATGCATAAAAGATGGGAAATTATATATCCCCCATAGTGCAGTATACCACATCAGGCTAAAAGTATTTTTTTTGTGTAGATGAGTGTGTACCAAACCATATTTGCCCATTTTAACACATAAGTTCAGTAAGAGTAAATGGGTAAATCCTCTGATACAACCTTGCTGCAGGCATTGGAAAACTGAAAGCCTGTGGAAAGTCATGGACTTACCGGCACAGAGAAGGGTTAGTCTACCCTTGTCAGGAACTATAAACCATTATAGTCCCTACCCGTGCAGGTGGACATTCTTTTGAGTACATAATGTAGCATACCTTAAGCAGTTGAGTATTATGATTACAAGGGGTTGGTGGACAAACTGCAGTACGCACTGCACTTCGCCACTTGCGGAACTTCACAGAGTTTTTTTGTAACTTCGTGGTGTTCCGCGTAGCAAAACTCCACAAACTACACCCAGGCCTAGTCTCATGTGAATAAAAAATAGCAAGTGTGTTACAAATTGTACACACTGCCCGAAATGTGATTAGCCACTCTTACACCTGCTGCTGTTGTCAAGTACCTTCCGAATCTGCAGACATGTTATTTAATCAATTAAGTAAACGCCGACTAGCCAAGCATATGATCAGTTGTCCTAGTAACAGTGTCTGGAAATCCACAATAGTAAAGAGACGCTTCACCCTGTGGTGAAAACTTTACTCCATGAGCAGTGGGAGAACTGCGCCAAATCCAAGTGTTGGACAAATCTTGCTCTAGGGGTTCGCTTTTCTATCACTTTTCAAAACTGTGCCTTGCGAGTGCTGTTCATCACAAATAAAGTTACAAGGCCAGAATTATCAAATACTTTTTCCGGTTTGTCTCAGGGCTCAAGCCGTATAGAAACTGTGCCCATGGGCAGGGTAGCTTGGTCAGTAAGTGAGATTGGTGCGGGAGGTTGGGCTGGGGGGGAGAGGGTAAGCTTCAGATTTCCCAACAGTCACACTGGCACATGATGTTAAAATACATTATACGACAGGCGGGGTGCACAAGATGGGCTTCAGTGTCAGCGGAAAGGCAGAGGAATGCGAATTGATAGGGGTACTAAGTGAG
Organism: Lissotriton helveticus; assembly: GCF_964261635.1. Lineage (NCBI taxonomy): Eukaryota > Metazoa > Chordata > Amphibia > Caudata > Salamandridae > Lissotriton > Lissotriton helveticus. The sequence continues at coordinate 1,219,696,393 of NC_136061.1, forward strand.
AGAAAGCACATTATTTTGTGGAATGACCAACATTTTGGAAGTATTTCTCAATGGAGAGAGTGTGTGCACGTTTTTCTCTGTGTGTTTAAGAATTCCTAGCACAATCCAATAGACACTGCACCATACCAAACTGAAAGCAGCTGTACCCAGCTATTTATCACAAAATATTTGTTATTAGGGGGGTTTAACACCCCAAAACACCCCCCCACACCCTTGAGCTACACCTCCACCAATGGGATGGGGGCTCATTGTAGCCATACAAGAAGGAAACCTGTTCATTCAAATAAATGAACAATATATGAATCAGACAGTATATGCATATCGCAGCACATTACAGCTCTTACCTTCAGGGTGACATTCATTTTCAAGGCTGTGTGGATTAAAACAATGCTCAAGGAAAAGAAGAGCCTGCATATTTGACAACTGACAAGAAAGATAACCAAAATATCGAAGGGCTAGAAAATCACCTCCTTGTTTGAACTGACCATTTTAAATTGGAAAATCCCAAGGCCATGGAAAGGGCTCGTTTCAGACCTTTTGGGCCTACAAGGAACTGACACATCTAAATAGATTCAGCAGTTACCTTGCACCAATGCCAAATGTCCTTGCGTCACTATGGATACGCTGTATTTACAATACAGTGCTACATGGCGCATGGATTAACAGATGTGTCAGAAATTTTGATGCATCTGTTGGCACAAAAGTGACACATTGATGGAGTTGCTCATGAAAGTGACACAACTCCAGCACTGCGCCGCAACAGATAGGTGAGTCTAATTCAAAAAGCCCTGCATCATTCCTTACGCCTGGTCTCAGCAGGCGTAGGGATTTTGACACAGTGAAGGCATATAGTGATGCAGTGAAATGTTGTAAATAAACTGCGTCAGTTGTACATGGCTTTTTGCGTGGGAACTCCCCCCTGCATACATTATACTTGACACAGGTATAATGTCGCACAGGGCTTTACAAGGCGACGCATCTCCCTTGATGCGTCGTGTTGTAAATGGGGCGCAACATGATGCATTATTTACGCCGCCACTCCCTGACCCTAACAGCTACAGCGGTCACCCTCAAAGCTGGTGAGCCAGGTTCGAGTTTCGGCAGGGCGCTCAACATCCTGTTATTCTGGGTAAATCTCCTTGACACTTGTCTGGAAAGATCTCTGACACCCTTGGGTAGGGTGACCAGAATCTGGAAGCCAAAACCCGGGACATTTCACAAAAATAGAAGAAGGACCAGGACCACAACTTTTACTTCAACCAAGCGTAGAGAAGCCCAGCGCTCCTCAGCATAGAATCACAGAAGAGGTAGTGAGAACGTACATAAAATGCTATTTTTTAAAGCCAGGAGCATGCCTGTTACATTGCTTTATTATACCAGCTGATAACTATCCCAGCTTTGGAAAACATAAAAAGGCACCTCACACCGTTTTCGGTTGACCCTCTATAAAAACCGGGACATGAGCTAAATTTCCCCGAAATCTGCCGAGACAGCTGGTGAAAACAGGGACTGTCCCGACAAATCCGGGGTGCCTGGTCAAACTACCTTCGGGTCAAGTTTGCGCTATATAAAACTCCCAAAAAGAGAAATGGGAGTGTGACCAAAATATGCTTTTTGCCATCAGTCCTTCGGGATTGTTTTCTGTCCTTTTTTGTTAAAACATAAAGTTTCACATTAACATTTCATTTGAACGGGCGTGAAACTGTTCATGCTAGTTATATGCATTTCATGGGTCCATCGCTCTGCTGAGCCCCAGCCTACATTTGTTATTATTTGTCCCATTATTATCTTTAACATCAGGGGCGTAGCTAGAGCTTGTGGCACCCGGGGCTATCCCTCAGATTGCCGCCCCTTGGGGGTGGTGTATTTTATTAAACTCAAATCAACAGTTTAAATAAACAGACTCTTATTAGACTAACCTAAATATTGAAAAACGTGTTCACAACACTGAATCCATAAATAAGTAAATACTATAGCAATACGGCGTGCAGTACCTACCAGAAGCAAAGAGTTGTTCAAGTTGTCTCATTGGCTGTATCCATAGCTGCCAAGGTTTCAAATTGCTATGTGTGACATTTTCATTACTTCAGTGTAATTATGAGTGACATTTCAATGACTATGAGTGACTCTTGCAAGCAGAAAATCAAGCAATGAAGACGAGGGAAACCTATAAATATCAGAAATTTGACCTATTTGAGCAACGAGAAACTATAAGATCTTAAAACTGCTGCAAATGCCTGAGTTGGCTGACTCATAATTGTAACGAAATTATCAAAATATCACACATAGCGATCTAAAAGATTGGCAGATGTGAAAGGGGGCGGGCATCACTTCACATGACATAGCATTGAAGACCGTGCCCATACTTCTGTTCTTGACACCGAGTTTTCTTTACTTACATATTTCATAAAAGTCATCACTTGGAGTGGGATGAACTGAGTTAGTAAAGCTGCTACTTACAGCAGGCTCCACCTTATTCACAAGCGAATGCTGTTAGCAGGAAAGTAAGACTTGTGAAGTTATTACTATCAGCCTCAGATGTCACCAGTAGAAAAAAATAAAGAGCCTACATCTACAAAGCAGGTCACATGGCTCTGCTAAGAGTTAACACCAAATAGAGACTTGCCTTTAGAGTACAGAACCATAGGACTCTTTAACAGGATGTGAGAGGCCCTAACAGAGAGCTCAGCTGCCTCGTACGGATATGAATTAAATAGCTGATGGGCGGACTCCGGCCACCGAAGTCAGCAGGAGAGGCTGTGTGAGACATATAGCGGTCACAGGCAGGCTGTATGGTTTCAAAATGTCATACCAGTAAAGTGAGCAGTCCTGGGGACCGGCGGCGCACCAGCGCAGCTACACAATTAACTTACTTTCACAAGTTAAAAAACTAAGAGAACTGCATGTGTAGCAAAGAGAAACCGTTTGTCATTTTTAAGACAGACTGACTTACAGCATATCTTCTCGCCCGCACTATCAAGACACTCAGTCCACCTTCATGCGTGCTCTCTAATCTGCTCTTGCGCTGTCTGAGCGCGAGTTCAGTCCGCACCACCGGTCGTGGCACAGCACCCCGCTGAGCGCCCGCCTAGTGATGCTGCCGTCCACTCCACTAGTAAATATGCGCAGGCAATGGCAGCGCAGTGAGTATAATGCCACAGGACGCGCACAGCATGTCCACTCACTCAGTCGGGTCCCGCGGCCTCTTGAATATCCGACCTCACGTCCTTCCAGACTAGGACGTGACGTCACAGCCACGACGTAACCACTGCCCAGGTCTCCGTACTATTGGGCAGTTGAGTCAGTGACGTTACATCCACGTCGGGGGGCGGGAATTTCAATGAATGGAGCCAGCAGGGGTAAAACAAGTATACATTGAGGCATTAAGTGTGAAGCAGGTCAGATCACCTTCCTCACTTCACAGAGGCCGCCGCGGCCGTAACGGGCCTCAGCCTCCAGTCCAGTGCCAGCCCGCACGGCCGCGGCCGCGGCCGCGGCCGCCGCAAAAAAGGTGCCGCCTGGGGCGGACCGCCCCCCCCCCCACTCCCCTAGCTACGTGCAACGTGCGACCTGATGTGCTCAACTCTCATTTGACTTCCGCATGATATTCATTCATTTCATGTGCCTTAAATGTAAAAGCAGGTTTCTGTGATTAATCCTGGACTTTCTTTCAGTAGCTTGAATCAATCAACTACCTTCTGTCAGAAAAAATGAGACCACTTCACAAAGGTAAACTTGAAGTCTATAGGCCCAATTCACAAAGGGCCTCTGCACTTGTGGCGGAGGCCCCGCATTCATTGTGGGGGGCCTCACACTAGTCGTGAGACCTCTGCATTGCAGTTTCTCATTACGAAGATCCCGCCACAAGAGCAGCCCTCGACCACTATTGCGGGCCTCTGCCATGAGTGCGGAGGCCCTTTTTTCATTAGGCTCTAAGTTTATAACTGAAGTCTAAGTTTAGAGTCTAAGGTAGTCGCGGACGGTGCAGGTAAGCGCGTTGGGGCAGGAATGGGACCGCGCTTACCTGCACTGGTCGCCACTGGCCCAATTCACAAAGGAAAACTTTTTCCAGGTAAATTGACACTTTTGTCTACGTTTATGATTTCTTGCAATTCACGTTCTGATTTTACTAGTAGTATCTTTACGACTGCCTATCTTTTTATGTGTGGAGTCTCATAAACGAAAGCGAAGACTCCGCAGTTGTAAACATACTATCAGTAAAATTCCTTTGTGAATTGTAAAAAATCATAAATTTACAAAAAAGTATAAGTTTACCTCTGTGAATCAGGCCCTAAGTTTACACCTGCAGTCTAAGTTTACCTTTGTGAATTGGACCCCTACACTTCATGTCTAAACTTAGACTTAAGGTCCAAACTTAGGGCCATCTTTATGGCCAAGTCATGCAGCGCAGAAATACAACTTGCTGCACTGCATGACAGGGAAAGGGCAGGAATGCACTGGATTTAAGTCAATACGGCAGATTCCTGCCTTTTCCACTGTGCCCATTGTGCAAGGGTGCCTGTGTTTCTAGGTGGATTTTTTTTTGTGCAGGAAGGGACACCTTCCTACAAAAAAATCCCTCGAGGCTTTTCCTCTTTCTGTGGCGGACGCAGTATGCAGCACACAGAAAAAGGAAAAAACAAGGAGAAATAAACATATTTCTCCCCGTTCCCAGGTCTACCACTTCTGGTAAATCTTGAAATGTGTCAAAATCCATGGATTTTGTGTGGGAACACCCATGCAATGCTCAAGAAAAGCATTCCAGGCAGAGAATAATGCAACACAGCGATTTGCACTGCATTTCATTATTCAAGATTTCTAAATCCACTCAGGGCCATGCAAGATGGCCTTGCATGGCTTCATAAATTACATTTTTAGTTAGAGTTGCTCTTGTACCAGGTTTCTTGGTGTACGATCAATGCAAAGGGGCTCGTAAACATGCCCCTTCGACTTCATGTCTAAGTTTACCTTTGGGAATTGGGCCCAGTGTGCGCAGTAGTTAGCAGCACAAAAGAAAATAAATTTAATAAATAAAACAAGCACAATTCTCGAATGTCTTTAGTACAAAGCAGTAGCATTTGATAATATAAACAAAATGAAAAATTGACAAAAATCAGTTCAGAGTACAAGGAGACACATTTTAAAATAAATGGTTACAAAAATAGTCATTGAAAGCCATTGGGGATCAAAAAGGTGAATCTTAGTTTACAGGCACAGATGCCTAGGTGCCGGCCACATATGCAGCGAGATTGAGATGGAGCGTAGGTTAGTGGGTTGCCATGGTTGACAGTTTTATGTTCTTACCGCGGATACCTTTTGGTAGTACATGGAACAGGGGGCCTGCTGAAAACAGTAGGGAGGATCTACAGGCATAACTATGAGACCACATTAGTAGTCTGTGTCTCATTGGCCAATAAAGGCTCCTGGTTTCCTTGTGATATTCTCCATGCTACTCCTCACTTTTGATATTGTTGATGCTGATATGAAAAATGTATACATATCCATGTTACATACTGACACACATATGATAGACAGACAACCATAAATAATAAAAGTTCTGCGAAAATAAGACTTGTTGCATTGGATCGTTACATCAGACCACGCAGTGTATTCATCATACAGTATAAGGCAAACAAATCACAATAATGACACATAGTGAAAAGGCACAGTGAAACTTAAACATACAGTCAATTTGACATTACTTAACCACTTTGCTGCTAGGCCTCCCCCCTTGCTAAGCCATTTTTTGGCTATTTGGGGTAGTTCGTGCTTCGGCCCCCGTAACGTTTTGTCCACATAAGGTATCCACACCAAATTTGCATCCTTTTCTTTCAACATCTTGTGGATTCTAAAGGTACCCAGGGTTTGTAGATTCCCTTGGAGAGGAACCGAGAAATTAGCAAAAATATAGCAAATTCTTTTTAGGGAGGACCAATGAGAAAAAAGTGCTATAGAAGATAGCGTCAGAGCCTTTTCCCTGCAAAAGGTATCAACAAAAGTTTTGTGGTGCTAAAATCAACATCTTCCCAGCTTTCAGGAACAGGCAGACATTTGTCAGAAAACTAACATTTTCTACATAGTATTGGCATTTTACTGGGACATAGCCTTTTTTTCCTTTTTTTTTTAGCTATCATATCAGCCTCCTTCAGTCAGTGGTAAGAATGGGTGTGAAACCATTAATAGATCCTAGAAAACTATTAATTTCTGGAAAGTAGAGAACATTCTAAATTCAGAAAGGTGTCATTTGTGTAGATCCTTCAATGCTTTTCTATAGAAACAAACAATTAAAATCAGAAAATCTAAATTGAGTTGAAAAAAAGTAAAAAACAGACATTTGTTTCATGATTTTCAATTGGAACTTCTTCTAAGTATGGCAGACTTTTAAAAGCAATGCATTGTTATGTCTGCTGTACCCTTCTGGATGCTGGGATATATAGGACTTGTAGGTACACCAAGAACCCGAGGTACTCAGAGCCAATAACTGAGCTGAGTCTTGCAATGTTTTTTCATTGTGTACTAGCAATTCATTTAGTAAAATATAAAGAGTGAAAAGTAGGTACCAAGGACACCTATATATTTCCGAAATATGAACAATATATAGAGTTTAGAACCAGTGGTTATTTGCACATCTCTGAAATTGTGGGTAACCATACAAGCATGTGAGTTTGAGGACATTTTAAATTACTTCTTTTTACACATTGTCTTTGATTTGGAAGTCAGAAATGCAAAGAAAGGCAATTCGTAATAACACTTGTTATACTATTCTGTGTTCCCCTAAGTCTGCTGATAAAAATGGTACCTCACTTGTGAGGGTAGGCCTAGTGCCTGCGACAGGAAACGGCGAGACACACAATGTGGACACATCAAATTTTTCCAGTGAAAACTGGCCCTTTTTTTTGCATTGTGTCTAGCTGTGGATTTTGGACCCTAGCTCACCTGGCACCTTGGGAAACGAAGCAAACCTATACTTTTCCTAAAACTAGACATGCATGGGAATCCAGGATTATTAAAAAAGGAACTGAGATTTCTCTTTGCTCATTCAAACATAAAAAAGAAGTAGGGGGACACACTCAAAATTACACTCAACAAATCCAGAATGGGGTGACTTGTGTTGCTCCCACTTGGTTCTGATACCCAGAATCCCTTGCAAACCTCAAACTTCGTAAAAAACAAAACTAATTTTCCTCACATTTCTGTGATGGAAAGTATTGGAATCTGCAGGCAGCCACATACTTCCACCCACTCAGCATTTCCCAAAGTCTCTTGATGAAAATGGTACCTCACTTGTGTGGGTAGGCATAGTACCCGCAACAGGAAATGGCCCAAAACGCAACATGAACCCATCATATTTTTCTAGTGAAAACTGATCTTTTTTTAGCAATGTGCCTAGCTGTGGATGTTGGACCCTGGCATAGCCGGCAACTAGGGAAACCGAGCAGATCTATACATTTCTGGAAACTAGACCCACAGGGAAATCCAAGATGGGGTGACTTGTGTGGCTCTCACCAGGTTCTGTTATCCAGAACCCCTTGCAAACCTCAGACTTTGTAAAAAAGAAATAATTTGCCTCACATTTCTATGATGGAAAGTTCTGGAATCTGTGTGGAGGCACACACTTACACACACCCAGCATTTCCTCAAGTCTCCCGTAAAAAATGGTACCTCACTTGTGTGGGTAGGCCTAGTGCCTGTGACAGGAATTGGCCCAAAACACAATGTGGACACATAACATTTTTCCACAGAAAACTGACCCTTTCTTTGCAATGTGCCTAGCTATGGATTCTGGGCTCTAGCTCAGCCGGCACCTAGAGAAACCTAGCAAAACTATACATTTCTGAAAACTAGACATCCAGGGAAATCCGGGATGGGGTGACTTGGATGGCTCTTACCCAGAATCCTTTGCAAACCTCAAACTTTGTGAAAAAAAACAACAAATGCTTCTCACATTTCTGTGATGGAAAGTTCTGGAATTTAAGGGGAGCCGCAAACTTCCACAAACCCAGCATTTCCCCAAGTGGTATCACACTTGTGCGGTTAGACCCAGCACCCACAATCGGAAATGGCCCAAAACATGCATTGGAGACTTAAAATTTAATGCTTACAAAAATACCTTGTTTTGCGAGGGAGTCACCTGCGTGTTTTGATCCCAGGCTCAGCGGCCATCTAGGTAATCCTACCAATACCAGACATTTCTGATAACTAGACACCTGGGGGAGTCCGATTCTGGGTAGGAAAACGTTGGGGAATCCACTCACGCCATACCTCCCTCAACTCCCCCAGGTGTCTAGATTTCAGAAATGTATGGGTTTGGTAGGTTTCCCTAGATGGCTGTCGAGCCCGGGACCAAAAACGCTGGTGCCCCCTTTGCAAAACCAGGTCATTTTGTGATAGATAATTTTGACAATACATTTTGGGCCCTTCCCTGCCATGGGTACTTGACATATCACTTTTTCCGTACTTTTTTGTGTAGGATCACCATGCCAGCACAAATTTCCTACCACCCAGCATTCCCCTTGGTCTCCCGATAAAAATGGTACCTCACTTTTGTGGGTGGGCCAAGTACCCATTACAGGAAATGACCCAAAACGTATTGTGGAGACATCAAAATTATCTATCATAAAACGACCTGATTTTGCAAGGGGGGCACCTGCGTATTTGGTCCTAGGCTCGGCGGCCATTTAGGGAAACCTACCAAACCCACACATTTCTTAAAGACTAGACATGCCCTACAGACCTCAAAATTAGCTGAAAAAAAAAATGTTCCTTACATTTCTGCTTGGGATTGACACGCCAGCACAAATGTCCTACCACCCAGTGTTCGCCTTGGCCTCCCGATAAAAATTATACCACACTTGTGGAGCTTGTCATTTTTAAACTCAACACTACTGGTAATTATAGATGAGCAGAGCTCCACATAGTAATAAACCTAGTTTATGTAACTTGGCAGCAGCCTTAAACTTTGTGACTTAATGTTCCAAGTTGGCCAAATGTGTCTGGTTGTATGACGTAAACCCACATGAATTTATCCTGCATTCATTTACAATGCAGTCACTTCCCCGACTGCGATGTTACCACGTGTTACTTTACCATGCAAGTCAATACAGTGACTTGCATTATGGGGGCGATGGACTTTAAAATAGAATAAATTACTATTCCAACTCCAGTCTACAAAACAGTAGGAAAGGTGTTGGACTTAAATTACAGCATAAGTCCAACAACACGCCTCCTAAAGCAAGTCATTGTAACACTTTGAGGGTTAAAGGAATGTGTGGTAACATTGCAGTTGGGGTAGTGATTGTGTAAAGGCAGGTCATTGTTCTGACTGTGGTGTATAGAGTGTTTCCCAACATACCCACCTCAAGTGCACCTTCCTCAGGCAACATTGACTCCCTGTCTAGTCATTTTAGAATTGAAAAATGACAGAGTTCTAACTTCACAGAGAGGCAAATATTTTCACTTGTCTGATTTTTAGGTCAAGCATTCAAGACATGTTGTATATACTTTAGTATATTCTTATATGTGCATCTACTCTGGAGATCAGCCCTAGGACTTATCTGCTTCTGCTTAGGGACTTTTTTTCTGTTCAACTGCCTCTATTGAATTGTCTTTTTAAAAAAAAAATGTATTGACTGTATAATAATTAAAATCGTTACAGTAAAATCAACAATGAAGCAATTTCTTATGTATAGAAAAAATAGATACTTAAAATGCGAAATTTAAAAGCTTGTACTAAGATCAGGACTGTGAGTGGTTATATCATTTACTAGTCTATTTTTTCGGGTGGCTAAGACCCGCATGATTGTCCGTTCCCCGACTTATGTGCCTTGGAGTTAGTCTGTTGCAGGTGAGCGCAAAAGCTACTCTCGATGTTACATTGAGTTTCTTACTAGGTGCATTGTTTTCTTGAAAGGGGACGTGCGAATGGGACGCTGTCAATGGAGCTGCATAGATGGATCCCGTCCGCTGTGGCCCACAGCTTTTAAGGCCAGCCTGATTTGGTGGATGAATTTCGCCAGTCTTGCCAGGATCATTGTGCTGTTATTAGACAGACATAATGTTGATGCTTCGCTGCAAGACTTAATATACGTGCTAAGGCAGATAGGGCGCAGCAATCGCCGATGGTCGTTGTTAAGGTTTGGGCAGCAACAGAGAAGGTGCAGCCAGGATTCCTTCTTGTAGGTACACAATCTGCAAGTTATGGGTTCCCCATTTCGAGCCCAAGCGGGATTAAAATCAGCTATCCCCAGCATGGTCAGCCTCATATATAAGATTTTGCTTCGGGTCTGAATTGTGAGGGACTCACTTAGGTAGGGTTGTGCAGTTCCTACCCTGTATGAGTCATTTAGTGGGACCAAATGCAGGCTTCGGCGAAGTGATTTGTGGTCAAAGTCGAAGGAAGTTTCGCACACTAGTCTATTAATGATTTTCTTCCATGCGCTTAGTGGGATGTCCTGCCTCTGCATGCTTTCTTCCTCGATCTTCAAGACTCGTATTGCCTTTCCCAGCCTTGTGTGCCATTCCGAGCCTGGCCGCTCAAAGATGGATCTCAGATGAAATTTTAAAGAATTGGGCGGGGCCCTTAGTATTCGTAAATATTGCTTTATAGTCTCCCCCTGACATATCAGGTCTGGTCTTGCAAGGCCGAGCTCCAGTCTTAGCCTAGTTTTTCTTGCCAGCTTTGGAATTTGTAGCACCGATTTATATGCCTTGGCCTGGGCAAGATTGAGAAGAGTATCCAGTTTCCCGGGGAAGGCTAGGTGGCCATAACTGATTGCTGGAAGGAGTTTTGCTCTAAGGGCTATCAGAATAGGGCTGGCGGAAGGGCTAATCAGGTTCTGGCTGAGTTGTCTTAGTGCGTAGATGACCTTATTGGCTTTGGAGCTCTGCTGGTTTATATGAATATTCGCCTTGGCCCGTTCCGTGAGCCAGACCCCTAAGTATTTGTATGAGGTCACCGAGCTAATTAGATCGTTCCCCAATTGCCACTGTGCTTTCTTTTTCCGTTGGAAGGGCCCAAAGATGATTACCTTGGTTTTTCCTTGGTTGGCTGTCAAGTTGTTTGCTGTTTTAAAGCTGTTTAGAGCATTTAATGCTCTTTGTAGTCCCACCTTCGTGTGGTCCAATATGACTGTATCGTCGGCGTACTGGAGAACACGAAGCCTCACGGTTCCTAATCTTGGGGCTATTAGGCTGGCACCTTTTAGTGCCTCTCCCAGGTCCGCCGTATATAAATTGAAAATGGTGGGGGCCAGCACTCACCCTTGCTTCAGCCCGTTCTCTATGCTTATTTTGGGGGAAACTGTACGGGCGCTTGTTTTGGCCCTCTCCCAGGTGTCCTCATGTAGTGATCTTATTGCCTTCAAGAGGTTTGGAGGGATGCCCCACTTTTCTAGTTTCCACCATAATCGTTTCCTGACTACTTTATCGAAGGCGGTGCTGTAGTCCACGAAGCAGCAAAAGAGTGGGAGGTGATTCTTCAGTGTTGCCTGGGATGAAATGTGTGCGAGCGCCATGACATTGTCCATTGTTGATGCCTGGGGCCTAAAGCCTGTCTGGTACATGGGTATTTTGTTTCTCTCTTCTACCCATTTTTCTAGATCGTTCAATAGCAGGCGAGCGTAAGCCTTGGCTTCCAGGTCCAACAGGGCGATGAGCCTGTAGTTTGACGGCTTTAGGCTATCTCCTTTTTTGAAGATTGGGACAAGTATGGAACCCCTCCAGGACTCAGGAATGATAGCTGTCGAAAAGGAGTAGTTGAAGAGCGGAGTCAGGAGTTTGGCCCAGAATTCCGGTGCCTGTTTGAAGATCGGGCTGGAATCCCGTTGGGCCCCGGGGCCCCGTCGTTCCTCATTCTCTTGATGGTTTTGATGACCTGTTGGGTATTTGCCCAAGTTGGTAGAGTATCATCTACGATGGGCGGGGATCTATTTCCCGTCGGGCCGTGTCTGGGCACGGAATTGGAGCTCCTGGTTTGGTGCCGCTCCGTTGTGCCGACTCTGCAGACTCCACTTTATCTCTTGGTGGGGCTTCCTCGTTGGAGGCCGTTGCATATAGCTGCTTCACATGTTGTGTCCAGACGCTTTCTGCAATCCCATTTTCTCGTGATGGGCCTTGGTTACTCAGCTGATTTATATACCTCCAGAGTCGTGCTGAGTTCTTTTGTTTAAGTAGACCTTGAGCCACTTGCTTTCCGTATCAGCTTTTTTGTGTTCCCAAACCTTCTTCCTGAGTGCCGCCGTCAGTGAGGCAATCGATGCTCCCTCGGTTTGGGGGCGTCCTCTTTTCTTATTTGCGAGCACTTGCGCAACTGTCTTTTATGGTCCCGTATGTCCTGTGGGAGGGTACTTCCAGGTCTGTGTGGCCGGTCTATTCTAGGGTTTTGGGGTTTGGGGTTCCCAAGCTTGGATTGAAGATCCTCTATTATGTTATCCCATCCTTTTATGAGTGAGGGCTCTCTCAATAAGCTACCTTCCTGTGCCTGGTCTAGCCATTTTTGAACTGTGGTGTTGATCTTTTCTGACCACTTGATCCTCCGCAGGACGGTATGTTTCTCCTCCCCACTTGACTCCCCGATGCCTTGGTAGACGATGGCGGGCGGTAGATCCAGTTGGATTGCTGCTCTTAGTGGCCTATGGTCGCTTTCCTTCCTGTCTACCACTTCGAATTCGACCATTCTGGCCACCAACTCTTCGCTGATCATGATGTAATCTATTCTCGAGACGTCCCGGAATGTGGGCTTGGGCTGCCAGCCGGTCGAGCGGGATCTCTTCAGTTCGTTGGTCGATGTCAGCTTGTGATTGTTAAGAAAATCGTGCAAGGGGGCTGCCCTGCCCAAGCCCCCAGGAGGTGTTTCGGTTTTGTCCAGATTTTTTAAGTTAAAATCCCCAGCAAGGATGACCTGGAAAGTTTTGTGCTTGTTTAGCAGATCTTCTAGTTTCTGTGCCAGAGCCTCCAGTTGGACTTTCATTAAGGTCTGTGCAGGGTTGATGTAACAGTTTATTACCAGTAGGCTCGTTGGCTGTTTATTGAGACTTAGGCCTCTTATATGCACAGCTTGCAAACCGGGAAAGTTCAAGTTGATAGAGGTAACTGTGAGTGTGCACTCGTGTTTTGTGAAGACGGAAAGACCGCCTGCTGGACGACCGAAGATATTCCTTTTTACGGCTGGTATTTGATGTTCGTAGAACCCCGCCAGAGGGGTAGTGGACAGAGCCCACGTTTCTTGGAAACAGATTATGTCTCCGCTTTCCAGAAATTGCTTCAGGTTTTTGTTTTTGCCGATTTTGCTGATCCCTGCTATGTTCCAGGATATTATGGTTAATTTCGGCTTTGACGTTGATCTGGGCTCGGCGTCTCCTCTGGCAGGCTGGCTTTTGTCCAGGTTAGGAATGCTGTATGCTCCTTCTTGCGTGTCCCTTTTGGTCAGGAGGGGGGGTATGGTGCGGATCACCTGTTGGTTGTTTTGGCAGGAAATTCTAATGCCCGATTGATCCCTTTTACCCGTCTGGTTTCTATCTTTAGGGCCCGGACTGTTTATCCCGTGCAGTACCGACCAAGTGGCCTTTCTCCCTCTTTCGGGGGCCAGTACGTGTGGATATTTTGGGTTCGGCAAGATCCGAACTTCAATGCCCCATTCCGCGAATTGGGCAGTGTTGTTCGCTACAGCTTGTTGTGTTGCTTTGTTCTTCAGACCCACCACTGTAGAGTCACCATGGGTTTCCCCCTTCATGCTCTCGAATTTCACCCATTCTATATCGCCGGTGCCTGTCTTGTCTAGGGTGTCCAGGTGTTTGAACAGGCGTAAGATGTTACTCCGGTTCAGGATGTCGTGGTTTCCCGTGCTCTGGAATCTTGGAGTAAAAGCCACCTCGTAGACAGCTTCTAATGGGGCCGGCGTTTGTGCTCTTTCTTCCCTTTCTATGGCAGGCGCTTCTAGAGTTGTCTCTTTGTTTAAGCTTCCTTGGTGGCTTGAGGGGGAGCTTCCTTGAGGCCTTGCGATTTGGCCGCTATTCATCCAGGTAGCAGGCTGGATCTGCGTATTTGGGATTAATTGATTTGAGATGATCCCTTGCTGTTTCTTTGTTGCCGGGGTTATCTGCGATGGCAATTCAATAGTGAGTGGGTGTTTTCCGGCTGTTGAGTGGATATCAGTGAGATGGTTTTGCCTCTCTGGTGGCTTTTGACCATTCATGTTGGAGCTCCTTGAAGGGGTTGTTAATTTGGATTGGGCTTCCATTATCGGGGCTGCCGGGTAGACCCTGTTACCCCAGTTTTTTTCTGTAAATATTGGATACAGCTGGTTTGCTTTTATGCCCGGTTTTGGGGGCGGTTTGATTTTCAATAGCTGGGTTTGTCTCTCTTTTTGATTTGTTTTTTTCTGCTGTTTCTTTAGCTTCTTTTTTGCTCTCCTTGATTATGATAGTTCTTGCATATCTGTTACACGTGAGCTGTGCTCCTGCTGGATGATTCCGGAAACGTCACCATCCCCGAGATTTGGGCTTTGTGAATTATTAGATGCTTAGCGGCTACTTTCTAGTTTGTTATTTGTGGGCTCTTCGCTTTTGCCGTTATCGGCGATGTTCTGCTGACCAAGTGGGACCACAGAGTGCTGGGTTTCCCTGGAGATGGAACTATTGTTCTTCTCCCCTTCTTCTTGGTTGTTGGGAGTCGGAACCGCCGTGCTCTCTTTCGCTAGTTCCACTATATCTGCTAGGACCTCAGGAAGACAGGCCCATTTCTCGATGAGCGTAGAGCAGCGACAGGAGCAATCGCTCCGTTGGAAGGACGCAAGTTCGGAGTTCCTGCCGTCAAGGGCCTCCACCTTGGAGCTTATGTCTACTAGGCGGCCTGCAATGGCTTGTAGGAGATCTATTCGCACTTCCATCTTCGTTGATTGCCATAGAAGAGCTTTGTTGGTGGCGCTATTAGTCTCCGTCAAGAATGATTTCTCTGGAGTCATATCCGCACTGCTGTTGTAGGCGAGATAGAGCGATTTTGTGTTAGGGGCCCAAGGAGACGTCAAAGGCCATGACAAGTTTGGAGTTAGGTCGAGAGTTTGTTCGATCTTTTGTTCCAAACTATGGAGGAGTGAAGTTGTAGGATCGCCTGCCGCTAGGGCCGAGCCGTCAGGCTGGGGGGCCGTTGATTTAGAGTGTTTGGGTTCATCTTGCGGGTCGCTATTCCCCGTGGACTGAGGGTGTGGGCCGTCAGGCTGGAGGGCCGTTGATTTAGAGTGTTTGGGTTCATCTTGCGGGTCACTGTTCCCCATGGACTGAAGGTGTGGGCCGAAGTCTTTGGTCTGATGGATTTGGGCTGTTGTCCGTGCTGTGTAGCCTCCTATGGGTGTTGCTGTTTCGATGGATTTGCTGTTTGTAATGTCCGGCCCGTTGTCTGTAGGCGGAGATGGAGTTCCACTCCTAGGTTGAATTGCAGGTTGCGTTGGATAGGGCTGTTCTTGGGCTTCGCTGGCCATTTCCTGGTTAGACCTATGTGTTTCACGTGAGACAGTCTCATCCTTAGATTTGCTGGTAGAGGGAGGCAAAAGTCTACTGTGGTGGTTAATGCTGTTTTCTCTGGCTGAGCGTGGAACATCAGGGGAAACGCCCTGGTTGGTATTTTGGTTGCTGCTTGGGGGATCTATTTTCTTGAGGAATTTTCTGATCGAACCCCTTTGGTCTACCTCTTGCGGTTTTTCGTTAGGCTGTCGGTTAGTGATTTGCTCCTCGTGACTCTGGTTAGTGGCGGATTGGTCGGCGGTTGCATTTGGTGATGCAGTGCGCGCAACGAAATTTGTTTTATTTATTTATATGTTTACTTACCTGTTAAACTGCATAATCCATACATTACTACCCCCCACCCTGCCCCTCCCCCTCCCCACGTCACCGCCCTGCAGGAACTCCTACTGCCGACTGCGGCTGATTTAGAGCCTCAAAGCAGAGATTAGATTGCCGTCTCGGCGTTTGCCTTTCACCGTCACTCCCAATGGTCTAGAAGAACAGTCCAGGAATGTCTGCTGCCCACATAGGGTCTATTCTACATGACATTGACCCTGATGCTTTATACTATGTTCATGATATCTATCTCACGCACAATGAGTTAAATTCACACTTGGTCAGAGTGTATTGCATTATATTGGGATTTGCTGTAATTGGCTAGAAATTCAACTTTAAGAAATCTAATATAGCATTTCAAAGTGTCCTTTTCTTCGGTTATGAACTAACACATGGCATATTCAGACTTGACAATCTACACACATGTTTGCACCCACATACACATTTGCACCCACATACACATAGACAAAAAGATGCATGGATGCCATCAAATGCTTAACACAGACACACAAGAGCAAACAAGCATGAACACACAAACACATCAGCGTACACGTGTTTGCATGCACCCTTAAGCACGTACACAAAAGCATGCACACCCTGGTACACTTCCAGGCTTGCAAAACCCTCAGACAGGCACCTCCCTCAAACCCCCCCCCCCCACACACACACACCATATCTGTTAAATGCTGAGTCTGGTGCCTTCACCTGTAAGACTGGACAATGGAAACCTGCCTGAAAGAGAAACATATGAAACAATATGTAAAAAAAAACTTGCGAAAACAGTTGATAAAAGTATTCCATCACAATGACCTACCGTTTATTAAAGATTTTGTTTTGTGTTGCGTTGATGACTTGGTGCTCACTAGGGTATGGGGCTTTGTATCCCACTGAAGCATTACAAATGGAGATTAAAAGTTCTCAGATGCAATCCATTATTGGACCCCCACGATCTGGAAGCAGAGACTGGCATTTTAAAACACGTTGTGCACGCGCTTTCCCACTGCATGGAACGCTATTATGATAAATGCCCCCATGCGGCTCCATCCATCACTAGCTGACCTGCTTTTAGCTTTCAAAACGATTCCCCGTTGGTCCTTCACTGTTTCTCTCCTTCACTCTTTTCTTCTTTATTTGTTTCATATTTGAGGAGGCGTGAGGTAAGCACCTGCTGTCTTTTTACCGAAAAGTTCACATCTTGTAGTTTGGCGGTGAGCCTTCACGTAATATAGCTGCCCCTGAGCAGCATGGCATTAATGGCCATTAATAGCAGATCATGAATAGCTAAAAGTCTGATAATGTAATTACTATTTGCTTAGAATATCACCTAGGGTGTGAATTGAGTCACTGAAGGCTGCCACACAAGTTGATGGAAAAACATGTTTTTTTGTTTATTCAACCGTGAATCATGGTCAGTGTGTGCATTTCCATCACATTGGGATCTGGAATGTAATAGAAAAGGGACAGATCAAAGAATCAACACAATTGATGATCAGATGGATATAGGACTCTCCCAAATGCCTTTAGAGGAAGCAAAGACGTTTAAATGAGACCTGGATCCTCTTCATTGTTGTCAAAATGCATGAGCACCCATGGTTAGTGTCAAACTCTGCTTTTGCCCTCCATCCTTGTCTTTCTGTTAAAAGGAGGAGACCTTTCCAGTATACTGTCTGATACTTTAAGCATCAACATTAACTAAAAGGGTATTCCTTGCTTTTTGTCCATAAGAAACCCCCACCCGTTCTAAGAGTAGATATCCGACCGTGGGTCATCTTCAGCGATAGGTCGGCTCACTCTGAAGTATACAGGCTCAAAGTATCTGCAGAGGGTACAGAAGCCTAAAAGGACTTTCTCTTCTTTTAGTGCAAAGTATCCAGGCCAGATGCTTATTTCCTCTCTACTGGAGAGACCTACCTTCATTCCTGTTTGGGACAATATGGCGTATGTATTTGATGCTGGTGTGTCATAATGGTGTTTGTGACCACTGTGCCTTCTACCAGGCCGGGTCACCCCTCCTGCTCCCGACGTCTCCTGCCGCCGCTGCCCTGAGCGACCCAGCCACCGCTGAGCCGCCCGCCTGTGCTGTTTTCCCGCCGCTGCCTCCCTGCGGCCCCGCCCACCTGCTACCCATTGGCCGCCCCACTCCCGCCACCCAGCTGACCCGCCCTCCCGGCTCCTGATTTAAGGGGACCGCAGCGCGTGTTTCAGGAGTGACCACTGTGCCTTCTACCAGGCCGGGTCACCTCTCCTGCTCCCGACGTCTCCTGCCGCCGCTGCCCTGAGCGACCCATCCGCCGCTGAGCCGCCCGCCTGTGCTGTTTTCCTGCCGCTGCCTCCCTGTGGCCCCGCCCACCTGCTACCCATTGGCCGCCCCGCTCCCGCCACCCAGCTGACCCGCCCTCCCGGCTCCTGATTTATGACGCCCCCAGAGCGACCGCGCAGCGGGAGCACCGAATGAGCGCCGAATGTGCGCCAAATGTAAGCCCGTCTGCACCCGTCCGCGCCTGGACCGCGCCCAGTGCCAGGACACCTGGCCCCCACTGACGGAAGCCGACCCGACGGACCTACAACGCCACCGAACTCAACGCACTCAACATCGGCCGAACCCCGGGCTGCTACCGAGCCACACCGAGACGCACCCACGGACCCTTCAGCTGCCACTCCTGCAAGTTCACCTGCAACCGGACCCACGCTACACCAGCACCCACCAAGCCGAACTCCAGCAGCACCCACCTGAAGTGCATCCTGCTCAACACCCGCTCCGTCCACAGACACGCCGTCGAGCTCTGGAACCTGCTCGACACCACAGCCCCAGACGTCGCCTTCCTCACGGAAACCTGGATGAACGCCTCCTCAGCGCCCGACATCGCCATCGCCATCCCGGACGGCTACAAGATCATCCGGAGGGACCGCGTCAACCAGACAGGAGGAGGCATCGCCATCATCCACAGGAACACCATCCGCATCACGACCGACACCGACGATACCCTCGCACCCGCCGAACACCTGCACTTCCAGATCCACGTCAACCCCAAGACCACCCTCAGAGGCACCCTCATCTACAGACCCCCGGGACCACGCACACAATTCAGGGAAGACATCGCCGACTTCATCAGCCCGCACGCCCTCCCCTCCGCCGACTACATCCTCCTCGGGGACCTCAACTTCCACCTGGAGAAACACAACGACCGCAACACCACCACCCTGCTGGACAACCTCGCCAACCTCGGACTCAAGCAACTGGTGACCACCCCCACCCATTACGCCGGACACATACTCGACCCGGTCTTCTCTTCCAGCAAGGACATCGCCTTCAGCCACGCCACGGGACTCCACTGGACGGACCACAGCTGCGTCCACTTCAGCTTCAGAAGGACCACGCTCCACCATCACCAGCAACAGGTTCCCCGCAGAAGCTGGAACAAGATCGCTGCAGACCAGCTTGCTAATTCCCTGAGCAAGAACCCTCCCACCAGCACAACGAACCCCAGCCAAGCGGCCACCAACCTCACGAAATGGATCAGCGACTGCGCAGACGACCTCGCCCCTCTGAAGACCCCGCCGAGCAGACCCGGCAGCAAGAAAGCACCATGGTTCAACGACGAACTCAAGAGCTCCAAGAAGAACTGCAGAGCACTCGAGAAAACCTGGCGCAGAGACCCAACACGGGACAACATGACTGCCCTCAAGCTCGCCACCCGAAAACACCACCAACTGATCCACGCCACCAAGAAAACCGCATTCAAGGAACAACTGGACAACAACGCACACAACAGCAAAGAACTCTTCAACATCGTGAAAGAGCTCTCCAACCCCAACGCCGGAAACAACAACATCACCCCTTCGCAAGACCTCTGCAACTCCCTCGCCTCCTACTTCCACAACAAGATCGCGGACATACACAACAGCTTCAGCACTCAACCGACGCACGCCACGACCGAACCACCGCCCCCCACAACCACCCTCCGCGCCTGGACCCCGATCAGCACCGAAGACACCGTCAACACGATGAACTCCATCCACTCCGGATCTCCGACAGACCCCTGCCCTCACCACGTCTTCAACAAGGCCGACGCTGTCATCGCACCCCACCTGCGGGACATCATCAACACCTCCTTCGACACCGCTACCTTCCCGGAGAGCTGGAAGCACGCCGAACTCAGCGCCCTACTTAAGAAGCCATCAGCCGACCCCACCGACCTCAAGAACTACCACCCCATCTCGCTGCTCCCGTTTCCGGCAAAAGTCATCGAGAAGACCGTCAACAAGCAACTGGCCGCCTTCCTCAAGACGAACGGCTCCCTCGACCTCTCGCAGTCTGGCTTCCGGGCCAACCACAGCACCGAGACCGCCCTGATCGCAGCTACCGATGACATCCGAGCCCTGCTCGACAACGGAGAAACAGCGGCCCTCATCCTCCTGGACCTCTCCGCGGCCTTCGACACTGTCTGCCACCGTACCCTAGTACAGCGCCTCAGCAACGTCGGAATCCAGGAGAAGGCACTGGAGTGGATCATCTCCTTCCTCGCCGAAAGGACACAGAGAGTTCGCCTCCCCCCGTTCAGATCGGAGGCCACCGAAGTCATCTGCGGCGTTCCTCAAGGCTCCTCGCTCAGCCCAACACTTTTCAACGTCTACATGAGCCCCCTCGCAGCCATCGCACGCCAGCACAACCTCAACATCATCTCCTACGCCGACGACACCCAGCTGATCCTCTCCCTCACCAACGACCCCGCCACCGCTAGAGCCAACCTACACGAAGGGATGACAGACGTTGCCAAGTGGATGATGAACAGTCGCCTGAAACTGAACTCGGACAAGACGGAAGTCCTCATCCTGGGATCTTCACCCTCCGCCTGGGACGACTCCTGGTGGCCCCCCGCCCTGGGCAGCGCACCCAAACCCACAGACCACGCACGCAACCTGGGCTTCATCCTGGACTCCTCCCTCTCCATGACCAGACAAGTCAACGCCGTCTCCTCGTCGTGCTTCAACATCCTGCGCATGCTACGTAAGATCTTCCGATGGATCCCCACCGAGACCAGGAAGACGGTCACCCACGCCCTCGTCACCAGCCATCTGGACTACGGCAACTCCCTCTACGCCGGAACCACCGCCAAACTCCAGAAGAGACTCCAGCGGATCCAGAACACCTCAGCACGACTCATCCTGGACATCCCCCGCCGCAGCCACATATCCGGACACCTGAGAGACCTGCACTGGCTCCCGGTCAACAAGAGAATCACCTTCCGGCTCCTCACCCACGCACACAAAGCCCTACACAACCAAGGCCCAGGATACCTCAACAGCCGCCTCAACTTCTACGCTCCCAAACGCCAGCTTCGAACGACCAGCCACGCCCTCGCCGCCATCCCCCGCATCCGAAGAGCCACCACAGGAGGAAGGTCCTTCTCCTACCTGGCCGCCAAGACTTGGAACTCCCTTCCGACCCACCTCCGCCTGACCCAAGACCACCTCGCCTTCAGGAAGCAGCTCAAGACCTGGCTGTTCGAGCAGTAGCGGACCCCCTCCCCCCAGCGCCTTGAGACCCTCCGGGTGAGTAGTGCGCTATATAAATGCTTTGATTGATTGATTGATTGATTGATTGATTGATTGATTGATTTGTTAAGTCAGCACCAATGTGTCTAGTACTTGGTGTGCTAGGATATCCTTTAGTATCTTAATATAAGACGCCGTATGTTAAACAAGACTGTACTTCTGGCAATGTCACATAACTTAAAGTGGCCAGAGAAGACTGGCGTAATCAGCAGAAAACCATGGTGTAAAAATACACCACTGTACTCATAATTATTTATTTTATATTTTGATAAAATACTTCACCTAACTTGGTATACTATTTACTAGAGCTGGTTGCATTTTTCTTACACTTTCGAATAAAGCAGACTTGGGAAATTGTGGCCTTTTGAAATAGACCAAAGTTGGCTAAATTCACTTTACCCCGCAAAGTGTAATGAAAATTAGATGAACTTCCTATAACAATTCCCATATTGCCAAGGTGGGAAACATTTTTTTTTTTTTAATGTTAACACAAATTTGCAGAGGATCTGCAAATCCACAGCAAAAAAAAAAAAAACAAGCACAGGCTTTATGCTTTTTTTCATTAAAAAACCCCAGGTTGGCCTAGGGCCTGGGGGTACGGATGGTATTTTTGGGGGAAGGACGTTTGTGGCTCCCCTCCCGGAGCCTCTGAGAGGCCTCTGGATAACAGTCCCCTGAGGCTGAGTATAAAAGAGAAGGGAGGAGGGCAAACATCCCCTTTCCCAGAGCCTAAATAGGCTCTAGGGAACCCCCATCCCCTTGTGCCAAAATGCTTTAAAAAGGGGAGGGGGCATGCGGCCCCTTCACACATCCTAATTATTTCCTGCTGACCTCATCCCCCGAGGCTGAGTAATTACGTCAAGGTAGTTACCTGTGGCAACCCTGCTAGAGCATAATTTGGCCCCAGGTACTCCATCCTCTGGGGCCGAAATGCAAACAAAAAGCCTACAAAATGTCTGGGAACCCCATCCCCCAGGGCTGTAACACAAATTAAAAGGGAGGGGACATGTGACCCCCCTCCCTAAGCGTTTAAAGGCCCCATGGACCCCATTCCCTGGGCCCACTCAGTGACTGTGTCCCGGAAAGCCAACACCAGGGACATCAACACCCGGGATACAGTAGTTTCACTGCCCGCAGCAATCTAGGCAGGACAGCCTATTTTTTCTCCTGTCTAGGAGAAGCATTTTTAAATCTCTCACCAGACAGGAGCAAACATACAAATCTGCTACCCACCAGTAGTAGATTTAATCATGCTCCGACCAGCTGGAAGCAAATGTGTTCTGTTTCCATGCCCACACTCCTGCTGGGAGGGAAACAGTCATATGTTGCTACCGACCAGATTGAGTATGCAAAAAACAGCTGCACCCTCTGGGTGGGAGGAATGCGTTGAGCCTGCTGTTGCCGAGGGGGCACCGGCCCCATGGCCCCCAGCATGGTAATTCGTGGTTGTTTCCGTTTGGCCACCAGGGGCACCCAACTGTATTTAAGGCTTGCCCCAGGGGATGAAGTTCCTAGGGCCTATTAAGGCTAAGAGAGGGTGGACTTCACCCCTCTCTCACTTTAATATATGTTTTAGACATGGGGGATGGATACAGCCCTATGCTACATCACTAAAGGCTGTGTGTGCATTGGGGTTGGAAGCCTTTGAGTGGGCAGCCTGTGAGGGGGGTTTGAGTGCCTTTGGGTGGGTTGACCACAGGGACTGGTTGCATTCCAGTCCTTGTGGCTAACTTCGGCTGTGTGCAGCATGTGATTCGCTGCCTGTGAGAGGTAGGCCACAGGGTCTAGCTGCCTGCCAGGCCCTGTGGCTAACCCCCATTGCACACCGGTGAGTGCTGTGCACAGCATGGGATTTGGCCCTTTGACCAACCTCTTGCTGCACACTGCCAAAGGCTTTTTGCCTGCCTTCAGTTGGGTTTGCCAACCACACCCTGTGGCCAATCCCCTGTTGCACACAGCCAAAGGCCTTGTGCAGCATGAGGTTGGCTGCATGCGGAGAGGGGGTTTGTTGGGAAGGCCTAACCACTGGCCAGGCTCTACAGCCAACCTCACTGCATGGGCATGGCTGCTTGTGGGGAGGTTGGGAACCTGGCCGAGATACAGTGGTGAACGTTGGCTTCACATACGGTAATTCACTGAAAAACCCCACAGGTTAAAGTAATTTTATAGTTTGGTGAAATGTTCAGTAACACTGTAACTGTTTAAACTATAAAAACACAATCATTCAGCAGTTATAGTTATAGTTATCTTAAGTATCTATAACTTGTACCCTAAGGCAGCTCTAACTCGTACCCTCGCCATGCACTGCTAACTATCCCACACATTGCATCACTCATGACATCTTCTATGACATCATTGATAATATCACTGCAACGTTTGTAATGTAATTATTAATAAGAAAGCCATGCATGGTGGGGGCGCAAGTTATAGTTATTCAGTTCAAGATGCTGATCCCAACTTACATAGCCCCACACAACCAAGTACCAGCATACATCAACCACTGCCTGAAATTCTACCAACCCTCCAGACACCTACACTCCGTCTCCCTCTGTCACATTCCCTGCATCCGCTGAATCAACAGCGGAGGGCGCTGTTTCTCCTTCCTCACTCACTGAAAAAGACTAGAATGACCTCCCCTTTCACCTCGAGACTTATTCCCTCTGCTTTTCAGAAAAGGACTCAATACCTGGTTGTTCAACTGATCCCTCTCTAACAGCAGTGTCGACAGCACCTGTGTATCCTCATGAGTGATTAGCCGTGTTTTACAAGCCCTGTTTGATTGATTGATTGATTGATTGATTTGCCCTTAGGGCACAAGTTGTACCTGGTGAATTTATGTGTTTTTTATTTTAAAATGTTACATTGTTACTGCACATTGCACCTAACTCTTACGTTACTTTAACCTTTTTGTTTTTCAGTGCACATATACATGTATATTATATAATATATAGAAATATACATATTTAGAAATGTAAGTTTACAAATCGAAGGACTTTGCACCATTGTACATCAGCTGAATATATTCTGAAAGATGAAATATGAATTTTGCAAGCCATTCACTCACGCTTGCCTGAATATAAAAAGGCATGAGTAGGGAGTTTATTTTTTAAGAGTTAATTTCCACCATGCAAGGGGCCATGTTAACCTTTTAAGTCAAATTAGACATAACCTTTTAAGTCAAATTAGACATGTAGAAATAAATATATTAATCTGAGAATTATACTCCCCTTGAATGTATGGTAAATAATGTACATATTATTCCAGTGCTTCTTAATACATGTGAAACTTCAGGGTTCAGAATGGCTTTTAGATTAAGACATTGCCCTCTGACCATAAATGTATATATGTAGCTATAACATATAATAATACAAATATATTCCCTACGGTCAGCAATGCCTTAAAGAGTTACACCTTGTGTTGGACTTGGCCCTTCTGGCAGGTTCACCCCTAAACGTTTTGCTTTTTAATGGTGACCTGATAATAGTGATTTTTGGTTTCTGCGCACTTTACCACTGTGTCCCACGGTAAAGTGTGTGCGTGTAGTAAGGTTGGCCTGCCCTCCCATAGGAATGCATGGGGAATGTATGTGTCCATGTTAGTTCCTGATGTGTGGGGAGTGCAGGCTCGAGTTTGGTATGTGCGGACTCGTGTGATTAAATGCTGCGCAGTGATGTGTGCGGCGTGATTGTGTCTAGTGTGGAAGTGCCACTTCTAGAAGTTGGCATGTTTGTGTAATTTATGTGAATTGGCTGTCTGGCTTATGATTGGCTGGAGCTGGCTGGTGAGCCTGGCTCCATGAGTCAGGATGGGTCTGCCCCGGTGGTGAATGGGAGATCTGCATGAGTGATGTGAGGGAGGGGTGCACCTGGGACCTGAATAGAATTGGGTTTTCCCCACACAATGCTGGCTCCGCCCCCTGTGGTGTGTCTGATTACCCTAGCATGACTAGTGAATAGGAAGAGTGGCAGAGCACAACAGAGTGCTGGATCCTTTCTTGAGGGGGCTGCTGCTGCTGGGTGCCAGGAGGACCGCCACTGGGGCTGCCTTCCTGCCTGGAGGGTCCTGTGAGCTGGATCCTGGGCCCAGCCTTTGCCCCCCTGCCTGTCTAAGGACCTTGCTGGACTTCTTGTTGCCTGGGAAACTTTGTCCCTAATGTGCCTGGGCAGCGCTGGATTTCCCTGCCCAGGAGCGCTGCTATTCTCATCTGCAGCCCAGCGCTGCAATCCCTAAATCGAGGGATTCCCCGGCGTGGGGATCCCCTGTTTTGCCGATTTTGGTGCAGGTGCCCACCCTGCATTTTGCCCGCGTTTGTGGCCATCCTCGAGGGTGCTTATTCTGCAATTTGCTGGTTTGTTTCCCTAGCGGGTGCTCACCCCACCAGGGACCTTGTGCCCGAGTTTTTGTTTTGTGTCTGTCCCTAGCGGGTGCTCACCCCGCCAGGGACTCCGTGTTTTGCTGGGTGCCCAGCCCGGATTGCCACCAACAGGGAGAGCATCCCAACGGGCCGCCGCTCTGCCCACGACGACCCGGAAGCGCCCCAACCCGGAAGCAGCTGGCCGGCCAATAGCAGCGCGGCCCAGGAGCAGGCCCCGGAAGAAGAGGCTGGACGTCCCACCCTCTCAGCACGACAAGAGGAGCAGGGCGACTGAAGGCAAAGGCGGGGCTCCGGTGTTGCAGGAGAGCCCCGCGCTGCCAGAAGAAGAAGCCCGCAGCCAGCGCCTACCACGGGGCTCCCAGGAGTGAGGGAGAGCCCCTTGGTCCCCAACCCGGAGAGAGGAGTCCCCAGAGCAGCCCGGTAAGTGCAGAGGGCTGAGGCGGGGCCTCCTTGAGTACAGAGGGCTCCAGGGGGCATTGATGGTACTTCGAGTCCCCAGAGAGGGGACTCCCACGTCAGGGGGCAGTTGCTGAATCCGAGGCCCCAGAGAGGGGGACTCCAACGACGGAGGCACGGTGTTATAGAGAGTCCCCAGAGGGAGGACTCCAGCAGGGGGCATTGAGGCAATTACCATTCGAGCCCATGAGGCTCCAACGACAGGGGCAGTGTTTTGTTTACAGAGCCCACGAGGCTCTAAGGGGGCCATATTTATTTCAGTGCCCACGAGGCTCCCGGGCACACATTTCTGGCTCCAGAGGGCCTTTGTTTCTTGAGCCAGAGGGCTCCAACGTGGCGCAGTTTATTCATGGGGCTACAGAGAGACCAGAGGAGATCCCCAGCTGCCCAGCACTTAGTGGGAAGCTGCTACGTTTAGGCTTTGCGCAATCTCTTTGGCTGCCTGCGCAGCCAGCCCCAACATTGCGGACAAAGGGCGTTTGAGCCCTTGAAAGGCCAGTTGGCCTGGGGGACAGTTCTGGTGTTGTGCCCTGGCGTGGGGTACCTGTTTTTGCTTCATGTGATGTTTTGCGCAGATGTGATTTCCTGCCTAATGTGATTGTAATGTCATATGCAATGCTTTTATGCCAATACCCCTATATGTGTTTTTTTGCCTAGGAGGTTGTTTGCCCTAGAAGAGTGATGCTAGTGCGGTCATGGTGCCCTGCGTGATATTTACCTAAGGTGTTTTAGGATTACGTAGGTGGTGTTTACCTGTTACCAGTGAGTACTGGTTGTGTGCTACATGTGCTAATTTTGGTACTACAGTTATGATATGTTCTACGTGCTAGTTCTAAAAGTGATTACTCCTGACAGCTGTCCAGGTGGCCCTGTCCCATGTAAATAATCTCCTCTACATTCTGCCCGTGCCCATGGCACCTTGTAAAGTATATGTTTATTATCTAAAGTTTGTGGTATAATACAAAGGCTATTTTTATATATAACCTTGTGTGGAGTTTCCTTTGTGGTGGGCCTAGGGTGTTGTTGCTGGGTGCGCGCGCAAACGCTTTACACATCGCCTCTGAGATAAGCCTGACTGCTCGTGCCAAGCTACCAAGGGGGTGAGCAGGGGTTATCTTGGCGGGTAACCTCCTTGCCCTGACTAGAGTGGTGGTTTCTGCCTGGCTTTGGCACAAGCCTTAGCCAACCGGAAATCGCCATTTCTAACACCTTGTTTTCCACAAGAACGATTTTTTGCATGTAGACGATTTCACTAGTGCAACAGTCATGAATGTGTTTCGAATTTCCATCAACTTTATCAACTTTATAATGCAAGTCACAAAGGTGTTATCCCTCCTAGAGGAAACAAAACCATATAAGCCCTACCCTTATATCTGTGGAGGCATATTTACAAAACAGAATACCCTTTTAATTGGTGACTATAGGCTTCTCCTAAATCTAATAAGTTGTGTGAGCTGTAAGACTTTGTTACCTGAGTGAATTATTCACTAGACCACCTCTATGGAAAGGTTGTTCATTAATTGGAAATCATGCAACTGCTGATAACATGAGGAGAATCAGCAGCCACGGCTCTCTGTTGCAGCATATGACGTCTACCCGTTGCTCTTCACACCCTCATTAATTTAGACTTCCTGACCCTTCCGAACCTGGGAGAAAAATGGTTTCTTAATATATCTTAATCATTTGTATCACTTATTCTTCCATAGACCGACAGTCAATATTGAGTTGGGCATTAGAAACATTTCTTTATAAGCATCTCCATTTCCTACATGTTTAAACAACATTTACAAACAAGGGGCCCTATTTATGAGCAACCAACGCAGCCCAGTGCTGTAAGTCATTTTGCTGCACTGCGCTGTGTTAGTTTCAAGGCCATGGGATGCAACATATTTAGGCTGCGTCGCATCTCTGTGCTTTTCCCTGCGATGGTGCACAAACTGCTTCCATGGGCCGGCGCAGACAACCCTTGCACTATGGTGCAAGGATGCCTCTGTAATGGCGATATTGTTTTTGTGCAGGAAAGGCACCTTCAGCACAAAAACAATCGATTGAGGTGATTTCCTCTTGCAATGCATGCTGTAGAATGCAGCACTCATTGAAAATGGAAAAAAATTAGAAGAAATGAAAACATTTCTCCTCGTTGCACCTCGCTACACCACCCCTTGTGGTGGCGTGGCATTCAAACGGATTTCCAGGTTTTAGTGATTGCTCGTAAATCTGGAAATGCACCAGTGGACATATGTGTTGTGTGGGAACACCCACAGCAACACTTATGTCACACCCCAACACAAAAAGTGTTGCATGAAAAGGGGTGATATTTACAAGCACACGTAAAGCCCCGCAGGGTGATCTTACATGTGCTTGTAAATATCACGCAGCAGGTTGCGTCAACGTGATATAAATCAGCCCCCACGTTTTTAAAGCTGGTGCGCCATGTTTGGTTTTGCTATCTTCTTGCCCGGTACACAAAGGGCACTATTTACGAGAAACAAATGCAGAGTGTACCGAAAGTCATTTTGCTGCGCCGCACTGCATTCGTTTTTTGGCTCAGGGATGCAACATATTTACAACAACATGTTGCATCTCTGTGCTTTTCACTGTGCTGGTGCACAAACTGCTGCCATGCGCCGACGCAAACTACCTTACACCATGTTGCAAGAAACCTGCGTCGTGGGGAGATTTTTTTTTCTACGACCGCCTAGATGTATATACCTGTTTAAAATAACTGGCGAAGACCCCCACTATCTTGGCTCTGTCCTGTATTATATTTCCTCCCTGCCCAATGATCTGAGCCAGCCATCTATAGCCAACTCTCTTTTGTCCAGCCAAGCTAATAACTTACTGGCTGTATCCCCTATGTCAAAGATACAATGCTGGGTGGCTCAATACTGAGGTTCTAGCTGCCTCTCCAGCAAAATCCTTATATTCTTTTTGCTTTATGGATAATTTATGTGCAGTACCAAGAGTATGGGACACCACCAACTCGGCTTCCAGTGTGGTCACCTCTTTTTTTAACTCCACCAATTGCTTATGTTTCTCTTTTCTGTGACCCGCTACTGCTGCCACTCCACTACCCCGGATTACCAACTTATAGGCCTCCCAGAGCGTTACGTCCGATGTCACCGACCCATCATTTACAGCAAAATTATTTTGGGTGGCTTTCGCCATTTGTTTTCTGATCATCGGCACTTTAAGATACCAAGTATTAAATACCATTTTGCATCTGGTAGGGGGGAACATAGCCATAGTACGTCACATTTGGGGAATGATCAGAAATACCCCTGGGAAGGAAGGAAGTCCCATCAGACATAGGAAGCTGAGGGGCTTTACAGAAGAAATAATCGACATGGGACAGACCCCTGTGTACCCAAGAATCAAAAGTGTATAGTAAGGAGGTGGGATTACAGGTCCGCCGCACATCGATCAAGCTTAATGCCACTAAAGATTCAGCAAATAATTTACCAGACGGCTCTTCACTCCTGGGCGGCAGACAGTCCAGTTCCCCATGAAGAGCAGCATTACAGTCACCCCACACCAGTACATCACCATCCGGTAAGTTTAACATGTGAGGTTCCAGATCCGCAAGCGTGAACGAGTGAAATTAGAGGGGTACATAAAGGGAGGTTACATTAAGGGATCTCCCCGCCCATTGCCCCGACACCATAACAAACCTGCCCAGTGGATCCCCGGTAATTTGGTGTATTTGAAATGGGAGGGACTGCCGTACTAGAATACCCACCCCTCTGGACCCTCTCGTAAAACCAGCATGTGCCACCAATTTATATACCCATCTGTTAAGGGCGCAATAGGAGGTACCATGGATATGTCCACGCTTGATTCGATCACCCAGGCCATTCACATTCCAAGAAAGCAATTTAAGGTGCCCACGTTGCTGGGTTGAGCCTTGTTCATCACTCATTTAACCTGTAATAAAGGGAACTGATACATGATGATTCACTGAGAGGTAGTACTGCCAAATCTTCCATCCCCTCCCCCTGTGGCAGCAACAAAATAATGAGTACCCAAGCAGTGCAATATGGAAATCAACGGTAAGGATGACCCAATTCACCATGAAAGAAGCCTCATCTGTAAAATTGTACTGAACACATATACAAAGACTGCAATAACATCCAATAACATACCCCCGTTCCCTCCCCCACATTGCCTCCCTGCAACGTGGACTTCGAACTTCCCACCCCCCAATTTTGCAGACCACCTGTAAACACCAATTGAAACTACTCTATGGAGGGAGGCTTCACTCAGCCAAACAACCCAAAAAGTTATACTACCATTCCCCCCAAAAAACCAATGGAGAAGCCCCTAGATACCGTGTTGCCTGAGCCCGGAGTCAGACTGTACCGTACAGTTACATATATTCCAATCACCACCATGCCTAATAGCTACAGGTCAATGTAATACACTTATATCACTACCAGCCAATCTGCCAGTCCCCAAAGCAATTTGAAATAAAAGTGTAGGCAATCCCCCACTCCATCACACACTTTACAAACAGCCCCCCTTCCGAAAACCAATCAATACTCATTGTGACTACAACTTGGCAAGGGTCCATCACAGTTCAGCCGGGCAAACCGGGTCTCTGCTGCAGGAGAGGTGAGTCTACAGTCATTCACTTGCATTTCTTTCAGTTCATTCCTGCTGACTGTCCATTCTCTGCGCGTGACTCGGAGATGATCGCTGAGAAGCGCCAACTTTCAAGCCAGTCACTGGTCTCCTCCGGCGTCTGGAAAAATCACGATTTCCCCTCTGCGAGCACCCTCAATTTAGCCGTAAAGAGCATGGCATAATTGAGGTCGTGATCACGGAGCGCCCGTTTGACTTCAAGTAAAGATGTGCACCTCTGTTATACTTTGTAGGTAAAATCTGGAAAAAAGGTGATAGTAGAGTTCTCAAATTTAAGTGGCGGGGCAGTCCTAGCCATTTGAAGGATTATATCTCAATCACAAAAATTAAATATCCTCGCCAACATGGGCTGTGAAGGGGCACCAGGCCTTGGGGGCCCCCTGCACATGATGCGCCCGTTCCACTGAGAAATACTTTGAGAGGGTCTGGAGATGTAGGTGTTTTTGTATCAATTCCTCCATGAACAAATACGCAGCCTGCCCTTCTGACTTTGTTCCTTCGTGCTCGTCCTTCGTAGTCTTCCAATTTTGCCTCAAAGTCCAATTCTTGGGCCTGTAATCGCTTTACTGATACTTCAAGGGACTTTGTTGAAGTTTGGTGGGTTTTCACTGAATCTTCGGATTCTTTGACCTGTCTCCCATTTTGCGAAGGTCGGCGTTTATTAGGGTGATTTCTGTTGTAACCGAGTCAATCTTGTGCTCCAGTGCCGAGCGAACCCTGGATAGCCTCCATAATGTAAGCGAGAGACGGGCCCTCTGCAGCGGCAGGCTGCTTCACTTCCATCTCAACTTGCTTCTTCTCCGTTGCATCAACTTTGGAGTGGGCACATCTAGAAAGTTTCACCAAGCTGGATTGTCTGGAGCCTTTATTGGTGGCCATGCCGTCAAATCCGCTATTAGTTATAGAAGCCAGGTGCGAGGTGATGGGGTGCATATACTGGGGCCCGTTGCCAACAATGAGGTAAGAAAGTTAAAGTAATACACTCTACATGACAAGCCCCCACTGGACCGTACTGCCACAATATGTGAAGTAGATATAAGGCATGTACCCCAAACAGTCTCTGCCCAGTGCCTCCGTGTCATGGGTTCAAAAAAGAGTCCAGGCCAGCCGTAAACTATCTGGGTCAGTCGGTAATGCTGGGCCCATGTCTTTCAAGAGACTGGTATCTTCTGATTAGTGAGCCATTTTGTTGTTTGTGTCGGTGCCCCAAAAAGTAAATAAGGAGAGGCCACACAGCTCTGCTGGGGGAGGGACACCGTGCTGCCTCACAATGGCAGCTTTTATCGAAAAAACGGCCTCAAATATCCTGAAATGACCGGTGGTAGCAAAACTCACGTTGGAGGTATGAGAGAAACTTCCTGAGTCCCTTCCAACATCCAAGGCAGCA
The DNA here is from genome assembly GCF_964261635.1 of Lissotriton helveticus. Taxonomy (NCBI): domain Eukaryota; kingdom Metazoa; phylum Chordata; class Amphibia; order Caudata; family Salamandridae; genus Lissotriton; species Lissotriton helveticus. The sequence goes on from NC_136061.1 coordinate 1,219,728,638, forward strand.
TTAGAGGCCGAGTAATGGTGCCCGCTTGACTTCAGGTCTTCTTGCGCATACCGGAGCCCACCTAGGCCAGCGCCATGCCCCGCAAACAGCACCTCTGACGAACAGCTAACGGGGACACCACTAGCACCTCGGTATGTCCCACATCACCCAGAGCCAGCTGCACCAGAAGCAGTGCGAGCCACGCATCTGCAGGCCTGGCTTCAGCAGCGGGTCTCTCGTAGAGTGGCTCCGGACAAAGTTGGGGCCAGCACGTACTCGAGGCCTCGGTCCGGAGCAGCTACTCCAATATCTCGGGGCACAGTGAGAGGATCTTCTCTGACGGAAAACCGGGTGACTCCGTGGCTCAGTGGGCACCCGGGTCGGTAACTTTGGCAGGTTATTAAGATATTTTAACAGAGTTTGGAGGATAATTAATCTCTAGAAGCTAGAAGTTTCACTCCATTGCGGCCATCTTGGATGTTGGCTTGCCACGCTCCCGGGGGAGATTGTTTTTGTACAGGAAGGTGCCCCTTCCTGCACAAAAACATTAAATTGAGGTGATTTCCTTTTCCAATGCGTGCTGTAGAATGGAGCATGCATTGAAAGAGTAAAAAAAAACAAGGAGAAATTAAAAATGTCTCCTCGTTGTGCCTCGCAATGACACCCCTGGGGATGGCGTAGAATTCTGATTCATTTCCAGGTTTACAATTGATAGTAAATCTGGAAATGCATCAGTGGACATGGGTGTTGCGTGTAAACACCTACAGCAACTCTAATGTCACAAGCACAAATAAAGCCCCGCAGTGTGCCTTTACGTGTGCTTGTAAATATCATGCAACAGGTTGCGCTGCCAGTGCGTCACTCAAATATGCCCCTCATTCACCTGCGGGCGGTACTTATTTGATACTTTGGCCACGCGCTGCGGCCATTTCCTGAGACCCTGCTGCTGTAAACAGATTACGCTAAAGCAGCACAATGCAGCCTATTTGCTGGCCGGAAGGCATGGACAGAAATATTTCTTCTCACATATTTTCTGTCAGCTCGCGCTAGTTAGAGTGCAGAAGTCTCCTTCTGTTTCTGAGGTTTGTATTACAACATTAGATTATCATGGAAGAATCCGTCATGAATCCCTCGACAATCCCGTCCTTCTCCTCCTCCTCGTTGTCAGTCCCTTCGCTCGCTGTCTCTCTCTTTCCTAAGAACTCTAATTTGAGAAAATCTATTTTGACATACCTGCATATAGGAGAGAAATTATATATTGAAAATGTGTCACCTCTCGTTTCTGTCAGCTCTGCAAGGGTTTTACATTGGAAGAAGTTCTCCCTTCCTTCGTCCTTTATTATTGCTCCTGCTTCCTCTCTCTCTCTGTTTCTGATGGAGCGAGATAGAAAACAAAATTTTGTTTAAACTCGCAAAGTCACATTTCCATAACATGAATAAAATTATTAATGATTTGTGATATGTCTGCTAATACAACCTAGATTAAACTTTACACGTGGGGGGACTAACATGTGTGCTCATAAACGTGCATAAATGTTGCATCTTTTTGTTCGTGCAAAATAATAAAATAATTTATTGTTTTCGTTTTTGTCATTACTAACTGCTGCATATTTAAAATAAGCATGTGCTTGTTTTGCTTTTTCTTGTCTGTGTGATGTCATTTCTACTATTCTAGGTGCATATGGGTCTCATTGAAAAACGGAGACTGGTAAATATAAACGCTGCTTTATTTGTTTGCAATGGCTAGGTAACATTTTGATTAATCGGGTGGGTTAATTATTTAGTAAACCATGGGGTGGATACAGAAAATACTTTATTTCTTACATTAATACTTTTCTTGTGTTTGTTTTATACTAGAAATCATAAGTTGCCTGCTTTTGAGGCCTAACTATTTGAGCCGCACAAAAAGAGCTAATTCATATTTCTGCAGAAAGTCACGAGACGCCCATTCTGAATTAAAACGTTTATTGAAGCTGCATTCACAAAGCAAAAACTGATGAGCTGACATCATTCTGTCGGACATGGCCAAGGTCGAAAGTGAACTTTTTGTCAGTCCTTAACTTGGCATCCGCGGAAGTTGCACTGTAAGACTATGGAAGCTGCGAGGATGACTTAAAACAAAGTTGCAATCGCAGGAAGCCTCTGGCTTCACGTGGAGGAGACAATGGTCTTTGTAAGACATGATTTTGTGGAACTTTTTAAGAATCGGGTGACATGTCACTTGTCACTCTCAGCCAATGGGACGTCGAGTATTTCTGAAAACTTTCCTTTGCTAGTTTAGTTAGCGTAGAAAGGTATAAAAAGTCAAGCCCTTAGGGTTGGGCTGGCTGCTGCTTTCTGACTTTCCGATGAGGGTGATGTGCTGCTGGACTTTGCGTGGAGCACGTAAGAATCCTCAAAGATCTTTACTTTAATTTCTGTCTATTTAGCTCAGTTAGGGAAATAGGTTTTAGAAATGCTAAACTTTATATAATTTCTTTAAACTGATTCAATTGCTTAATTTGTATTTTTCCTTATTTTCTTACCATCATGCTTGCTTTAATGCTAATAAAATTCAATTATAAAACTTACAACATATATACTATTATCTAGAAAATAAAATCTTACTTTTTGACAAACAAGCTGGTCTTGGTTATTTAGAAGTATAGGTTACCTTTAGCTAGATCACGTCGCCTATAGTGGTCATTTAAATGATTGAGTTTTATTCTAATGACAATATTCTTTCTGCAAATGTATAAAATGTTTATAGTTTGTAAATAATGTGTATATAGATTTATTTGACCACCTGATTCAGTAGGCCCAAAAATATATCAGGTTCATAAATGGGTCCATGTATAGGTTAGAATTTTGTTTATAGGTTATGAAATTGGGTAGCGTAGTTTATGATATATTTTCTATAGCCCGCTGGATCAATTATCTGGTAGCAGAAATTGATGGTTGCTAAGCGGTAACCAAGGTAACATGTTGGTTGCTAAGGATTGCGTCATGGTATGAAAATAGGATCAATGTTTTAACACTTGTTAAGTTCGTTTTTCGTGCCTATCTATAAGCTATACCGGTATAGATTGTGTGGCGAGAAATTAGTCACGCAAGCCATCTGTTCGTTTGTAGTGATATCGCCGAGTATCACAAGAGGTATCGCCGTGTACCATAGTGTTGTCGCCGAGCAGCACAGTTTTAGGGCTAGGTCTGAATCTTGTATAGTGAGGGTTTTCTAAGAAATCAAAGCAGCATGAGAATAGGGACAAAGCGCCTTCCATAAAACTCACTGTGATGAGAGTATTAGTTATATCCAAGCTTAAGTGAAGGGTAAAATTTAACGTCGGTGCATGATTATCTATAAACAGGTTAGAGTCCTGTACGGGTACATGTTTCATATCTATAAACAGGTGAGAGCCCTGTACGGATAACGTCGTTATTTTGCTAACGGTGCATGATTTCTATAAACAGGTGAGAGTCCTGTACGGATTTCGTGTGTGTTTGAATTTAGGGAATTTTCCGTGTAAAAGTGCGAGTTTGAATTGTATTTTATGTTCAAGTGGAACTCTTAGAACTTTCACTTCGCGGTGGGTTCAGAGCAAAGCGAGTTCATAATTATACTTGCTTGAAGGGTGGGGTAAGGTTACTCTACTGACAATTGAATATTATCCTTAGTGTGAATAGCGCCGTCTATTCCGAAGTGTGGATACTTGAATGTATGTAAACTATCCTAATTAGTGAAACGAACAGATGTTGTCTTTATAAGTCATTGTTAAGAATTAATTTACACTGAAAAGTGTTCTTAAAATGGCGCTGTGAAAAGATTTTGTGAAGGAGGGGTAAGCGCCAGGAGTGAGAAGCGAGAAACCGCAGCTGCTGTGTACGTCACAGAGCCGCGCTGGGATTGGGTGACCTACGTCACAAGCTGTATTCTGATTGGCTCCTGAGTCTCTGACGGCCTGTGAGCTGATTGGTCCTTAGGAAAATCTCCAAAATTATTGGTCGAGCTGAAAAGTGACGCAGCTCAACTGTCATTGGCTTGTTGGTGTGTTTCGCGCACGGATTGGTTGTTTTGCGGAACATCCCGGAAATATTTTACGAACGATTTTGTGAATTGAATTTAACTTTTAAAAATGAGTTATCATTTTAAACATGTTGAGAAAAAGACAACATTATTTCAGAAATTTAAGAATTTATTTTCACCTGACAAGAAAATCGAAACGCGAGGTGGTAAACTACTTCATAAGTATAAAACACCTGCAGCGTACATGGAAGGTGAATACGGATATCATACTGTCTTATGGTTCGACAGTTGGAAACGTTATACTAAAAACGATGGTGTTTTGGCTTGGCCTGATGATGGTTCATTTAATGTAAGAGTTTTAAGAAACTTACGAGAGAAAATGAATGCTCTTGTTCCAAAACCGAGACCAACTCAATTTGAAGCTTTAGTTGAGTGGGAAGATGAGATGTATCAGTTACAAAGAGAAGCTAGTGGAATTAAAAGACCTTCTAAAAATCCATCATGGAAAAGAGAAACTCATGAAGATAGATTACGAATGTGGAGACAGGGAAACATGAGTGAAGGATTGTATTTAATTCATGAAATGGTAATGGGTTCTCCTACAGGAAAATCTATGGAAAGTGAATCTGAGGATGCAATTATGGAAGAAATATATACAACTGCTAAAAATAAACAGCCTAATCAGCCTTTGAGACCTTCTAGATCATGGTCTACTCCGGTGGTTTCTACTGAAACTTCACCGAGTGCACCTCCAATTAGCGAAGCTCCTAAACTTTACCCAAATAATTGTGAAATCACTGAAACTCCTAGAAGACCAGAATTTGAGAATGCTCGAAATGAGGGTAGACATTTTTCAATGACTCCAAGAGCAAGGGAACCTCCAAAAGATTATACAAGAGAAACAAGAAATGTTGAGGATGATGATTATAATGAATACTTAAGGTCTAAAGAAGAATTAATTAAGAGAATGACAAAAGGCATGGAAGCTGTCACTGTTCCAGTAACAATAGGTCCTGTTCAGCCTGTATTTGAACAAAGAAATACAAACAAAACTGGATTAACTATTCCTTTAAATACAGAAATTCAAAAGCCTGCTGAAAAATTTTATTCAGATTTGACAGAATTAAACACTTCTAGATCAAGAATGCCTGATTTAACCTTTAATGAGGATTTATCTCCAAAAACACCAATGGGTGCTATGTCAGATGTAGGTAGTCCTGAAGTTAGGGTAACCACACCAAAGCTTGATGTGGCCAAATTAAAAGCAAATATTGAAGAATTAATAATTGGAACAATTGGCCCAGATAGTTTAAATTACTATCGGGATGATGAACTATTATTCATTTGCAAAAGTATTCAATGGAAAACGAAAAATAAATATGATCAATTAGAGGATCTAGCTGCAGAACTTGAAATCGATGTGAGTAAACAAAAGAATTTTGCAAAACATTATAGATTAGATTTCTCAGAAAGCGACATTGAGAGTTTGAACTCAATGGGAAGAATAGTTCACATTAAAGATTTAATAGTCTATATCAAAAAGCTAGGAGAATTGAACAAATGGAGAGTGAAATGGACTAAAAGGAAGGAAGATGAAAGATTAGAAAGAATGTCAAAACAATTTCCAATGAGAGAAGTTGCAGGTGGAGGATATGTTCATGTCCCATGGTCGAGACAAGACATTCTGTTATTCACAAATGACTTTCCAAAATTAAGAGAGAAACCTGTTGAGTGGTACAGGCAAGTCGATAGATTTATCAAAGTGTCAAAAGTTCTGTGGATTGATTTGGATGGATTTTTTGACATTGTTGTTCCATCTGATCTTTGGACAGAATGTAAAATATCTATTAGTTGGCCAAAAACAGAACCTGAGCGAATCAAAGAAACAGGTGCCCCAAATCCACTCGTAATGGATTTTTACGAGAAAGTAATTGTTTGGATGAAAAACAAAATTCCACCCAAAGAAGTTGATTGGGTTAAAATAGAAAGAACAGAGCAGGAAACAAAAGAATCAGTTCATTCTTTTTATGAAAGACTACTGTTAATCTTTAAACAATACAGTGGTTATGAAAAATTAGATGAGAAAGACATGAGTCATTTTATCTATAGATTTGTTTATGGACTAAAACCTGAAATTGGAGAAATGATCAGAACTAGTATTGTCGGATGGCAAGCACTATCTATTGATGATATTCTGAGAAAAGCAAAATATTGTAGCGATGAATTAGAAGTAAAACAGAAGAAGCTGAAGGAGAAAGCCATGTGGGCACAGGTAAAAGTGGCTGAGCAACAGATTGCCAGCATGGGAAATAAGAACACTAATTTTGTTCAAACTGGAAATACGAACCAGATACAAGGAAAGTTTAAAGGTAATAATTTCCAAAAGAAATTTAGCCCAAAGATAGAAGAGCTGAAACAAAGATTACCTTGTTTTAATTGTGGCGAAATTGGACATTGGAGGGACGAGTGTCCTCATCCTCCTAGAAACTTAAAGAATCCCTTATTGAATCCACAGATGCAGAATGGTGTTAACGTGCAGCAACAGCTACAGATGCAACAGGGGTTAAATGAATTTAATATTCAGCGACAGTTACAACAACAGCAACAACAACAGGTGAATAATCGTCAGGACCAGTTGCCACAACCACCTTTTCCGAATTGTGGGGGAGTTCAAAAATATAATCCAAACGTGGGATTTCAGGGATGTGAACAGGTAATAAAACCACAAAAACAGCAAAAACAGCAAAGGGTTCAAATGCAAAATGCTTCACAACAATTTTTATTAACAGAAAGCCAAGACAGTGATTCTGATGATTATTGCTGACGGTGCCCGAGAGAGGAGGAAGAGTGTGTTGTTGGAGCCACTCTTGAGGTTGACCAGTCTGGTCCTTATGTAAACGGGAAAGTTAATGATGTAGACATCACTTTTCTAGTGGACACTGGTGCTACCCGTTCTACTGTTAGATCAGTGGAAATTGAAAACCTACCTCTCTCTGGGGATACCATCCAAGTTGTCGGAGTAAGTAATCAGCAAATTAAAACAGATTTAACTGATCCAGTACCAGTTGAAATTGGAAATTACAGAGACAAACACAGATTTGTGGTTTGTAATAGTAGTCCAGTAAATCTATTAGGTAGAGACATACTATGTAAAATGAATTGTAGAATATATTGTTCTCCTGAAGGAGTTGAATTACAAACAATGGAGGAAGATGGTTTGTACAGAATGACAATGATGATGATGGAAGCAGAAGAAACAAAATTGTTTCCTGCATTTGAAGAAAAAGATTTACCTGAAGAGCTAAAAGAAACAGTGAAATCTGAAATATGGGATTTTACTGGGAATGAGATGGGTCTGATGAAAAACGTAGATCCTGTTAAAATTGCATTAAAGCAGGGAATAGAATTTCCAAACACTCCACAATATAAAATGAAAACTGAGACAATTGAAGGTATTACACCTGTAATTGAAAAATTAATCAAGCAAGGTGTATTGGAAGAAATGAAGAGTAGCTCTTGTAATTCACCAATTATGGGAGTTAAAAAGGCTAATGGAACATTTAGGATCGTACAAGATCTGAGAAAGGTTAATCAAATTGTTATTCCATGTTGTCCTGTGGTTCCAAATCCAGCAGTAATTCTATTTCAGATTCCATATGATGCTGAATGGTACACAGTCATTGACCTTTGCAATGCATTCTTTACTGTTCCTCTACACCCAGACAGTTATGAAATCTTTGCTTTCAGATTCCAAGGTAAGACCCTTGGATGGACAAGAATCCCTCAGGGCTATACAGAAAGTCCTTCAATCTTTAACGAACTGTTAAAAAGATCATTAGAAGATTTAGACTTACCAGGTAGGTCTACGTTGGTGCAGTATATTGATGATTTGTTAATTGCTGCTAAGACAAGAGAAAATTGTGTAACAGACACAATAATTCTGTTAAATCGCCTTGCAGAAGAAGGACATAAAGTGTCCCCAGCAAAACTACAATTTTGCAAACAGGAAGTAAAATATCTTGGTCACAGAATTGCAAAAGGAAAAAGACAAGTAACAATAGAGAGAATAAAAATGATTCAAGCAATGTTACCGCCAAGAACACAAAGACAAGTCAGAATGTTCCTGGGAATGGTAGGTTACTGTCGACAATGGATAAGTGGATTTTCAGTAATTGCGAAACCACTACAAAGACTGACCAAATCAGATGTAAAAGATCCAATTATTCTCAGTGATGTTGAGATGGAATCTTTTGAAAACTTGAAAAAGAGCTTATGCCAAGCTCCTGCTTTGGGTATGCCAAATTATGAGAAAGATTTTGAACTGTATTGCAGTGAGAGAGAAGGATGTGCATTATCTGTGTTAATTCAGAGACATGGAAACCTAAAGAAACCTATTGCATATTTCTCTGCAGTTCTTGATCCAATTGCAAAAGCATTACCAGGTTGTTTGAAAGCAGTTGCAGCTACAAGTATCAGTCTTGAACAAAGTGAAGGAATCATTATGGGATTTCCTGTAAAAGTTTTTGTGCCTCATTCAGTTGAAATATTACTGACAAGAGGTAAGACTCAACATTTAACAAGTAGCAGATTGACAAAGTATGAGAAAATCATACTGGGAGCAGATAATGTTTCAATTTCAAGATGTTTGAATCTGAATCCTTCTACATTACTGCCTGATTCAGAAATCGTTAATGACATTGAGACAGAACATGAATGTTTAGATGTCATGGAATTCTGCACAAAACCAAGAAAAGACATCAAAGACAGACCTTTGCCTGAATCGGATTTTGTCTACTTTGTAGATGGCTCATGCTTAAGATCCGAAGGTGGTGTCTTGAAAGCTTCATACTCAGTTTGTACAGTCGAAAACATTAAAGAAGCATCATGTCTTGAAGGAGTTCGTTCAGCTCAAGTAGCTGAATTGATTGCTTTAATTCGTGCATGTGAAATATCAAAAGATATAAGAGTTACCATCATTACTGATAGTCAGTATGGGTACGGAGTTGTGCATGATTATGGACAACTCTGGTCACAGAGAGGATACATGACATCAACAGGGTCACCAATTAAAAATGCAGTTTTCATTAGAAGATTAATTGAAGCAATACAATTGCCAAAAGAAATTGCCATAGTCAAGTGTGCAGCACACACTAGAGGAACTGATTATATTTCCAAAGGAAATGCCTTCGCAGATGAAACAGCAAAGTACTGCGCAAGGAAAAATTATTCTTACAATCGGAATAGAAGTACAGAAACTGATTCAAATTCATTAATGCTAACAACTGTTGTAGAAACATGGAATGAGATTAGAGATTTACAAAACGAAGCAGATGATGAAGAAAAAGACCAGTGGTTAAGATCAGATTGTAGACAACGTGATGAAGATGGAGTGTGGGTTTACAAAGATGGCAGAGTAGTTTTACCAAATTGCATGATTTCTGACATGGCCAGATTATATCATGGTCCTGCACATTTGGGAAGAGATTCTATGGTCAGACTGTTTAAAGAAACATGGTTCAATACCAAATTTAGAACCATTGCAGAATCTTTTTGTCAAAGGTGTTTATCATGCCAACAAATGAATCCAAACAGAAAATCAGTGGTGGGGACAGGAATAATTGGTCGAGAGGGTGGTCCCTTTACCAGGTTACAAATAGATTTCATTGAAATGCCCTTACACAACTGTTTGAAATATGTACTTGTAATTGTATGCTTGTTCTCAAGGTGGGTAGAGGCTTTTCCTACACGACATTGTGATTCAATTACAGTAGCAAAACTAATGCTCAGAGAAATCATCCCAAGGTACGGTTTTCCAGTCACTATTGAGAGTGATGGAGGAAGCCATTTTGATAATAAACTGTTGAAATTAATTTGCGAAGCTATGAGTATTGAGCAGAAAATACACTGTGCATACAGACCAGAGGCATCAGGTGTAGTTGAACAAATAAATGGAACTATCAAAAACAGAATTGGAAAAATGTGTCTAGAGACAGGAGTTAAGTGGACTGATGCTCTTCCACTTGTTTTAATGTCAATAAGAAGTACACCAGATAAAAAGACAGGTTTGAGTCCTCATGAAATTTTGATGGGAAGAGTTATGAGGCAAGCTTTTGTACCTGTAGGTAAACTGTTGAGCATAAATGACAGTGCAATTTTGGATTACTGTAAAAGGTTATCTGATATGGTAACTTCTGTGTCTAATCAGGTGGGAACTGAAGCACAATCAAATGACAAAGTTTTGACACATGATCTGAGACCTGGAGACTGGGTCAGAACGAAAGTACATCGGAGGAGGAATTGTCTATCTCCTAGATGGCAGAAGCCTAGGCAGGTAATCTTGATCACTACTAATGCTGTAAAGTGCAGAGGATTGAAGCGTTGGATTCATCCAAGTCATACTATTCCAATACCAACTCCTGAGAATTCTGATGTTGAAAGTGATACCACAGATGACTCTGATTCTGAAGCAGAAGACAGAACAGAAGGTGAAGTAATTCCAGATTCTGAAGATCGACAAGAAAGTCGACATCTGGAAACTGTGCCAGTGAATGGAAAACTGACAAGAAAAGACTTAGAAATAATTGAAATAGATTCTGAAGGTGAAGAGAATCTGTTAAAAGGAAGGATAACTGAGGATTCGGTTGTCTATATTGAAGACAAAGAAGCTGAACCAAAAGAAGTTTCAGACCAGGAGAGTATCGAAAGGCAGAGAACAAGCTCTGAAGTAAGGAACAAAAATCCGAAATCTGGGAAGCTAGAGGTAATTGAGGAAGACGAAGAGAACGAATTACCGAGTACCAGTGATGGAAGACAAAGTGAAGTTCCTGAAGGAGTGAAACTGCCGAATAGAGAAGTTCCTGAGTCAATTGAAATTTCAGACTACGAAACTGAGGAAAGTGACGTGGAAGGTGGAAGTGAAAGCAGAAAGAAAAGGACTTGGAAATCTGAATCGAATAATTCTGAACCAAAGAAAAAGTACGTGAGAAAAGCAGATTACTGGCCTGGTGGAAGATTGAGAGTCAGATTAATCAAAAAGCCAATAGAACAAGTTGAAGAAATCAGTAGTCAAAAGAGTCCTGGAAAAGAGGTTGGAGTTGGAAGGAAAATAGAAGTGATATCAAGAAAAGGGAAGAGAATAATTAGACCAAACCAAAAATACAAGTCTCCTGAGTGGACTTACTTAGTAATTCCACCTGTTATAGACATATATGATAGTAGTGAAGAAGAAAACGAAATCCAAGAAATTAGTGACAATGATTGAAGTACAAATTTATTAAATTGGCATAAGGCTGAAGAAATCCTGTTAGTTGACACAAGGTCGAAGAAAAACTGTCTAGTAGAAGAAAAACTTATGTATGACATAAGGTCGAAGAAATCTTGTTTAGGGTTATAAAAAGAAAAATATTTTAAAAGGGGGGTGTATATAAATTTTAAAATTTATTTTTATTTTATTTTTGAGGCTAAAACTAACCTAAAAATGCCTTACATTAAGGAGAGCACTTCAAAATGCTCTGTTTTTAAAAGATGCTGTAAGATGACTCTGGTGTGTCTGCTCATTTTAGTTCTGCTCTGGTTGATACTAGCTGTGATTATACCTTTAGAAATGAATAGAGAATTACACAAAGTTAACTTAACAAGCAAAGCTCTGGTTAGCCAAACTAAACATAGTGCATCTGCAAAAGTTATTGATCATCAGCCTAACATTCATCAAGATAAATCAATAGGTGATTTTTCAAGCAATACTTTCACAAAGCTTTTGAGTGAATATGTAAAGGTAATGGATGCAAAGGATTGTTATGTATGCGTTAAGTTACCCGCTTCTGTTTCTGAGGGAGTAACATATAATATGCTTCCTCTCACTTATGCTGTTACATGTAGTGTATTAACTAGTTTATTTTATCAAACTGGTCGTTTAGAATATTACTATTCAAATTATGATGAGATTTTTGCTAATATCAAGATTGATAATGCTTTAAATAAGCATAAGAAAGCTAAACAATTAAGAGAATATTTCCTTGTTACTAACGAACTCACTTATGAGTATGCTTACAAGAATAATCTAACATGTAAATTAAGTGCTGAAGGGAAGAAATTTCTGAATATGGTTGAGGAGAGAAGAGCAATTTATAAGAGAAATGAATTAGTCAAGCAGACTAAGTCATCATTCTGGCAAAAAGAGGATGAGAAACTAAATGGCAAAATGCTTGAAAATATTGCAATTCACATAGACAAACCTGTTAGTGGAAAGCTTTGCATTAGAAGAGATAACACACTTTTTGATAATTATTTTGTAGGTGCAAGCAACTGTGAAGATACTTATCAGATTATGGGAGGTTGGGGATTTAAAGGTGGAAAAGATCCTATCTTTCCTGGAATTTATTTTGTTTGTGGTGACAAAGCCTACTACAACCTTCCAGACCATTGGTATGGAACTTGTTATGTGGGAATTGTTTTTCCTAAAGTGTTTCATGTTGACAGAGATTCAGAAGGATTATTTAAAATTCATAATTATGTAAATAGAGCTAAAAGAGAAACTTTTACTGAAGTTCTGGGAGATATTTTCCAAGCTGTAATACCTTTCGTTGGTATAACCCTAAATGCAGGGAGAATCAGAAAATTGTCCACTATAGTTGATAGATTATCAACTGACACTGCTGATGGGTTTCAATTAGTGAATGTTGAAGTTATTGCAATTAGATCCATGGTAATTCAAGACCGTCTTGCTTTAGACATACTCCTAGCAAAAGAGGGAGGAGTCTGTGGCATTTTACATGTCCAACATTGCTGTACATATATACCGGATGAAAGTAAAAATATTGAAATGTATATTAAGAATATTACACAAATGCATTCTGAAATAATTCCTTTAGAAGAAGAAGATTTTACTGGGAAACTTTCAAATAGGTTTCAAGCAATTAAAAACTGGTTTCATAATATCGGAAGTTCAATTCTTGGCAAGATTCTGGCACCTTTGATTATAATTATATTCATTTTTATTTTGACTAAAGTAGGTTGTTTGTTGCATAAAAGAAAGAAGCATTTAAGAGAAAAGAAGAGAATTTATAAACTCAGAAAAGAAGAGGAAAGGGAGATTGAGTTGCAGGAGTTACATAGAGAGCGTCATGTTAATTGTAAAGATTATGCTGAAACAGACTTTTAGGTTTACTAATACAATGAATTTGAATTGATTTCTTATAAATTAAATTTACCAAATTTTGAGTGCTGGTGTGGTGATTTGTTAATCACCAGATGAGGGAGTTGATGGAGCGAGATAGAAAACAAAATTTTGTTTAAACTCGCAAAGTCACATTTCCATAACATGAATAAAATTATTAATGATTTGTGATATGTCTGCTAATACAACCTAGATTAAACTTTACACGTGGGGGGACTAACATGTGTGCTCATAAACGTGCATAAATGTTGCATCTTTTTGTTCGTGCAAAATAATAAAATAATTTATTGTTTTCGTTTTTGTCATTACTAACTGCTGCATATTTAAAATAAGCATGTGCTTGTTTTGCTTTTTCTTGTCTGTGTGATGTCATTTCTACTATTCTAGGTGCATATGGGTCTCATTGAAAAACGGAGACTGGTAAATATAAACGCTGCTTTATTTGTTTGCAATGGCTAGGTAACATTTTGATTAATCGGGTGGGTTAATTATTTAGTAAACCATGGGGTGGATACAGAAAATACTTTATTTCTTACATTAATACTTTTCTTGTGTTTGTTTTATACTAGAAATCATAAGTTGCCTGCTTTTGAGGCCTAACTATTTGAGCCGCACAAAAAGAGCTAATTCATATTTCTGCAGAAAGTCACGAGACGCCCATTCTGAATTAAAACGTTTATTGAAGCTGCATTCACAAAGCAAAAACTGATGAGCTGACATCATTCTGTCGGACATGGCCAAGGTCGAAAGTGAACTTTTTGTCAGTCCTTAACTTGGCATCCGCGGAAGTTGCACTGTAAGACTATGGAAGCTGCGAGGATGACTTAAAACAAAGTTGCAATCGCAGGAAGCCTCTGGCTTCACGTGGAGGAGACAATGGTCTTTGTAAGACATGATTTTGTGGAACTTTTTAAGAATCGGGTGACATGTCACTTGTCACTCTCAGCCAATGGGACGTCGAGTATTTCTGAAAACTTTCCTTTGCTAGTTTAGTTAGCGTAGAAAGGTATAAAAAGTCAAGCCCTTAGGGTTGGGCTGGCTGCTGCTTTCTGACTTTCCGATGAGGGTGATGTGCTGCTGGACTTTGCGTGGAGCACGTAAGAATCCTCAAAGATCTTTACTTTAATTTCTGTCTATTTAGCTCAGTTAGGGAAATAGGTTTTAGAAATGCTAAACTTTATATAATTTCTTTAAACTGATTCAATTGCTTAATTTGTATTTTTCCTTATTTTCTTACCATCATGCTTGCTTTAATGCTAATAAAATTCAATTATAAAACTTACAACATATATACTATTATCTAGAAAATAAAATCTTACTTTTTGACAAACAAGCTGGTCTTGGTTATTTAGAAGTATAGGTTACCTTTAGCTAGATCACGTCGCCTATAGTGGTCATTTAAATGATTGAGTTTTATTCTAATGACAATATTCTTTCTGCAAATGTATAAAATGTTTATAGTTTGTAAATAATGTGTATATAGATTTATTTGACCACCTGATTCAGTAGGCCCAAAAATATATCAGGTTCATAAATGGGTCCATGTATAGGTTAGAATTTTGTTTATAGGTTATGAAATTGGGTAGCGTAGTTTATGATATATTTTCTATAGCCCGCTGGATCATTTCTCACTCCCTCTCACTCCTATCCCTGTCTTCTCAGTCCCTCGTTTTCCCTTTATATTTATATTCACTTTCCTTCTTTTGTCTGTTTAACTCCTTTTTACTCCCTATCTTCCCTTCTTCTAGCTGACCCACCTACTCCTTCTTGCTCTCTCCGGGGCATATTACCAAGGGTGGCGATATTGAATTATTGCCGTTTTCGGCCGCTAAGCGACGATAATTCCATTGCCCTATTACCAAGCTATCGCTAACACCAGTTAGCGACAGCTTGTAGGCGATAGCGAGCGGTTTGGGGCCCGCTTTGCATGTCAGCGATATTTATCGCTAATCACATGCAAAGTGGGCGTACCCAACCGGTTAGCGACTGAAAGCAGTCGCTAATCTCGCTATTGCCTATTACCAGAAAAAGCAAAGCGATGGAAATATTCGCGCTAAGCGCGAATATCGCCAAACGCTAACGCCTGCAAATACCAGTTCTTAGTCATGTTATCCAATGGGAGGTGGATAACATGGCTAACAGCATTTGCACGCTAATGCGTGAACACCGCTGGTTTTCCAGCGATATTCACGCTAACGCCTGCAATATTATCGCTTTTGAGATAAACGTTGGTAATAGGACGTTATCTCAGCGATAATATTGGGCGAAGCGCGGCGTTAAAAAAACTAACGCTAAGCTCAGTTAGCGATAAATATCGCTAACTGTTGGTAATATGCCCCTCCATTCTCCCCCTCTCTCCCACTCTCTCGCATTTTGCATCATTTCCTTGCTTTCCTGACGCTCCCCAAAGGCTCCTCTTTTTTTCTTCCCCCCCCAGCTCCTCCATTTCCTTCCTTTCTTTCAGTTCTTGTACCTTTCTATCTCTCTACCACGCCCCAGTTTTTCCTACTCCTATTATTAATTTAAGAACTCTCATCTCTTCTCTTTCTAAATTAGAAATTAATGCAATTCAGTTCAATTTCATTCACATCAGTTGTGCTTTATGGGCATGGCTTGTGATTTTACAAGTCTTATCAAAATGTTATGTATGATTGAGAGTCTCACCTAAGTTAACCAGTGGGTGGCGAAATTGCATGATTTGTTTAAACGTAGTTTTGGTGAAATATCACATAACTTACACTTGGGTGACTGTATAAAAACTATGCAAAATACACCTGCGCATCTATAATTAACACGGGATACCTGTTCCAGTGTTTCTGCAATTAAAGTATGTCCTTCGGTAGAAAATTTCCATTGAATATTATCTCAATGTTTTGATGTGGTCTGCATGGATTTTCTACCTGCATGCAAATATTTCCCGAAAAATTGTTTAGACATAAAAACATTCAGAAAACACATTTGTAAGAATTTACGTGAGATTAAGTTCATGTAAAATAAAAAATTGTCTATATGTAAAACTATCATGGAGTTTTCTTGGAATGTCAGCAAACTCACAACATTTTAATGTTTTCTAGGGAACCTTTGAGAAGTGAAAAGCATGTGAAAATTACAAACGGTGGACACATCTTCCGGAGTTTTGCTCTGCAGAATTCCGCAGGTACCTAAAAACTCCGCGAGATTCTGTGACGTTCCAGGAACGGCAGAGTTCCAGCAATTGTTTGCGCCATGAGTTTGTTCCACACTGGAAAATCAGCATGGATGACACTCCATGCCTGCCAGAGTGCGCTGTTTTTTTCTGCCGCTCAAGTAGATTTTCTACCCGAGCTGCAGGTTTTGCTAAGCAAGAGGCAATATTCCCAATGCAAGCGGTAGTTGGTTGCTACGAATGCCTGCTTTAAGAATTCTTGCCATGAGGTGGTCTAGTGCTCGTTTTTTCTTGCTTGAGCTCTCCAACTTAAAATTGGTGAGCCACATGTGAGAAAAACTTAGCCATATAGCAGTTGGTGACGTTTTTAATGAACTCCACACGGAGAACGGAGTACGGAGTGGGCAAAACTCAGTAAACTCCGCCAGCAGAGCAGAGTTTACAAAAAACAGCCTTACTGGCACATAGCGGTAGCAAGATACCTTTTCTAATGGATGGACCACTGCTGCTGAGAACTTGCTTATCTGATGCCCCACACAGGATACTTTCCTTGCCCAAAGCTCAAGCTGTCAATTCCTGCCTGTAAGAAGCAGGCTCTGTATATACTGTACCAATGTAAGGTATAA
Organism: Lissotriton helveticus; assembly: GCF_964261635.1. NCBI lineage: Eukaryota > Metazoa > Chordata > Amphibia > Caudata > Salamandridae > Lissotriton > Lissotriton helveticus. The sequence continues at coordinate 1,219,745,566 of NC_136061.1, forward strand.
TGTGCATGCAGTCGAGTGGATCACTAAAGTTAGGCAGAGGCTAAAGTAGATAATATCTTACTCTCTATTTGTGGTAGTGTGGGCGAGCAGTAAGGCTTTATCAAAGAGTAGTGTTAAGCATTTATTGTACACATTCAGGCAAGAAATGATGTCGCACACTCAAAGACTGAACTTTGACCAATTTGTTTTGTATTAAAATACTATTTACTTTATTTTAATTCTAGAACCAAACCAGGCCTGGTACAGATACATGTAATAGTACTTTGCAAGAGAAATGCAGTTAAATAAATTTGAATGCAGCTTTGAATGCAGCTGAATGTAATTGGATTGGTTACAGGTAAGTCACTTGTTCATAAAACAGTTGAAATTACTTTTCAGTTACGATTGAGATTACTTTGTAAATTGCTTTTCAGATTAGTTTTTTGTTTTAATTCTTTTCTACTCAGATTGACATAAAAGGTGAAAAAAAACAGTTTTTGTAAAGATACAGTTTCTTAAGGTGTTATACAATTTTCCAACTCCACACAGAACATTTTTCAATTCAGCTGCACTAAGGCGGCTGGGTCTGAGTGCTGAGTCCCAATATTTTCCAATGGGGGATAGGGGGCCTCCAGTTGGTGGCTGCTCACGCGCAAGCCACAAGGTTGTGGGAACAAAGCTCCTGGACTTAAGCTCAGGGCAAAGGGGGATCGATTTAGCACACAATGTGCATTGACTGCGGCACATGGGCGGACGGGTGCAGAGTGTTGATTTGGTGTTGGCTGCCCTGTTTTTTCAATGGGAGTTGCCTGTTTTGGCTGCAGGCTTGGTCCAGGAAGTCTAACGGGAGGAACCAACAACTGGGAAGGTAAGTTGGAGGGCTCAGAGACGTAGTTGCACTTCAGGTTCACTTCTCCAGGGTGCAGGGCAGCCGGATGCAGGGGTGCTTTTTGAGGTTGGATTTCAACTTACCTGATCACTCGTGTTAGGGGGGTCTCTGTGCTGAGGCTGTTGGGGAGTCCTGGAGGGGTCAACCCACGGTGGACTCAGATGAAAGACCAGATCTCCTATGAACAGAGCTGCTGTTCATAGGAGATCTGGTCTTTGTGGAAGGCAGTCAATCCTCCTAGGGTTTCTGGAGGTCACTCGCTGCAGGACAAGGTGACGTTTGCCACAGGATCTCAGGAAATTGCAGACTAGCTGGTAGGCTGGGGCAGTTCTTCTCTGCAGTCTCCTCTGCTGGGCATCTTTATTTGTCCTTCTTCTTCGTAGGTTGTGAGAATCTGCCTTCTTGGTTCAGGGATGCCCCATATATTCTGTATTTAGGGGGTATTTTGGGGGTCTCGATGTCAGTAGCCAATGGGCTACTGACCTTAGGGTGACTACACCCTTGGTGTACTGAGGGGTGGGGTTGGCAGAGATGCTGCTCTTATTTTTCCCACCGGTCTTCCCTCCGAAAAGGAGTAAGTGAGATAGGTAGGCGGGCTGTTCCTGATAGAAGAAGAGACTGGGGGTCGTGTTACAAAGGCAACAAGACCTTTAAAACTCCCCTGACACAGATGGCTCTTCCTGACCTGGGGGAGGTGTGACCACCTCCTCCCAGGAAAGGCTTTGTTTCTGGGACCAGGGAGCGAAGGCTCCCACCACAGGGGACCAGAATTGTGTCTTGTGGTGGCAGGCTGGTGTTTACCAGTCAGGGAACCCACCAGAGACTGGTCGCTCTTCAGGGGACATCTCTAAGATCCCCGCTGAGTGCATGGTATAATAAATCCCACACTGGCATTAGTTTGCTACCAAACTTCACAGAATTCAGTAAAGCCATAATGGTGCTGTGGAGTTCGTAATGACAAACTCCCAGACCATATCGTTTTTATGGCTTTACTGCACTTACAATGTCTACGAATGACTTAGACACTGTAGGGGTACAGTGCTCATGCAACTGTACCCTTGCCAGTGGTATCATGCACCCAGCTAGATGGGTGTCTTACCTATACCATAGGCAGTGGGTTGCATGCATGCCCATGTCGACTCTTCACTTTTCTCTGCACCAAACACGAAGCCTGCAATGGCAGAGTGTATACGTTAAGGTACAGAACCTCTAAGGGTGGCACAATATGTGCTGCAGTCCTTAGAGGCCAATTGGGGGTACAACCAATCAATCAATCAATCAAAGCATTTATATAGCGCACTACTCACCCGGAGGGTCTCAAGGCGCTGGGGGGTGGGGGGTCCGCTACCGCTCAAACAGCCAGGTCTTGAGCTGCTTCCTGAAGGCGAGGTGGTCCTGGGTCAGGCGGAGGTAGGTCGGGAGGGAATTCCAAGTCTTGGCGGCCAGGTAGGAGAAGGACCTTCCTCCTGTGGTGGCTCTTCGGATGCAGGGGACGGCGGCGAGGGCGTGGCTGGTCGATCGAAGCTGGCGTTTGGGAGCGTAGAAGTTGAGGCGGCTGTTTAGATATCCTGGGCCTTGGTTGTGTAGGGCTTTGTGTGCGTGGGTGAGGAGCCGGAAGGTGATTCTTTTGTTGACCGGGAGCCAGTGCAGATCTCTCAGGTGTCCGGATATGTGGCTGCGGCGGGGGATGTCCAGGATGAGTCGTGCTGAGGTGTTCTGGATCCGCTGGAGTCTCTTCTGGAGTTTGGCGGTGGTTCCGGCGTAGAGGGAGTTGCCGTAGTCCAGTCGGCTGGTGACGAGGGCCTGGGTGACCGTCTTCCTGGTCTCAGTGGGGATCCACCGAAAGATCTTACGTAGCATGCGCAGGATGTTGAAGCACGATGAGGAGACGGCGTTGACTTGTCTGGTCATGGAGAGGGAGGAGTCCAGGATGAAGCCCAGGTTGCGTGCGTGGTCTGTTGGTTTGGGTGCGCTGCCCAGGGCGGGGGGCCACCAGGAGTCGTCCCAGGCGGAGGGTGAGGATCCCAGGATGAGGACTTCCGTCTTGTCCGAGTTCAGTTTCAGGGAAAGAACACAGGCCCTGGGAACCTGATTGACAGGGACTCAGGGCACATCAAATCAGAGTGCATCAGGAAATCTGGCAAACAGTGGGGGGACTTACTGCAACAGAAACCCACTTTCTCACACTGCCCTAACATCATCCTCGCATTTGAGATCTTCTCTCTTACTGAAACATTGTACAGTTGAAAAGCTTAAGCTCACCCTGCACACCAGCCCCTGCGCTGTGCATAATGCTCCATCTGTGCCGCTTCTGAGAGGGCTGTTCACTCTTTATTTGTGGACAGCCCATTGCTTAAAAGTAGCACAGTGGCAGGCTACATTTAAGAAACTGTGTCCATATTCATTGAGATTTAATTTTCCCTGCTACAGAGGCCATGGGTTAACCTGTGCACACCCCTAAGTCTGGAATTTAATCTGCTGCTTGTTATGCCACCTCTGGGTTTTCCCACAATTGGACGTGGCGCTTATGTTAATCTCTCAGCATTCAGGATCTGCAAATATTGCAAAGGAATGTTATATAGTAAAGGTACAATGAGGTAGATTTATGAGCTTGTCACACAGTGCAGCGCAGCAAATCACATTGTTGTGCTGCACTGTGTGACTGGGAAAGGGCAGGAATGCACCATATTTGAGTCAATATGGCACATTCTTGCCCTATCTGCGCTGGCGCCCTTTTGGGAGCCTAGTGACAATGCAGGCACCCTTGTGGAGGAAGGGGCACATTCCTCTTTCTTAGTGTGCTGCTAATGCAACACACATAGATCTTGCTTAGTGTGCTGCAGCACACATAGAATGAAGAAATAAAAAGGAGAAATACCATTTTTTCTCTGCACTATACCTCCCGTGAGATGGGTTATCTCTTTAGCGCATTCCCAGATCTACCAATTCTGGTAAATCTAGGAATGCTTCCCAGGGCAGAGAGAGGCAACACAGTGATTTGCACTGCGTTGCTTTACTCCAGATACATGGAGCTACACAGCTACACAGCGCAATGCAAAGTGACCTTGCACAGCGTCATAAATCTCACTTGAGGTTTGGCATTGTGCATGCATCACTTTGCGTGTAATGCAAACGCGACACAATTCGAGTCATACATATGCCCCCCAACTGCCATATATCTAGGGTGATGTTTGAAGAATTGTATTTCCTAGGCCCAGATGACATTGTTCAGAAATACAGTGCCCATCTGGTTTCCAGACCTGTTTGTGAAATCTGCCTTCAACATATAATCGGTAGCTAGTGCTTTCATATTTGGTCATTAATTGTGTGTGTTCGGAATTCTTGAATGTTGACAAATGTTCTGCTAAAGACCAGTTTCTTCCTAGGAGTTAATAGTTTTCCATTCTGCCTCACCCCTTTATTTGGATTTACTAGTGTGCTGTGATTCTTTGCTTTCTTTCTTTTGGTAATAGATCCATCTTGTAATGGTCTAGGCTTCCTTTTCTCTGTTATTGCACAGTCTTCTGTGTTATTTCTCAGTTATTATTATAGTCTCAGTTTCTCTCTATTAACACAGTCTTGTTTCTGGAGATTAACATATTTTTTGAATGCATACTCTGCTGGAAAGACCTATTGTTGCTGTTTGTGAGATGTATGTTAAATTTAGGGGTCATTAAAAAGCCTTGTTAGCGACAATTCAGTGGAATTGAAGTGGTTCTTTATGAATGAATGAATGAAAAGATGCTTGCTAAAGCGCACTGCGGCCAAGCGGCTTCCTGGCGCTGGGGGGGGGAGTCGGATTCTACAGTGCTGCCAAGGGACTAAACTGGGAAGGCCTGGGAGAAAAGAAGAGTTTTTAAGGCTTTGCGAAAGGAGGAATAGATGGGAATTGTCCGAATGGACAACGGAAGGCTGTTCCAGAACTGGGGGGCCAGAACCGAGAAGCGGGTACCACCGGTTCGGGATTTGCGGAAACGGGGTACTTGGAGGAGAAGATGAGAAGAGGAACAAAGGGTGCGAGTCGGGGTATAAGGAGTGACTTAGGAAGCAATAAAGAGAGGAGCAGAGTGGGTGGAAGCCAGGAAGGCTAAGCAGGCTAGTTTAAAGAAGGAGCGGAAGTGCACCGGGAGCCAGTGGAGGGACTTAAGGACAGGCGTGATGTGAGAAAATTTGGGGAGATGAAAAATGAGACGAGCTGCTTGATTTTGGATTGCCTGTAGCCGTCGTGATTCGAAGGCCGGGATGCCAACATAAAGGCAATTCCCGTAATCAAGACGAGAGGTGATGAGAGCCATGATGATCGATTTAAGGGCAGTGGTGTGAAAGAAGTTGGAGATTTTTCGGATGAGACGGAGGGACAAGAAACAGGATGAAACAACGGAGCTAACTTGGGCGTGCATGGAAAGGTCATTACTGACCTTGATGCCCAAGGTGCGAACAGAGGGAACTGGGGCGGGGGGGGCCAAAGTAAGGGGGCCAGTAGGAAGGGGACCAAGGATTGGTGGGACCACCCATGAGGACAAGCTCCGTCTTGTCCAGATTCAACTTGAGATGGTTCGTGATCATCCAGTCCGAAATAAAAACTAGGGTTGAGCTAAGAAAAGAGGGAAAGTCAGGAGTGGACAGGTCAAAGATGAGCTGAAGGTCATCCGCGTAATTGTACACGGAGACCCCCAGCTCCTGAAGAGAAAGAATAAGAGGGTAGATGTAAAGATTAAAGAGAAGAGGGGAAAGAGAGGAACCTTGGGGAACTCCACACACAAGAGGGCGGGGAGGAGCGGAGAATCCTGCGAGATGGACTGCCTGGGTTCTGCCCTGGAGGAAGGATGCTATCCAAGAGAGTGCAACACCTCTAATGCCGGCTGCGCTGACACGGTCGATGAGAATGGCGTGTTCGACCGTCTCAAACGCAGCCGACAGGTCGAGGAGCACCAACGCCTGGGGGAGGCCGAGGTCAGCCTTGCCCTTGAGCTCATCCATAACGGCGGTGACAACACTCTCTGTGGAATGGCCGGGGCGGAAACCCGCCTGATGGGAAGCTAAGAGGCAGTGTTCCTCGATATGGGAGGACAGACAAGAGGTGACATGTCTTTCCAAAATCTTTCCGAGGTAAGGGAGAAGGGAAATGGGCCTAAAATTAGGGGGAGAAGAGGGATCCAATCCCGGTTTTTTGATAATAGGGAGGACTATTGCGGTTTTAAAGGAGGAAGGGACAGAGCCAAGAGCCAGGGAAGAATTAAGCAGGGTAAGAGGGGGTCCTGGACAGGAAGTGAAGAGGGTTTGAAGGATCCGGGCCGGGGCACAGTCAGCTGGGGAGCCGGACTTAACTTTAGCAAGCAGAAGAAAAAATTGTTCAAAGGTGATAGAGGGAAAGTGATCCAGCAGCAGAGGTGGCGGAGGGGGAGAAAAGATAGCTTGAATTTACAGAGTAGTATGTGGAGATTTTTTGCAGAGAAGGGTCACATTTAGTGTTGTTTTGACCATAGGAAAGGCAACCCCCTAGAAATATGTTTCTGCCACATAGGAGTATTGGTTTAATAACTCCATGGAATAGTAATTTTCAGACTTTCACAGAGAAGATTAGTCCTTTGAGTATTGTCTCTTGGAGACATTTTATGTTTTTGAGGGCTTTTGATGGTTATTATGAGTTTGGAGCAGTGGGTGAACTATCAAAAATTGGTCGTTCACTAAGACCGCTAAAACACCAAGGGGCATATTTATGAGCCGCTTTGCATCGCTCTTGCAACACGCAACGTGATGCAGGAATAATGCAACTTAAAAATTAGATTTATGAAGACACTTAAGGCCACCTTGCATGGCCCAGATTGGCTTCATAAATCTTGAGTAATTCAGTGCAGCACAATTTGCTGTGCTGCATTACACTATGCCAAGGAGGCATTTCCATGGGTGCTACATTGGTGTTCCAACTCAACATCCATGAATTTTGAGGCATTCCCAGATTTACCAGAAGTGGTAAACCTGGGAATGTGCCAAAAAAGGACACCTCCCTGGTGAGGCGTAACGGGGAGAAAAAATATTTTTTCCTCCTCGTTTTTATCTCTTTTCATGTGTGTTTCATTCTGCAGTACACAAAGAATAGGGAAAACCCTGAGGATTATTTTTTTAGTGCAGGAAGGAGCCCCTTCTTGTACGAAAACAATCCTCCTTACAATGCAGGCATCTTTGCAGCCAACCCTAGGGAAAAGGCCGAAATTGGCCATATTGATTTAAATATATTGATTTAAATACAGTACATTCCTGCCCTTTCCCTGTTACGCAGTGCAACACAGCATGGTGACTTGCTGTGCTGCCCTGTGTGACTTGACTGTAAATATGGCCTCCAGTTCCCTTGTCTCATTTTGAGATAGGGGAAACTCAAGGGCATATTTATGAGAGCCTAGCATCCTGCTTGCAGCAAGCAATGTAGTACATCTGTGACACAAATCCCTAAGTCCGATTTTTAAAGCATTGCCAATACACTTTGCATGGTTTTGAATGGCTTAAAAAATCTGGACTAAGACAACCCAGCATAAATCGCTGCGTTGCCATGCTCTGTCTAAGGGTGGTGTTCCATGCCCATTGCAGTGGGTGTTCCCAAGCAACTCCTGTGATTTTTTACACATTCCCAGGTTTACAAGTTCTTGTAAACCTGGGAATATGCTAAATTCTCACACCTTTCCAAGGAGCTGTAACACGGAAAAATATCTTTATTTTTCCTTGTTTTTTCCCATTTCTTTGTGTGCTGAATGATGCAGCACACATAGAAAGAGGAAAATGCCTTGTTGGATTATTTTTGTGCAGGAAGGTGCCCCTTCCCACACAAAAACAATCCTGCATGCAATGAAGGTTACCCTGCTCCTTGGACCAAGGCTGTGTGCATTGGCAGTAGGCTGCCAAAACAGCACCAGCGCAACGAAAACGGACAGGAATGTGCCTCATAAGATAAATATGCTGCATTCCTGCCCTTTGCTTGTGATGCAGGACAGTGCAGCAAGGTGACTTGCTGCACTGCTCTGCGCCTCAATAGACATAAATATGCTGCTCAGAACCTGCTGTTCTGGTGGGCAGGTGGTTCACTTGCAAGGGTTAAAAGGACTCGGGGGCTTATTTATGCGAGGCGTGGTCCACCGGACGGTCACTTTTTTGATGCTCCAGCTGCATAGGCCTCTTTATCATATAAATGAGGCCACGCAAAGCTACTCTGCGTGGCTGTGCATAGCCTCGAAGATATGGAGTAAGACAACGCAGCACATGTCCCTGCTTTGCCTTACTCTGCACTAAGAAGGCTTTCCATGGGCTTTGTGACGACACCCATGGATTTTGACTATGCCCCAGAATTACTTTACCACCTAAAGCTGGGACAATATCAAAAACGTACACCTCTCCAGAAAAGGCATAATGAGGAGAAATATTATTCTTTCTCCTAATTTTTTCATTTTGCCATGTGTGCTACATTCTGCAACACACACAGAAAGAGGAAAACGCCTCTTGGGATTGTTTTTGTGCAGGAAGGTGCCCCTTCCTGCACAAAAACAATCCTACCTGCAATGGAGGCATCCTTACACCATGGTGCAAAGGTGCCCATGTTGGCGCTAGGCAGCAAAGTGTACGCCAGCGCAGGAGGAAAGGACCGGAATGCACCATATTTCATAAGTACAGAGCATTCCTGCCCTTTCACTACCTGTAGTGTAGCATTGCAAGGAGATATGTGGTGTTTCCCTACGCCAATTCCCAATAAATGAGGCCGCCTGTTTATTGTTATTCTTAAGTAGTGTATTCATTGGTTATGTGTATCCCATTTCTCATGTAGTTTTTAAAGCTGGTTGGCTCTTGTTTTGGTAGGTTTATTGGAAAGTTATGCTTTTATAGGTTGCTTTTATTTTACGACTCGCCTAAGCTACAATAAATTTGTAGTTTGTGGATAGTTTGGCACCTGGAATTTTCTTTTAGTTACAGTAAGAATATATCATCCACATCGTGCCAGCAGATAATCTTTAATTTTGTTCTCTGTAACATTATTTACATATTTTTTTATCGAAACTTTGGCTACAATCAAAGCTTTGTGAATGTTGCACAGCTTGCATTGCCATTGACAGTCACTATTGAGTACACCCAACTTAAAACCACATGATAACTTAAATAAAACCAAGTAAAATGGCATCAACCGAGCAGCTAAAAGTTAATGAAATGTTGTTGGTAAATATGTTTTTCTTTCTGCCTTGAACTGAAGCAGTTCCTGGCTGCAAAGCACACTGATGGTATTAACAGTTATTGTGGTGTTGAATATAAAAAAAGAAAACAAAAAGAAGTAGGGCTCACCTTTATACAGTAAGTGCCAATCTGTTGTCTCTGACATGGTTAGGGAAGTATTGTTTAAAAAAAGTAAAACAAATAAATAAAAAAACAATCAAATTACAGGAAGAAAAGCAAACACATATCTATAGTATCACAACATTTTAACATGGAGTCAATGTTTCAAATTTGTATGATTGGCATAGTTCTTTTTTAAATATTTTTCACTTAAGAAACTCTGAACAGAATGTTATAAGAATAACAAATTGTCAGAATGGAAAGGGAAAGTCATGCTAAACACACCTTTTGCCTGAGTTGGAAGGAAAATGAGTGCAGAAGATTGAATTCCCCAGCAGTATAAAAGCTTTTATGTACCAAAGCATGTGCTTTATTGTGTAATATGTTGACTGCAGGAAATTAAACAAGAACAACCCTTAAAGTCTACTCTTCAGCTATACCCCCCAAAAATATCCCTGCTGCTGTGCTTTTACAGACAAGTTGGGAAGGGTAGGGAGCAAGAAAGTGCAGGGTGGTATTTGAAAGGTGAAACAACACATAATGGACGCATCTAGAAAATGCACGCACTCTTATGGAGTGCCGAATAAAAAACAAAAAGGTAGTTCCTTAAATGTGAGCAGTTAAAGTATCCAAGTAAGCCAATCAAAAGGATCATAAAGAGACTGTGTTCTGGGTATGGGATAAACACAAGACAAGGGAGCCAAGCCCATGTCATTGAATAAGAAGCAGGCAAATGAGAGTGACAATGGTGTTGTACTACTGACTATCAAGCCCAAGAATATATGTGTTAAATAGTCACTTTTGCTTTTACTGCTGGTACCTTTTCTTATGCTGTCCATCAATTCTGCGGTACCAAAGGAGGTGGTGATGGACGGAGCATCTGAACCAATCAAACACTCACACCCAGTCAAAAGATCTGGGTTTGATCCATCACCGTTCTTTAGCCCACTCTGCCACCCCAGTTCAGACATGGCTATATGCAAATCAGTCTGACCCTGTGCCTCATGGGAACAGTGCAGCCCGAACTGCCAAGCCATGCCTTCCCTGGACCGGAAACAAGCTTCCGAGGACCGGTTTCTGGCATTCCAGTCTTCTTCAGCCCGGCTTGCTTGAATCCAGTGGCAAAGTGAGCAAGGGACTCACGTCTGAGCATACCCTGCCACACTTATGGCGGCCAAAGCGGTACAAAAGGGGGTGGTGATGGACGGAGCATCTGAACCAATCAAACACTCACACCCAGTCAAAAGATCTGGGTTTGATCCATCACCATTCTTTAGCCCGCTCTGCCGCCCCAGTTCAGACATGGATATATGCAAATCAGTCTGACCCTGTGCCTCATGGGAACAGTCCAGCCTGAACTGCCCCCTACCCCCTTTTGTACCGCTTTGGCCACCATAAGTGTGGCAGGGTATGCTCAGACGTGAGTCCCTTGCTCACTTTGCCACTGGATTCAAGCAAGCCGGGCTGAAGACGGCTGGAATGCCAGAAACCCAAATTTTACAACTTTCTCAGATTCTTCATACAGTTCAGGTGAGGATTCAGAACGAGCCGGCCCCAGCAGTGCATACGGATATCAGGACTCCTACGGACCATCGCACCAACCTCCGCCCCCTTTTTTAGGACAGGGAGGATGGAGACCCCCACGGGGCAGAGGGGGCAATTGGGACCGTGGTACTGGCAGAGGTCAATTCAATGCAGGCCAGGACTGGGATTCCGGGAGAGGGAGAGGCTCGAAGCAAGTGACCTTCCCCCAGGAGGAGCACGGGGAGAGATCCACACGCAGGAAGAACTACAGGTGGTAAAGGAGACCTCTCCATTGATTAACATCTCTACTTATACCCTTAAGGAGGATGAAACAAAAGTATTGAGCCGTGGTTTATCTTTTGTCCCCACCTCAAGACCTGATTCCTTCAACACTGTGGTCGAACTCCACAAGTTTTTTAGGAAGATAAGATTGCGCTATTTTTTCAAGGATAAGCCTTACCAACCAGCTCCCTCAGCAACTAACCTGAGGCCACCGTCCACCTTTGTACCATCCACGTATGCCATGAGCCAACGGATTTTGGCATATGAAAGCTTAGTACTTCGCGATGTACAGACCATCCTGGAAGACAATGCCTTCACCAAATACAATACAAGTAGAGCAGAGAAATTTGCACTCCAATCCCTGAAGGAGAACACCGGAATAGTTGTTAAACCTGCCGACAAGGGTGGTGCAATTGTAATACAGGACCAGGATAACTACACGAATGAGATCCTACGACAACTAAATGACGGGATCAGTTACAGACAACTGGGTGGGGACCCATCCCAAAGCATCATGGCTGAGATCCAGAGAGTCACCCAAGACGGCCTCCAACAAGGATTTTTATCGGAACAAGAATTCCAGTACTTGAATCAGAAGCACCCTCGCCTCCCCACCATTTACACTTTACCCAAAGTCCACAAGGATCTCCTCAAACCCCCTGGACGCCCCATCGTCTTGAGAATAATTTCACATTCATTCCTATGGGCCTCCTGGCCCATAGAAATGAATGGGAAATTATTCCTTAATTGCGATTAGCAATTTGCTAATCGCTATTAAGGAATTTTAAGAAATCGCTAAAAAATAGCGAATTCCTTCATACATACCATTTTGCAATTCTCAAATAGCGATTCCTTAAAAATCGCTATTTGAGAATCGCATAGGTGTATCTTAATACATCTGGCCCTAAGTTCTTGCTTCCCTCCATTGAGCCCTCAGAAATTGGCTCCATTTTTATCTCAGATCATTCCCCTGTTTTAGCCTCTTTTGATTTCACCCTCATTAACTCCAAACTGGCTGTTAGAAATGTAATAGTTTCCTTTTATCAGGCAATAATTTTATTACAGAAGCCAATGCTTTTATTCAATTTAACTTTTCTAACGGTGATTGTACCACATGTCCTTTTTATATTGTCTATGTTATCCTTTAAAACACCCACTTTTTATTTTTCTCAGATTAACTCTATTTGTACTAAATTTCTTAGGAATAATAAACACCTGGAATAATAAACACCCATTTATTGCCTTGTCTAAACTTAAATGCCCGAAGACTGAAGGAAGTGTTTGGTTTACTGATTTTAAGTTATATCACTCTGCTTTTTGAATTCAAAAATATTATGCTCTAACTAATGATTTTTTATATTCTGCCATATCACAATGGATTGTATTTGAACGCTCTTTACTGAAGGATTTCCTATTTACTGATGTAGTTTATATGTCCAATTGTATTTTTATTTCGAAAACAAATTATAAAATATTCCCAATATCTCTTGTATACAATATTTTCTGTAGGTTTTGATTTTTATCAATGTTTTTGAGTCTTTTCTTTTTGGTACAATAAGTTTATGAAATTTCAACACAAATCATTTTATTTTAAACATTGGAAGGAGATGGGTATTTTGTGTGTTCATCAGTTTGCAAAACATAAATCCGTTATACCTTTTTCCCAAATGCAAACACAATATAATCTATGGTATGTTCACATTGGGAAGTATACCTTACTATTCTTAAGACTACATCCACACACCTTGAAGATATATATATATATCCAATGTACATATACGTGGAATTATGTTTAGAAAATGTATACATACCTTTTGATATTTTGGATTCAATATTTGTCCTCGATATTTGCCTGCCTCGATATTCCGAAGTTGATATTCAAGGTGTTCAGTAATGGTAAATATCAGGCTCACTGTAAGCCCACTGTAAACACACAATAAGCGTTTCACACCCAGACAGCTTGCGCTGCCTGGTAGACTCAACCTAAAAAGACACTTGAACTGAAAAATATGGTGAGTTGCCTCTGAACTTTGGGCAACTATTTTTATTATCCTCATCACTTTCAGTCACTGAAATTAAATTAATGTGCTGATCCAATACGCATTCTGCATCTACAACTAAATCAAGCTGCATTCTGTTGTAATTTTAGACCACTGAGGGTACCCTGGGGTGCTGAACATTGGTTTACAGTTTACCTTTTAGATGCCCTTTACCTATGGTTCTTGATCTAGCTCATGTGACATGGACACATGGTGACTGGGCAATTGTGATGTAAATGGGGATGTAATTCATAGTCTTGAGTCTGATTAAACATAAAAGATATTCTCATTTGCACTAAAAAAGTGGGAGCGTGATTATTGGCCTTCATGGCCTGATCAGAATCATATGATCCGCGCCCATAAACACATTTTGTAGATATCAACCGGGGTTGCAGTGTGGAATTCATTCAATTAACATCTTCACAATAGCGACAGAATAACTTGTGAGATTGATGCAACATGAGAAGATGTTCTCCTTTTCTCTAAATAGCCCTGTGTGTGTTATTGATTTAATGATCTCAAAATGGCTGTCAAATAATATTTTGGATAGGTGAAACATATGGATGACGTTCCCCATCTTTACCTAATGGGTTTGGAATTGCATGATTTATCTCGTTAAATTAATCAAACAGATACGTTTTATTAGAACATTGGACGGTTGAGAGCTCCATTAAAGACAATGGAGCAGTAGCAGCCTATGTGTACTGGTATAGGCCTGCTGCACTGAACATTTCAAAATTCGAATAAGCAGCCTCTCCCTCTCTCTTTCCCTGCCTCTCCAAAAGACATGGCGTGGACAGGGAAAAGCGAAAGGTAAAGGCTGTGCTGTGCACTCCGGAGCCTTTTTCCTCAATGTCACTTGAACATCAGAAGGAGTGAGGGGGAATGCTGCTCAGCTCTTGGGTCTCCCTTGCTTTACAAAAGTAGAAAAAGCAGTTCAGCCAAACCAGGGAGAACCATGGGCTGACTTCATCCCTTTTTCACAGCTCTTGCTGTGAATGTTCAAAAGCTAACAGCTAAGACCCTGAACGTAGCTGTTAGCTGTAGAACATTCACAGCAACATCTGTGAACAAAAGCCTCATGGAGCCCAAGTGGATTTCAACCACCTTGATCTCTGTAAGGCCTTTGTTTTACTAACTAGAACACTCTGCACTGATGGAGCGGAATGTTCTAATAGTTTTTTAACCCACCATAGCTGTGCTATACTGGGCATTAAAGGCCTGCTCCCTTGTTAAAGGCCCTCACCTTCGACTCAGGCCTTTAGCCCTGCAGTGGGCTTTAATAGCCAATATAGCCCTCTACGGTGGGCTATAATGCTATAGGAGAAGGAGAAGAAAGGAGCATTGTGCCCTTGCATTTGGCTTGAAGTTACTGTGACATGCATCATTTATTGAAGC